>NC_083417.1:3889734-4195359 GCF_020745735.1 Hemiscyllium ocellatum
CCATTTGTTCATATCTCTGGTTTGGGCATATTTTAAGTTTACGTTTTCACTTCACTGTCTCAAATCTGCAAAGTATACCATTCACTTCTGTCCTTGCGAAACTCAAAGGCCTGGGTTTCATGTGCCTTCGCTTATAACTCCTGACACAAGGAATGAGCTAAATCAAAAAATTATTCTTTCCATAATGAGAGGGAACTAAGACTCAAATATTCTGGCTGCACTGGGTGATGAAGTAGGTTTGCACTGCTGACTTCAATTTAAGAGTTTGGACTCTATTGAATGAGTCACTTTCTCTGACTTAAGGCATGACTTGATTTATCTTGACATAATTTAAAAAATCCAGTTGACAAGCAGCGTAAACCCTATTTTATTAATTAAACCTAATGTAAGATTGATTGAACAGTCTGTGTTTGAATTGACTTGGAACACTGGGTCAAGTGAAAGTGGTTAGGTTTGAAGCACAGATTTGGATGAGTTTGCTGCTTTTTCATTATTCTCTTTTTTTTGGTTATAAAAAAAAATGCCCATGAAGACTTACACCACCACTTCCACAGCTGGAGTTGGCTGTGATGAGGTACTGTGCAGAACTGGTGAATTTTGAAAACACTCCCTATTCTCCCTAGACAGTTTTGCTCAATGCCTCTTGACAATTGTGGAACTGGCTGTGGGAATGTAACATATTGGAGGGTTCAAACTGGTATTTAATGGTGCAGCAATTGAAAGAATGGGCTACCACAATTTCCATTTATGTAACTCATGACTTTAATAGTCAAATTTTCCAAGATGTTTAATCAGACACAAATTCAGAATGAGGCACTTAGGAAAAGTTTAGTCAAAGAGTTAGATTTTTAACAAACCTTAAAGGAGCAGAAGAAGTAGACGGGTATAGTGTTTAAGGGCAGGAATTCCATACTATTTGGTCTGGACAGCTGACGATATGGCACCAATGAAGAAGTGAAGGAAATTGAGGATATGCAAGAGACCAGAATGAGATGAGTTCAGATATCTAAGGAAGTAGAGCTGGAGGAAATTATAAAGATGGAAAGACAAAGACTTGGGGAGATTTGAGCAAAGGAAGGGAAGTGAAACCAAATAATTCAAAAAATGGAGCAGTAGCTAGTCTTGATATTTTAAATGTTGAACAAGAAATATTCTTTTCATGTACAAATTTAAAACACACTGCAGAAGCTGGAAATCTGAAACAGAATTTGCTGGAGAAACTCAGCAGGTCTGGCAGCATCTGTGGAAAGAAAGCAGAGTTAAAGTTTTGGGTCCGTTAACTTTTCTTCAGAACTCCAAATCTTTTTTCTGATGGGAATCACTTGATTGATTGCGGTGAGATAGGAGTATCTCGTTGGGGAAAACATACTATTAAGACTCTGATCTCTTTTGCAAACTCTGGCGCCCTAGGAAGATTTCAGCTGAGTCTGCGTTTCACTTAACTAATAAAATGTTGTGACTGATATCTGCCAGTTGACTGAGGAATAGCACACCAAGCATGGTCAGATTTTTCTAGTTACCCTGGTGTGTAGGTGCAAATGTTGGCTGTTTTCGGTGTGTGACTATTCACATGCACTTTGTTGCGAAACTGTGATTTAACTTCCTGGTGCATCTCCATCCCCTTTTAGCTTCAGTTTTCTGAGCACGTTTGACTATTCCACAAATTCTTCCATAACTTCACCCTGGAAATTGCTCTTATGTGAGCCAGAACAATGTTGGCTTATCGGATGTATATCTGAACTGAGGGCAAATCTTTGCTTCCGAAACTGTCACCACATGCCACTGCCTTAACCCATTTATCTATCAACAATGTCCAGGAGGGAAGATTTTATAACATTTTGTTGAGATAAATCCCTGGTGAAAGTTTGAGGTCACTTTTCCTGTATATTTTGAATGAAGTATAGACTAAGTACCATACCACTGGTGAAATAGTCCTGTAATTCCTCCCCTAATTCACGTATAACTGTCACAGCTTTGTTGTTGTTTGCCAGGGCATTGCTGATAACTTGGGTAGTCCATAACTCTGAAGATGGACAAGGGAGATCCAGTAGATGTAGTGTATCTGGACTTTCAGAAAGCTTTTGATAAAGTCCCACATAGGAGGTTAGTGAGCAAAATTTGGGCGCATGGTATTGGGGCAAAGTACTGACTTGGATTGAAAGTTTTTTGGCTGATAGGAAACAAAGAGTAGTGATAAACAGCTCCATTTCGGAATGGCAGGCAGTGACCAGTGGGGTACCGCAGGGATCAGTGCTGGGACCGCAGCTTTTTACAATATAAGTTAATGATATAGAAGATGGTATTAGTAATAACATTAGCAAATTTGCTGCTGATACTAAGCTGGGCGGCAGGGTGAAATGTGATGAGGATGTTAGGAGATTACAGGGTGACCTGGACAGGTTAGGTGAGTGGTCAGATGCATGGCAGATGCAGTTTAATGTGGATAAATGTATGGTTATCCACTTTGGTGGCAAGAACAGGAAGGCAGATTACTACCTCAATGGAATCAATTTAGGTAAAGGGGCAGTACAAAGAGATGGGTGTTCTTGTACAGCAGCCAATGAAGGTGAGCATGCAGGTGCAGCAGGTAGTGAAGAAGGCTATAGCATGCTGGCCTTCATAACAAGAGGGATTGAGTATAGAAGCAAAGAGGTTCTTCTGCAGCTGTACAGGGCCCTGGTGAGACCACACCTGGAGTACTGTGTGCGCAGTTCTGGTCTCCAAATTTGAGGAAAGACATTCTGGCTAATGAGGGAGTGCAACGTAAGTTCACGAGGTCAATTCCTGGAATGGTGGGATTACACTGAAAGACTGGAATGACTGGGCTTTTATACCCTTGAGTTTAGAAAACTGAGAGGGGATCTGATTGAGGCATATAAGATTATTAAAGGATTGGACACTTTGGAGGCAGGAAACATGTTTCTGCTGATGGGTGAATCCCGAACCAGAGGACACAGCTTAAAAATACGGGGTAGACCATTTAGGACAGAGATGAGGAGAAACTTCTTCACCCAGAGAGTGGTGGCTGTGTGGAATGCTTTGTCCCAGAGGGCAGTGGAGGCCCAGTCTCTGGATTCATTTAAGAAAGAGTTGGATAGAGCTCTGAAGGATAGTGGAATCAAGGGTTATGGAGATAAGGCAGGAACAGGATACTGATTAAGGATGATCAGCCATGATCATATTGAATGGTGGTGCAGGCTCGAAGGGCAGAATAGCCTACTCCTGCACCTATTGTCTATAAGAATTCCGTGCAGTAACTAACTTGATTTACAGAATTGAATAGAGTTTACAGCATAGCAACAAGCCTCCTCCCACCTTATCTCTAACTTAAACTTAAACTATGAAAGTAACCACCCCAACACACACAAACGAAGCTGCATCAGGACACTATTCAAAAGGGCCACAACACACTGCAGTACACCAGAACTGCGAAAAGAGGAAGAGGAACATCTATACAAGGTATTCGCCAAAAACGGATACCCACGCAACTTTATCACCAGATGCCTAAGAGATAGACCGAGGAACGAGGACATGCCACAACCAAAAGGACTAGCCACTCTACCATACATCAGGAGCGTCTCAGAACTGACAGCCAGACTACTGCGACCCTTAGGACTCATAACAGCACACAAGCCAACATCCACGCTCAGACAACAACTCACTAGAATAAAGGACCCAATACCCAGCATGAGCCAAACTAACGTAGTTTACAAAATACCATGCAAGGACTGCACAAAACACTATATAGGACAAACAGGAAGACAGCTAACAATCCGCATCCATGAACATCAGCTAGCCACAAAACGACACGACCAGCTATCTCTAGTAGCCATACACTCAGACAACCAGCAACATGTATTTGACTGGGAAAACACCACTATCATAGGACAAGCCAGTCAGAGAACAGCCAGAGAATTCCTAGAAGCATGGCATTCATCCCCAAACTCCATCAACAGACACATTGACCTGGACACCATATACAAACCACTACAGCTGAAACTGACACCCGGAAACGGCAAGAACATCCATCAACAGACACATCGACCTGGACCCCACATACAAATCACTGCAGCTGAAACTGACACCCGGAAGCAGCAAGAACAAACCAATATAAATACCGGAAGAAACATCAAAGCAGCGCTTCACACGAGGCTCCAACAGCACTGATGATGTTCCCTAGCCAGGGAACAAAACGTTTGCAGCAAAAACTTCCAGCTCGGCGAGCAGAACCACAACAATTATCTCTAACTAATTCAGCACATCCATCTGTTCCTTCCCTCCCTTATCACTTATCCAGTTTCTTATTAAATGGGTCTATGCTATTCATGTCAAATATTCCTCATGGCAATGAGTTCCATACCCTCAACACAATCTGGGTAACACATTTCTTCCCTTGTTCTGTATTATATTTGGTCAGAATATTGAGTACAGGAGTTGGGAGGTCATGTTGTGGCTGTACAGGACATTGGTTAGGCCACTGTTGGAATATTGCGTGCAGTTCTGGTCTCCTTCTTATCGGAAAGATGTTGTGAAACTTGAAAGGGTTCAGAAAAGATTTACAAGGATGTTGCCAGGGTTGGAAGATCTGAGCTACAGGGAGAGGCTGAACAGGCTGGGGCTGTTTTGCCTGGAGCTGAGGGGTGACCTTATAGAGGTTTACAAATTATGAGGGGCATGGATAGGATAAATAGGCAAAGTCTTTTCCCTGGGGCTGGGGAGTCCAGACTAGAGAGTTTAGGGTGAGAGGGGAAAGATATAAAAGAGACCTAAGGGGCAACTTTTTCATGCAGAGGGTGGTATGTGTGTGGAATGAGCTGCCAGAGGATGTGGTGGAGGCTGGTACAATTGCGACATTTAAAAGGCATTTGGATGGGTATATGAATAGGAAGGGTTTGGAGGGATATGGGCCAGGTGCTGGCAAGTGGGACTAGATTGGGTTGGGATATCTGGTGGGCATGGACGGGTTGGACCGAAGGGTCTGTTTCCATGCTGTCCATCTCTGACTCCTATACATTTGTGGATCATATCCCTAGTCCTCATTGCAAGTGTAATTATCCCATAAAGGTTGTGATTTCTGCCCTTTGCTTGTTGAAGTATTATAAGCACTGGCCATTTTTTTTTTTGTCTCTGCACTAATGTATCATATATCCAGAATATTTTCACCAATACAAAAGGCTAATCAATTGAACTAAGCAAGTCTGAAAATAGCTGTGACTAGTTGTTCACATGCTGCAAAAAACAGTAGATCAAAAGTCTGTATCATCTTTGCCTTGCCTGATGTTGGCTTAATTTCCTTTGAAGCATTGGAGATGCATTTGGAGAAAGATATGCCTGAGGTTTCAGATCACAATGCCACTCTCTTATTGCATTCATGGATTACAAATTCCTGGTTAATCCTCCACATTCTACTCTCCATAAACTTGAGGTCATCCAAAACTCTGCTGTCTGGGACTTAACTCACAGCAAACCCTTTCCCCCTAACTTCTTTGTGCTCATTGATCTGTGTTGGCTCCCAGTCAAGCAACTTCATAGAACTTTGCAAGACAGAAGAGGCCTTGTCAGCTTTCTTGGGTTTGTTGCTGAGAAATCGATAGACTGTGTTCATTGGGTACCCATTCTTTTGCAGAGAAAACATGCCCAGAAACCCTGGCCACTCTCCCCTACGTCAAAGACATCTCAGAAATGACTGCCAGACTGCTTGGACCTCTTAGCATCATGGTAGCCCACAAACCCACCAACACATTAAAACAGCAGCTAATGCACTTCAAAGACCCTATACGGACGACAAGCAAAACGAATGTCATTTATAAAATACCGTGCAAGAACTGTAACAAACACTACATTGAACAAACAGGCAGAAAAACCACGAAAATACATGAACCTCAACTAACCACCAAACGACATGACCCACTCTCACTAGTATACTTACTTACAGATGAGGAATGACACCACTTCGATTGGGTCAACACATCCATCCTAGGACAAGCCAAACAAAGACACACACCAGAATTCCCACAAGCATGGCATTCCAACTGGGCTTCTATCAACAAACACATCAATTTGCATCCCATCTCCCACCCACTGAAAAAAGAACAGGAAATGACATCACCAACGCCAGGAAACCTCGACACAAATAGAAAGCAGGACATAGCACCTGTGCTTCACTGGAGGCTCACTGATGTTACCTAGTATATTGACAAAACATCTGAGATCAAGCCTTCCAGCTCAGTGAGCAAACTTACATCCAGAACCCAAGCTCTGGAATTCCCTCTCTATACCTTTGCTTCGCTTTCCTTCTGTGAAAGACTTCTTAAAAATGTACCTCTTTGACTGACTAAGGTTTTGATCATTTGATGATCTAACATCTCCAATCTCATGTCATATTTTGTTTATGATGCTCCTGTGAGGCGCCTTGGGACTTTTCACTTTATAATATAGATTGTCATTACGTTGCATTGCAAATGTCAAGCCGTGTGCTGTACCTTGAAATTTAGAATACTTGCTTGAGTGTCTAGCACAACTAAATGTGACACATGTAAACTTGCTAAACACCTCATATCTGTAAGATACATGTATTACGGTTCAGCCTTGATCTCCTTTTGAATTTCAGTTGCTGCTGTTGTGTCGGCAAATTCCCAAAATAACTACTTGTGCTTTTATTGTGGTAAGAATAATTTGACATCACGTAGAACCTAAGGTATTAGGACAGGTGACCAAAAGCTTGATCAAGAGGTATATTTTAAGGAGCATCTTAAAGATGGGGGGAGAGTAGTGGAAAAAAATATAAAGGTTATGAGATTTAGGAAGGGAAATGCAGAGCTTCAAGTTGAGGCAGTGAAAAGTTGGCTGAGTGGGGTGATGAAAATTAGGTTTAGGGAGGTGCAGATGGTCTTGGAGAGGGGTATGAATAGGAGGCTGTGGAGTTTTTCTGGTTGAGATTGTCCTGGGCTGGGAACCAGTGTAATTCAAAGTGCAGAACTGATGGGTAAACGGTATGTGAGACAGGATGTGGACTTTACAGTTTTAGACAGCTTATACAATGCTAAGCTTTGTAAAAAGCAATAAGCAAGAGAGTATTTTATGAGTATATAACCACCTGAACCATGTTAAATTCGTAATGTTAACATAGGCTTTCAGAGTGAACACTAAAGTGGGACCATGTATTTCCTTCAGCACACAATGGTTAGGAATCAGCAGGAAGTGTGTTTGGAATATGATAAAATAAAACAGCTTCCAGCAATTGTTCTTGATCTTTTGCTTCCTGCACTCACCCCTGTGTTCCCAAAAAGGAAAATAAACTATGGCTTGCTGAAAAGCAATCCACCCTGCCTCTGTCAACAGTTCTGGAGCTGAATATATAGCTCAGTTGACCACACCCTCGTCACTCAATTGTCCCAAGTTGTATATCCAGAGTTTGAAAGTATAATCTAGGCAGTGCTGTGCTAAAGCAGTAATGTGAATAAAGGAAGAGGTAAATATCTGACTATAATTAACTGATGTCAGCTCGAGGGACTGCATTTTGAATTTGACTATTATCACCTCTGTATCTTTGGGCATTAACTTATGAGAAAGGTAAAAATAACACCTCGCTCACTATTCAAACTGTCTCTTACGTAGCCATTTCAAGAAGTTTTCTTTTTTTGGGATGTGGGCATTTATTATCCATCCCTAATTACTTTTGAGAAGGTGATGGTGCTTCATTCTTGAACCACTGCATTCTGTGTGGTAAAGGTACTTCCATAACGCTGTTGGGGATGGCTTTGTTGACTTTTGACCCAGTGCCTAAGGAGGGATGGTGGTATTGTTCCAAATCAGTGTGGGAATAGGAGACTTTCTGTTTTCATTATAATCTCCCACATCTGGAGTATTTCACATTTCTTAGAGTGTATCCCACCATCTTAGAGTATATCCCACCAGAGTTGGCCCATGTATTAAACATAGCTTATTAGCTCAGCCTCAGTTACTGTCCTCTTAGCTGAACATGAATTGGAGCTGATTCTCTCTCGCTCGCTCTCTAGCTCTGATTCTTATCCAAAAAAGGGCATTACAGTTTTGGTTTATTGTTAAATTTTTTTGCTTGGCACATTTTAATAGTATTTTGATCTCAACTGATGTTATTACTGGACAAGTCATATACCAGACTGAAACCTGACTTGATAAATCATATTTTATTTAGTATTGCTTTAGTATTTCATGAAAGGAGCAGGATCTGGGGCTTGGAAGGTGATCTCTCACTTGGATCATACTTGTTCTTAAACACAACTTGAAGCAGCTGTTTGGAGGCAGGTTGTAATGGATGGAGTTCCGTCAGCCTGCCTTACTGTTCTTATAGAAAGGAATGTTTCATCCAGGTACTGGCTGAGGATTAGCTTCATGTCTAGGCATGGTGGATAGCAGTGATAGCAATCCACCCTACCTCTGCCAACAGTTTTGGAGCTGAATAGATAGCTCAGTTGGCCACACCCATGTCATTTAGTTGTCCCAAGTTGTATATCCAGCTTGGCCCTAGAGGGAGTTCACCACAGGTTTACAAGGATGCTACTTGCATTTCAGGGGTCAAGTTATGAGGAGAGATTCGACAAATTATGCCTTTATCATCTCTAATTTAGAAGTTGGAGGGGTGATCTAATTGAGGTCTTTAGGATATTAACAGGGTAGATAAAGATAAATGATTAGCACTGGTTGAAGATTCTAGAACCAGGGGCATAGTTTGAAAATTAGGCCCAGGCCATTCAGTAGAGATGCTCGAAAGCACTTCTACATTCAACAAGTAGTGGAAGCTTGGAACACAAATGGTGGTCGATGCTAATTCAATTGTTATGTTTAAATGTGAAACAAAATTTTTTATTAAAGGTATCAAGGGATATGGGCCCAAGGCAGGCATATAAAGTAGGTGGCCTAATCCTATTTTTATGTTCCTAACCATGTTGAGGCACTGATAGGGGTTGGCTGCTCCAGGCTCCTTTCCGAGCAGATAGCTGGCTTAGTGGTACATGCTGAATTTCTTAAAATATATTGTCATTTTAGAGACTGTTGGAAGTGTTGCTGTTTGGAAGCGAGAGAGGATGTGAACGTCAGAGTTTAAAACACAGACCTGAGGCTGTAATGCATTTTCAATAACTTTCTGAAGCAGTTTTGCTGTTTATTGTCACTTATTTCCCTAACAAGATTAGTTTTTTGAAGAAATTATTTTTAAGGTCGGTGTATTTTTGGAGCATAACGCCTAAGGGCTATTTTCTCGAGCTTAAAGGGGGGTTAGTATAAGACAGAGTGGGAGTGGATAAAAGAGAGAGAAGGGGATGAAAGTGTGGGAAAGGTGGAAAGAAGCCTGTGGAGAGGAAAATCCAGGCTTAAAGTCCACTCACATAAGATCCCCACCTTTGTGAATTCTGGTGAGGACATCTTAGAATGTATCCCACCAGAGTTGGCCCATGTATTAAACCTAGCTTATTAGCTCAGCCTCCGTTACTGTCCTCTTAGCTGAACATGAATTGGAGCTGATTCTCTCTCGCTCGCTCTCTAGCTCTGATTCTTATCCAAAAAAGGGCATTACAGTTTTGGTTTATTGTTAAATTTTTTTGCTTGGCTCATTTTAATAGTATTTTGATCTCAACTGATGTTATTACTGGACAAGTCATATACCAGACTGAAACCTGACTTGATAAATCATATTTTATTTAGTATTGCTTTTAACTCATTGTGTACTTATGTTTCAATGTTGCAGATGACATTTTAACAATCAAAGAGAAATTTATCAATCAAACAGAAAGAAGATCAAATAGAAATAAGTCAAATTTGATATAACACAATTTCGAAGTGTTTTAAGTAAACACTTAAAACTTTAAAGTGTTACTTTTACACTTTATATTTTTAAACTTATGATCCCATTAATCTCCAATCATTTCTACAAGTTCCAAAAAAAAGTAGAGTACTCAAAAATCGTTTTAGAACATAGACCTGTACAGCACAATACAGGCCCTTCGGTCCTCGATGTTGGGCCAGCCTTTAATCCTACTCTAAGATCAGACTAACCTACATCCCCTTCATTGTATTAACTTCTATGTGCCTATCCAAGAATCACTTAAATATCCCTAATGTCTCTGACTCTACTACCACAGCTGGCAATGCATTCCACGTACCCACCACTCTCTCTGACATCTCCCTTAAACCTTCCTCCAATTACCTTAGAATTATGTCCCCTTGAGATTGACTTTTCGGACGTAACGCCTCGTTAGGCTTAAGGTAAGAGTGATTTTAATTCCGAGACTGGAAAGGCTGATAGCTGCTTTCTGGTTCTTTCATACGCCTGAGCTTAAACATGCTTTGCTTCAAGTAATCTCTTTATGGTGTATCATAACAGTTCTGTTTGGGATTGTCACTAACTCCTTACTCTAAACTAATCTGATTTTAAAAGATTCTCTCCTTCTCAGGGGCACTTCTTCATACGTCTCCAACCAAGGGCTTCACAGAATTGCCCAAAATAAAGTAAAAGCTCTTTCCCTAAGCTATGAGTATTTTCCCTAACAAAAACAGAAATTACTGGAAAAACTCTGTAGGTCTAGCAGTACCTGTAGAGGGAAATCAGAGTTAACATTTTGTTTGGAGTGACCCTTCCTCAGACACCTTTTTTGGTTTTTATTACATATTTTTCCTAAGCTTGAATAAAAACCCTGAGCCTAGAGTGGTCTAACTTGCTAAGTTGTAAAACATCCTAAGGTGATTAAAAGCCCATTAGTGCTGCCAAAGTAGCACTCTCAAATGGTTTTAAAAGGAATCACCATAGCTACAGAAGTACATAAAGTTAATTATTAACTTCAGATACACAAAACCTATGTCACTAATTCAAAAATTCAAAACTCTCAACATAAATTGCATTACAATATGTACAAATCACAGTCTGCATCACAATAACTTTATTTCTCACTTAAATGTATTGATTTTGAATTTTTTATAATGAGGTTGACGTTCATTCCACGAGTAAAAAATGAGGTCTGCAGATGCTGGAGATCACAGCTGAAAATGTGTTGCTGGTTAAAGCACAGCAGGTCAGGCAGCATCTCAGGAATAGGGAATTCGACGTTTCGAGCATAAGCCCTTCATCAGCATTCCTGATGAAGGGCTTATGCCACCCCCACCCCCCAAAATTCAAACAATGAGCCACTTTTGAAATGTAGATGGGGCTGTATAAATAAATGAAGCAGGAAGCTTCTGTAAGCAGTTGTTAAGTAAGTTAAAGGTAATGTGTTACATGGTTAGTTGTTGAGTGTAAAATCTTGACTAAAACACTAGAGACTTCCTCATCATCCTACCAGCAGTGCCATTGGATTATTTATGTTCACCTGAGAAGGCAGACCTGGGGTCTTGGTCTACAGTATCATCTACAAACCAGCATTTCTTACAGTCATGATGTGGGGGAGCCAATGTTAACATTAGCTACCTGATGAAGGAGCAGTGCTCTGAAAGCCAGTGCTTCCAAATAAACCTATTGGACTATAACCTGGTGTTGTGTGATTTTTAACCATTTCCTAGAGGGCAGCTCTTTAGTGCTGCCCTGAACTTGCCTGGATTATACATGAATCTCTTTCGTGGAACTTGAGCACTGAGCCTAAAGTATCTCCAAAATAATTTTACTTACTGTTTTTGCTACTCTGAGCAACTCATAGTATAATTGTATTTGGTATGTTGGAGGGAGACATTGAAAGGTGAGAAAGGTCACTTTGGCAAAAATATTTCACATACATGGACCTGAGTACATAATTGCATTTGAACCTTATTTAAAAGTAGAGCTGAATTATACTTTTCTTGGGTTACTGCGTAAAGGGGAAGAGTTGTTGTTGTTCTAGGAAGATTAATGGTGTGGAAGAATCGCTGAAAGAAGGAAATTGCTTCTTTTCAAGAAAAACAGGCAGAAAAACAGAAAATATAGAAACCTAGCTGCAGCTCAAGAGGAAACATGATCTTTTATTCAGAGCTTGTCTTGTTAAATTCTAATAAGAGGAAGAAAGGCACCATTTGTTCAGTGTATGACTTCAGTGAGGGAACTCAGCTGCTCCAACAAGGCCTCACTAGTGCAAGAGGACAATTCAGTGTTCCCCACTTTAGATCCTAGTCAGTTTTCAGCTTGTCTTGGTTGACAGATATCCTCAGTGTTTGGGAATTAGTCAGTAAAACTGCATAACCAAATCCACATTTCAGCAGTGCTGATATGTTTGCTGTCAGTTAGGAAACTACAGTACTTGGTGCTTCTCAGTCATTGCAGCTGGGCAGATTATTCTGCGTGCACACATAGTGTTTCTTTTCTAGGACTTGCTGAAATATTAAATAATTCTGTTTAGTACAGGCAAGAAGTAGATTGATGTCAGATGAACACAGCTAGTCTGAATTTGTTTTGGTGTGAGTTATTAATGTTCTGCTGTTGAAGTCATCCCCCAAGTGGTAATTTCTAGATTTTCACCGTGATAGAGGTGTGTGTGTGTGTGTGTGTGTGTATGTATGTGTTTGGTTTGCTGGGGGGTGGGGGGGGGTGGTAGGTAAGTATGTCAGGTGATGTGTCTTATGTCTGATTGCAGAATTCTCTTCTTGGATACATTTGATGGTATTGCTGTCAGTCATCAGTGAATATTGTAACATTCGGGAAAAAGGATTTGAATGGTTTGTTGCCAGTCCCTTTGCTGCTTGCCATATTTGGTTCATCCTAGCAACAGGACAAAGGCTTGTTGCGGGATTTTCAGTAAATCACTCAAAACAGTTCGGTGGTACTGAAGAACAGTAACATAGACCATTGATAGAACATAGAACATTACAGCGCAATACAGGCCCTTTGGTCCTCGATGTTGCGCCAACCTGTGAAACCAATCTGAAGCCCATCTAACCTATGGTATTCCATTATCATTCATGTATTTATCCATTAGCCATTTAATTGTCCTTAAAGTTGACAAGTCTAGTACTGTTGCAGGCAGGGAATCCATGCCCTTACTATTCTGAGTAAAGGACCAACGTAAAGAATTTGTTGGTTCAGTGGTTAGCACTGCTGCCTTACAGCCGCAGGGACCTGGGTTCAATTCCAGCCTCAGGTGACTTATTACAGACCATATTACAGAGAAGTGCTGGATGTCTTGGTACACATGAAAGCGGATAAATCCCCAGAACCTGATCAGATGTACCCAAGAACTCTGTGGGACACTAGAGAAGTGATTGCTTGGCCTCTTACTGTTATATTTGTGTCATCGATAGTCCGGGGTGAGGTGCTGGAAGACTTGGAGGTTGGTTAAAGTGGTGCCACTGTTTAAGAAAGGTGGTAAGGACAAGCCAGGGAACTATAGACCAGTGAGTCTGACGTCGGTGGTGTGCAAGTTGTTGGAGGGAATCCTGAGGGACAGATGTACATGTATTTGGAAAGGCAAGGACTGATTAGGGATCGTCAACATGGCTTTGTGCGTGGGAAATTATGTCTCACAAGCTTGATTTGAGTTGTTTTTGAAGAAGTAACAAAGAGGAATGATGACGACACAGTGGTAGATGTGATCTATATGGACTTCAGTAAGGCGTTTGACAAGGTTCCCCATGGGAGACTGATTAGCAAGGTTAGATCTCAGGGAATACAGGAAGAACTGGCCATTTGGATACAGAACTGGCTCAAAGATAGAAGTTAGAAGGTGGTGTTGGAGGGTTGTTTTTCAGACTGGAGGCCTGTGACCAGTGGAGTACCACAAGAATCAGTGCTGGGTCCACTATTTTTCGTCATTTATATAAATGATTTAGATGTGAGCAGAAGAGGTATAGTTAGTAAGTTTGCTGATGACACAAAGTTGGAGGTGTAGTGGACAGCGAAGAAGGTTACCTCAGATTACAAGAGGATGTTGATCAGTTGGGTCAATGGGCAGAGAAGTGGCAGATGAAGTTTGATTCGGTTAAATGTGTGGTGCTGCATTTTGGGAAAGCAAGTCTTAGCAGGACTTAGACATGTAATAGTAAGATCCTAGCGCGTGTTGCTGAACAAAGAGACCTTGGAGCGCAGGTTCATAGCTCCTTGAAAAGTGCAGTCGCGCGTAGATAGGGTAGTGAAGAAGGCGACTGATATGCTTTCCTTTATTTCGGATGTAGGTTTGCTCGCTGAGCTGGAAGGTTCATTTCCAGATATTTTGTCACCCTACTAGGTAACATCTTCCGTGTGCCTCCGGGCGAAGCACTGTTGATAATTCCTGCTTTCTATTTATATGTTGGGTTTCTTTGGGTTGGTGATGTCATTTCATTTCTTTTCAGGGGTGGTAGATGAGGTCTAACTACATGTGTTTGTTGATAGAGTTCCAGTTGGAAGCATCAGGACCTCGAGATCTTGGTTCGGATTAGCTGAAATTCGGATAATTGTACGCCAGATGATTGAGGTTCCTCTGTACACACATACACTTGCACTTACACTCTCTTACAGGCATGTACTCCCTCATATTCATGCATACTTCTCTCTCAACTGCGCACACTCCGCACGCATATACTGTCTCTATCACTCTCTCTGTCTCTCAAAAGAAAATTTGCACGCGCACACACCCACATTGCATGGACTGAATGACATCACAGGTTACAAAATACCTTGCAAGAACTGTAACGAACACTACATTGGACAAACAGGCAGAAAACTAGCCACCAGGATACATGTCTGTCACCTAGCCACAAAAAGACATAACCCGCTCTCACTAGTATCCTTACATGCAGGTAAGGAAGGACACCACTTTGCTTGGGACAACGCATCCATCCTAAGACAAGCCAGAGACATGCACAAGAATTCCTAGAAGCTTGGCATTCCAACCAGAACCTTATCAACAAACACGTTGACTTGGACCTGATTTAGCACCCCCTGAGAAAAAAACAGGAAATGACATCCCCCTAAGAAATGACATCACCAACCCAAGGAAACCTAAACACATAAATAGGATGCAGGCAATACTACCAGTGCTTCACTGGAAGCTCACTGATGATGTTACTTGCTATGGTGACGAAACGTCTGAAAACAAACCTTCCAGCTCAGCGAGCAAACTTACACCCAGAGTTGTATGACCCTTTGATCTTTTACTCCAAATTGTGTCCAATGTGTGTTCTCTCACTGGCTGCCTGAGGAAGGAGCAGGAGCTCTGAAAGCTTGCAGTTTCAGATTAACCTGTTAGACTATAACCCTGTGTCGTGTGATTTTTCACTTTGCCCACCATGGTTCTACACCAACACCTCTGCATCATCTCAGCATTAAACAGGATATTGAGGGCCTGCTTGTCTTTCACACTACCATCCATTTGTGCTGCTCTGTAATTATCCAATTCAGTTCATGCTGGTTTGTGGCCCTGTATCTCACACTTCTGACTCGCTTGAAAAAAAGACCAGTTGGCATTGACTTTGGGCAGTTTGGCAATTTTTTAAAAACTCATTTGCAATTGGATTTGTGGTATATTTGAATGTTCAAATCCTTGTGAATAATTATTGTATGATTTTTATTTTTGATGGCGGGGTATTACTGTGGCAACTGTTAAGAGTCAACCAAATTTAATGACCAGGATTTAGAACTACATCTGATTGGTATAAAGGAGTGGCTAAGAATGTTTAAATGTGATTCCTTCCTGGTGGATTCTAAGGCTTCTATTAGCCATCAAACTGTATCTCTCTCTGCTAAGACACTCCATAAAGCCTGTCCCATTGACCATCTGTTTAGTATCTTATGTGGCTTGTTTCAGTAATTTGTTTATTAGTGCTCTGTAAAGTTAAAAATCACACAACACTAGGTTATAGTGCAACACCAGCTCCTCCACATCAGTGCTCTGTTAAGCATTTTTGAATGTTTTACTTTATTGAAGGCACGATGTACATTTATGTCATTAGTGAGTAACTGTTTTGGCTGCTTCATTCTTAGGGTTGTTCCATAAATTGATGCCCATTGTGCTTAATCTTATGTCTGTTCCTTGAATATGTCATGGACCATCACTCTCAAATTCCATTCCAGATACTAACCCAGTGTGACAGTCAGCTTTGTGTTGTGATGATGTTTCCATGTGGAATGTTGATGTCGCATATATGAATGTTTGTTTCTCTCTGCCTAAAGGAATCTGTGTCGGTAGAATTTAAGGTGTACCATTGCTAACATTTGCTCATCACAATTCCTTATTTTCCATTTCCTCTTGTAATCGTAAATGAAGCTTAGGTTTTTAGAAGTACACAATGTTTCCTGCCAGTTGATGAGTGGGATGGCATTTGTGATTCAACAAAGATAATAACTTGCAATTATACAGCACATTTTACATAGTAAAGCTTGCCCAAGGAGCACTGTATATGCTTTTATTTGACAAAATTTGACACTGAAACCCATGAGACAATAGTGTAGACAATCGAGCATTTAGCCAAAGAGAGAGATTTGAAGCAAATACAGAAAAAATGATGGAGAAACTCAGCAGGTCTGGCAGCATCCGGAGAAACTCTGGCAGCCACTCTGCATGGGCACCAGAACTAATCAGCATTTTTAGCTCGAGCCAGTTGGTTCACCATTCTTCAAGATCCTCCAGTGTCCAATTTGTCTTTGACTGGCCCAACTCAGATTTTTGGTGGTGTCCATTCAGCTCCCATTCTGGCAGGGTGTATGTCTGGAAAATGAAATAGTTGTCCTGCCAGTCTCAGTAACATTGTGTCACGGTGTCCTGGAGACAATCTGACCATTCCTATGAAATACTTAATTGCTGATGTCTCTCTAAGTGGTGACCTAGGAATTTAAATAAGCAACACTGATGGAAGATGTCAAACTAACACGACACCTTGGCTTTTTTTTAAAAAATCATGTCTCACTAATATTGATTATGGTTGGTACGATATTGAATATATGGCTCAAAATTTGTGAGAAGATTTGTAGCTTGGGTGCTCGTTGTTGTGGTTCTGTTCGCCGAACTGGGAATTTGTGTTGCAGATGTTTCGTCCCCTGTCTAGGTGACATCCTCAGTGCTTGGGAGCCTCCTGTGAAGCCCTTCTGTGATGTTTCCTCCGGCATTTATAGTGATTTCTCTCAGCCGCTTCCGGTTGTCAGTTCCAGCTGTCCGCTGCAGTGGCCGGTATATTGGGTCCAGGTCGATGCGCTTATTGGTTGAATCTGTGGATGAGTGCCATGCCTCTAGGAATTCCCTGGCTATTCTCTGTTTGGCTTGTCCTATAATAGTAGTGTTGTCCCAGTTGAACTCATGTTGCTTGTCATCTGAGTGTGTGGTTACTAAGGATAGCTGGTCGTGCCATTTCGTAGCTAGTTGGTGTTCATGGATGCGGATCATTAGCTGTCTTCCTGTTTGTCTTATGTAGTGTTTTGTGCAGCCCTTGCATGGGATTTTGTACCCTACATTGGTTTTGCTTATGCTGGGTATCGGGTCCTTTGTCCTGGTGAGTTGTTGTCTGAGAGTGGTTGTTGGTTTGTGTGCTGTTATGAGTCCTAGTGGTCGCATGTCCTCGTTCCGCAACCCAAAGGACTAGCCACACTACCATACATCAAGAGTATTTCCGAACTGACAGCCAGACTACTACAACCACTAGGGATTCATAACAGCACACAAACCAATAGCCACTCTCAGACAACAACTCACCAGGACAAAGGACCCGATACCCAGCATGAACAAAACCAATGTAGTGTACAAAATCCCATGCAAGGACTGCACAAAACACTACATAAGACAAACAGGAAGACAGCTAATGATCCACATCCATGAACACCAACTAGCCACAAAACGACACGACCAGCTATCCTTAGTAACCACACACTCCGATGACAAGCAACATGAGTTCGACTGGGACAACACTACTATTATAGGACAAGCCAAACCGAGAATAGCCAGGGAATTCCTAGAGGCATGGCATTCATCCACAGATTCAACCAATAAGCACATCGACCTGGACCCAATATACCGGCCACTGCAGCAGACAGCTGGAACTGACAGCCAGAAGCGGCAGATACAAACCACTACAAATGCCGGAGGAAGCTTCACAGGAGGCTCCCAAGCACTGAGGATGTCACCTAGACAGGGGACGAAACATCTGCAACACAAATTCCCAGCTCGGCGAACAGAACCACAACAATATATGGCACTGCATGTTGGTGATGTTGGGTTCTCAAGGTGTAAAGTCTTTGGTTGTTGATGCTGTTTTGTCAACTTTTGTATGAGTGTTGGTCTCAAGCAAATTTTGAAAATTTAAAAGAATGTATCTGTGACAACACTAGTCAGCTCTTTTAAGACCCTAGATGCAGTCCATTTGGACTTGGGTGTAGTCAGTCCACATTTGTTCACTACCACTTACCTGATTATTATAATATCACCAGTTTCTCGCTATCTTTCTCGTCTTGATTCGTCATTATTTACTGGCAATTTTTTATATCCTATGTAGTGAAGACAAAAGCGAAACGTTTATTTGCTTCACCCATCTTTTTCATATTATCTATGATTAACTCCCATTCCCCCTTTCTTTAGAAGGTTAATAGTTACTTAGCTTCCTATTTTTATTTTTAGTTTGCTGATTTATACTTCAAGGTGGGCATACATAAAGGAAGATTTTTTTTACTGTTGATTGTATGACATGCTACATGAGACACCCAGATATGATATGCAAAATAAAACAAAGAACTGGAGATTGAAACAAAAACGGAAATTGCTGGCAAAACATAGCAGGCCTGGCAGATTGTCCAGATTTGAAACATTAACTCTACTTTCTCTCTGCAGATGCTGCTAAACCTGCTGAGGTTTTGCTAGTAATTTGTTTGTGTTTGATAGTGGGCGGCATGATGTCTTACAACGCCAGAGACCCGGGTTCAATTCCTGCCTCAGGCAACTGTCTGTGTGGAGTTTGCACATTCTACCTGTGTCTGTGTGGGTTTCCTCTGGGTGCTCCGGTTTCCCCCCACAGTCCGAAGATGTGCAGGTTAGGTGAATTGGCCATGCTAAATTGCCCGTAGTGTTAGGTGAATTGTAAATGTAGGGGAGTGGGTCTGTGTGGACTTGTTGGGCCGAAGGGCCTGTTTCCACACTTTAAGTAATCTAATCTAAATCTAAATCAAGCAGTTGGTTGAAAGTCTCTGTGTTAAGCACAATGAGATTCCAAATCAGAAAACAATTTGAAAGCAGGATGAAAATGTAACAAAATAGATCTCCTGGTTAAAAAAGATGAATTTCTTGTGCAAATCAAAGTCATTGCTTTGATTTAAGCCTTCATACAAGCATCTGGTGGGCAACCTGGCAAACTATTTCAACTCCTTCCTTGTGAAATTCCTCAGTGAAGCTTCCCAGTGAAATTTTCTCAACTGAAGTAAGTGGTCAGTTTGACATCTAGCGATCTAGATATGCAGCACTGAAGATCTTTACAGCCTGGAACCTGTTCTCTGTCAACATCCTGCGTTTATTTTACTGAAATACTAGCTCACAATCATACTCAGAACTTTGCTTTTACATGCAAGAAGCAACTGTGTTAAGCCAGCTGCCAATGAAGCAGGCGCCTGAGAAATGCTGATCTGATTTATTGACCGGATTTTTTAAATGTAAAATTGAGTTGCAAACATGTGGTTCAGAACTGCTGCAGTGTTCTGGCTTAGTCCAGTGCGTAAACATTGGTTAACTCTTGACACTCAACATATTCATGAATTTCTTTTTTTTTTGTAACTTGAGTCCTGTCAATTTTAGAATTGGTCATATTACTTTTCATTGCAAGAAGAGAGAGCTACATTCTTGCATTTCATAATTTCTGTTCACTTTTGTCTCATTTTCTTCCAAGAGGTAATTATTTTTGCTTTGGTCAGGTGATGCATTTAGGTAGATAGAGTGAAAGGCACTGAACTGTCAATGATGTAGTAAAGGGTTGTATGGCAGCAACTCTTTGAAGTTAACGGGACAAGCTTTTTTTAAAAGAAAATGTTTGGTATTTTTGGCTTTATTAATAGAGGCATAGAGTGGAAAAGGTAAGAGTTTTAAGTAAACCTAAAACGCTGATCAGCCCCAGGCCACATCATAAGAAGAATGTTTAATTCCTGACAGGGCGCACAAGACCTTTGAGAATAGTACCAAGCATGATGGACTTCAGTTACGTGGAAAGACTGAGCAAGTTGAGATTAGATTAGATTTCCTACAGTGTGGAAACAGGCTGTTCGGCCCAACAAGTCCACACCGACCCCCCGAAGATTAACCCACCCGCCCTCTGACTAAGGCACCTAACAACTATGGACAATTTAGCATGGACAATTCACCTGATCTGCACATCTTTGTGACTGTGGGTGGAAACTGGAGTTCCTGGAGGAAACCCGCACGCAGACACAGGGAGAAAGTCTGTGCGGAGTTTGCACAGTCACCCAAGGCTGGAATTGATCTGGGACCCTGGCACTGTGAGGCAGCAGTGCTAACCACTGAGCCACCGTGTGATTCTTCGCACAGAAGAGGTTACAGATAGATTTGACTGAAGGTTTAATAACCTTGAAGGGTTTTGAAAGATTACATGAGAAACTGCTTTCAATGGCAGTAGGGCATTGCAAGTCCCATTACGAGGACATGATTTCAAGGTGACCAAGGTTGAAAAATGAATGTTCCAGGATGTGCAACATTTCAAAAAGAGAGGCAGAATGGTAAATTAGGAGGGTATTTATCTCTGATGATAAAGGATGATATAAGGACATTAGTGAGAAAAAAATCTTGGCTCAGAAAATCTCAAAGTGGAATCAATGAATGTGGGGATTAAAATGGTAAAGATCAGAAAACACTAGTGGGAATAGTTTATTGGCCCCTAAAATGGTAGTAATACTGTTGGACAAAGCATTAGACAAGGAATTATTGGAGTTTGTAACAAAAGCAATGCAATAATCATGGAGAACTTTAACCTTCATATACATTGCACTAAACAATTGGAAGCGTAGGTCCAGAAGATGAACTTGTAACACAAGGATTTAAGACGATTGGCAAAAGAACCAGAAGTGATGTGAGTCAGTGAATTGTTATGATCTGGAATACATTGCCTTAATGATTGGTGACAGTTTCAGCTGTAACTTTCATGAGAAATTTGCTAAGTGCTTGAAAGGGAATAACTTGCAACCCTCAGAGAGAGTGCAGATAAGATTTATGAGAATTGTTCTAGGGATGTGGGACTTCACTTCTTAAGAAGGGATTTGATTAACACATGCAAAATTGTGGGCGCCCTAGATAAGGCAGACAAGATAAGGAACTTGCTCCCTGTGGCAGAAGCACTAACAGCCAGAGGACATAGATTTAGGATGATTGCCAAAAGATCACAAGTGAATAAGGGATTTTTTTTAATGTGAAATCTGGAATGTGCTGATTTGAATGGGGGAGGCAGATTAAATTGTAGATTTCAAAAGGTAATTAGTAGTCATCTGAAGAGAATAAATGTACAGGGCTAGAGAGAAAAGGTGTGGGAACGGGATCAGCTGGAATGATTTGCTTTTGCAGGAAACCAACATGGATTTGATGGCCTGAATGTTACCCTCCTTCTGTGACTATTCTATTCCTTTGAGGAAAGAACAAGGTGGAGGGCAACTAGTTAGATACAAAACACACAGGTCAATGTACCAAAAGGACCACCTCCTCAACTCTACGATTTTAAAGTGTAATTCCATATACTGTGAGCTTTTTGATTTCTTAAATGGTCATGTTTTGAGTTTGGGTGCTGTGTGCCTGTACATTAGATGACCAGTGAATTGAATCACTGCTCATTCATTCCAAGAAAAAGAAGTTGCAGTTGTCCATTTGGCCCTTGGACCGGTTCTACTATTCAGTGAGATCATGACTGAATTTCTGCATCAACTCCATCTCCATACACTTTTTCATATCGCTTAATTTCCTGAAAATAAGTAATGAACATAGATGGCAAATAGGACTTTGCTACTTGATCAACTTAATTGCTGGGCCAGAATAAGGTGCTCATATATTCAGTAAAACAAAAAGCTGAACGAATGTGCATGGCTGTTTGTTAACTTATTTACATCACTGATCTTTCTCCCTGTAAATATTTTCTAATTATCCTGTTCAATGCTCTGATTATACACCTCTGCAGCAGTGGGACTTGCACCCAGGCCTCCTGTCTCAGTGATAGCCTACTTTTTGCTCAATCTCTCCATGCACCAACACTGTAAACATAGTTTTTATCAGCTGAACGGAGGAGGCCTGACTCTTTATCCCAGACTCTCAAGGTTGTCTGGATGGAAAAATCAAAGTGAAAGAAACCCTTCATGTTGCTGATGATGTTTGTGAAAAATTAATCATTTTCAAAAGACATTTATCAATTATGTGACTTTGTGAACCAAAAGTGACTGGATTCTGTGGGAATGAAACCTTTGCTCATTTAAGATAACTGCAGTATTCTTTGGGACTGGGGGAGGGAGGGACAGGAGAACAATGGAGGATAAGTCAGCACATTGTTATCAGCCCTTTGCTGCCAAAACCTAGCAATTCTTTAATTAGATGGCATTTTACAGGTTTATACTCGCTTGCAGTCTTGGTCTCAGGTGTTTTATGTTGGCAGTGCTATTAGATATGTGGTCTAATGGTTGGGTTTTGTGGCACAGTGGTAGTGTTCTTTCTCTGGGAAAGGAGGTCCTGTTCATGCCCCACCCCTGCCCGGAGATGTGCGGTATAATCCAAAGTGGTTGATCAGAACAATAGTTTTGTAATGCTCCTGTTGTGTTTGGACCCAAGCAAAATGAAAAAAAAATGCAAATTCCAAGAGCCACTGCCAAGCGGCTGACTCATAACTGCCCTGTGGGTCATAAATGCTGGCTTAGCCAGTGACAACCACATCCACGAATGAATTAAAAACTGACGAGCCATCCCAGGAATCAGTCTGGTAAACCTTTCTTCACTTCTTCTAAAGCTAGAATATCCTTTCTCTGAGAAGGAGACCAAACCTGCATACAATCTATGTATGCAGGCAAAGATGCCCCAGTGCAAGGTGTTTTAGCGAGACCATGCAGACGCTATGACAACGATGAATGGACACCGCACAACAATCACCAGGCAGGAATTTAAGTGCATTCAGGAAATTTTCCTCAAGCAGTATATAGAGGGGTGGACTTAGGAAGGGGCAAAACTCTTGGGAAATCAGGCAGGACAGGTGACAGTGGGGAGCACTTTGGGACCAGTGACCATGGGTCTATTAATTTTAAAATGGTCATGAAGAAGGACAAAACTGGTTCACAGGTTCAAGTTCGAAATTGGGGCAAGGTGAAATTTGATGGAATTAGACAGGAGCTTGCAGTGATTGTTTGGAATAATTTGTTTGCAGGCAAAGGGACCTGGAGCGAGTGGGAGGCCTTTAAAAGTGAGATAGCTACATTTCAAGTTCTATATGTTCCTGTGAAGGTGAAGGGCAAGGTTAGTAGGAATAGGGAACCCTGGATGACGAGGGATATTGAAGCTTTGACCAGAAAAAAGGAAGAGGCATGGCTCAGGCACAGGCAGCTGGGATCAAGGCAATCCCTGGAGGGATGCAGGAGTTTGCTAAAGAAGGAAATCAGGAGGGTGAAAAGGGGGCATGAGATATCCTTGGCTGAGAAGACTAGGGGAATCCAAAGAGATACTTTAACTATGTTAAAGAAAAAGAATAACTAGACAGAGAATATGGTTCCTCAAGGACAAAGTGGACATGTATGTGTAGAACCATGTGAGATGGGCGAGGTTCTCAATGAGTATTTCTCCTCCTGGAGAAAGACCTGAAGACTTGGGACTTGATTGTGATATCTTGGGGACAGTCCATATCACTGTAGAGGAGGTGTTGCATGTATTAGAATTTATAAAGGTGGATAAATCTTCTGGTCTTGACCAGATATATCCAAGACCACTGCAAGAGGCTAGAGAAGAAATTGTGGGGGCCCTGGCTAATATTTTTGCATCATGGATGTAGGTTTGCTCACTGAGCTGGAAGGTTCGTTTTCAGACATTCTGTCACCCTACTAAGTAACATCATCAGTGAGCCTCTGGATGAAGTGCTGGTGGCATGGCTCGCTTTCTATTAATATGTTTAGGTTTCCTTAGGTTGGTGATGTCACTTCCATTGGTGGCATCATTTTCTGTTCTTTTTCTCGAGTGGGTGGTAAATGGGATCCAAGTCCATGTGTTTATTGATGGAATTCCAGTTGGAATGCCATGTTTCTAGGAATTCTCGTGCATGTGTCTGTTTGGCTTGTCCTAGGATGGATGTGTTGTCTCAGTCGAAGTGGTGTCCTTCCTTATCGTATGTAAGATTACGTACATAATAGAAATATAAATAGAAAACGGGCCATGCCACCAGTATTTCATCCAGAAGCTCATTGATGATGTTACTTAGGATGGTGATGAAACGTCTGAAAACAAACCTAGCTCAGCGAGCAAACCTATATCCAGAACCTCAACCTGAGCCACAAATCATCTCAGCTCACTAATTTTTGCAGCATCATTAACCATGAGTGAGTTCCTGGAAGACTGGAGGGTAGCAAATGTTGTGCCATTATTCAAGAAGGACTGCAAAGAGAAGCTTGGGAACTATAGACCAGTAAGCGCAACATCTGTGATGGCTAAGTTACTTGAGAAGATTCTGAGGGATAGGATATATGTGCATTTGGAAAGACAGGATTTGATTAGGAGTGGTCAGCGTGACTTTGTGAGTGAGAGATCATGCCTCACAAATTTGTTTAAATTCTTTGATGAAGTGACCAGGGAGGTTGATGAGGGCAGGGCAATAGACATGGATTTCAGTAAGGCCTTTGATAAGGTTTCACATGGTGGGCTGCTCTGGAAGGTTAGATCACATGGAATCCCAGAGGAGCTGGCAAATTGGATACAAAATTGGCTTGATGATAGGAAGCTGAGGGTAATAGTGGAATGATGCTTGTCGGACTGGAGGCCTGTGAATAGTGGAGTGACTCAGGGTCAATGCTGGGCCCATTGCTGTTTGTTATCTATATCAATGATTTGGATGAGAATGTACAAGGCATGATTAATACGTTTTCAGATGACACTAAAATATGAGGTATTGTGGACAGTGTAAAAGGTTATCTGAAATTACGGTAGGTCCTTATCACCTGGGGAAGTGGACTGAGAAATGTGAAATGGCATTTAATATTGATGAAAGTGTGAGGTCTTGCATTTTGGAAAGTCAAATCAAAGTAGGAGCTTGATAGGGCCTTAACAAGTGTAGTGGAGCAGAGGGATCTTGGAGTTCAGGTGCATTCTGAAAGAGGTAGATAGGACAGTGAAGAAGGCTTTTATCTCACTGGCCTTCAGTCAGGGCACTGACTATAGAAGTTGGAAAGTTATGTTGCAGTTATACAGGATGTTGGTGAAGCTGCACTTCGAATATTGTGTTCAGTTTTGGTCGCTCTGCTATAGGAAGGATGTTATTAAACTGGAAAGAGTGCAGAAGAAGGATGTAGTGTGGACTCAATGGTCAAAGTTATGGAAGAGGTTGGACAAGCAGGACCTTTTTTCTTTAGAGCATAGAAGACTGAACAGGGATGTTATAGAGGTGTATAAGATCATGAGAGGCATGGATAGGGTGAATGCACTCAGTCTTTTTCCCAGGATTCGGGATTCAAGGACTGGAGGACATCAGTTTAAGGTTAGAGGGCAAAGAAAAAAAGGGGATCTGAGGGGCAACTTTTTTTTACACAGTGTGGAATACGCATATGGAATGAGTTGCCAGCAGAAGTGATTGAGATGGGCATGTTAATAACATTTAAAAGGCATTTGGACAAATACATGGATGGGATAAAGGTTGAGAGTGTGGTGCTAGAAAAGTGCAGCAGGTCAGGCAGCAGCCGAGGAGTCGGAGAGTCGACATTTTGGGCATAAGGCCTTCATTTTGCCCGAAAAGCTGAGTCTTCTGCTCCTCGGATGCTGCCTGACCTGCTGTGCTTTTCCAGCACCATACTCTCGACTCTGATCTCCAGCATCTGCGGTCCCCACTTTCTCCTCTTCGAAGAATAAGGGCCAAATGGTGTTAGTGTGGACTGACATTTTAGTCGGCATGGGCCAGTTTGGGTCAAAGTCCTCCGTGCTGCAGGACTCTTTGACTGTATGGTGAATGTTCCTTCCCAGTCAGAGAACACTCCAGCGATCAAGGATATTCAGCCTCTCCTCTTCTGGCATCGCCCAAGGCAGCCTTTGAGATAGACATCCACACCCCCCCACCAATCCAACCTCCACTCCCGGCACCTTCCCCTACAACCGCAAGAAATGCAAAACTTGTGCCCACATCTCCCCCCTCACTTCCCTCCAAGGCCCCAAGGATCCTTCCATATCCGTCAGAAATTCACCTGCACCTCCACACACATCATTTACTGCATCAGCTGCACCCGATGTAGCCTCCTATACATTGGGGAGACAGGCCGCCTACTTACTGAATGTTTCAGAGAACACCTCTGGGACACCCGCACCAACCAACCCAACCACCCCGTGGCTGAACGCTTTAACTCCCCCTCCCACTCCACCAATGACATGCTGATCCTTGGCCTCCATCGCCAGATCATGGCAACACGACCTTGGGAGGAAGAGCGCCTCATCTTCCGCCTAGGAACTCTCCAACCACAAGGGATGAATGCAGATTTCTCCAGCTTCCTCATTCCCCCACCCCCACTCCCACCCCCCCACCTTTTCTCAGTCCCAACCCTCAGACTCAGCACTGCCTTCTTGACCTGCAATCTTCTTCCTGACCTCTCCGGCATATCACCCTTACCTTAACCTCCTTCCACCTATTGTATTCCCAATACCCCTCCCCCAAGTCCCTCCTCCCTACCTTTTATCTTAGTCTGCTTGGCATACCCTCCTCATTCCTGAAGAAGGGCTTATGCCCGAAACTTTGAGTCTCCTGCTCCTTTGCTCCCTGACCTGCTGTGCTTTTCCAGCAACACATTTTTAAGCTCTGATCTCCAGCATCTGCAGTCCTCACTTTCTCCTATCAGAAACTGAGCCATAAAGACAGCCTCAGCTGTGATCTTGGGTTCATGTTGTGCTACATGTGACCCCACCTCACTGTACCTGTAAAATCTTCCTTACTGTCCTATTTTCTCACCATCACCTTGATAACTTATGATCTGTCAACCTAAATTAGTATAGTTGGTATAGTTTTAGATTACTTGTTCCTTTGGTTAGACCCTCGGCACGTAGCTGTTATACCTATCATGCTATTCCTGCAGTTTGCTTAGTCTCCATCACCACCTTATTTTTAATTTTTTGTAATTATGTCTCTGCTTCAGTTAGTTGGACTATACATCATCCTTTCACTTACTATTCAGCTGTTGACGATTTACCACACCGTCTGATACTTATGATCACTAGCAGAGACTTCTTATTCAGCCTCTCAACACTCCACTGGCGTAATTTGTATGATCTTTTGATCTCTCTGCCAATAGATTCTGTGCCTGTATGCCTTTCTTCACTTCACTTGCTGTTGCATGACTTCTGACCTTGGCTACTCTAGTCCAACATTGGCACCTCCACGTCGCTATCCATGTAAGCTGAGCACCTACGATCACCCCAGTCACTGTCCACGCGCTGCTCAAATCCTTATTTGGAATTCGATTTTATTGTCACGTGTACACAAATATAGTGAAAAATGTACAAAGTTACCATTCTTCCGCCACCACCTTAAAATACAAAACCAGAATTTTTAAAGAAACAGAAGAAGTAAAAGGAACAGAGCTAAAAGATCTTGGTCCTTAGAAAAAAGAAAAGGAAAAAGTCTAGATTTTAGAGTCTTTTTTTTCCCTTGACCGAATTTCAGTGGGCTGCCTCTTGGGGCGTTTCCACCCAGGGCCTTCGCTGTCACTGGAATGTTGCTGTGGCTGCCATTGCTGATCAACAGGAGGAGCTGCCTCTGTTGCCGCAGTCACCATACATACCCGGGAGGCTGGGCCTACCTTCACCCTGCTGAAGATGCCACAAAAGGCTTATAAAGAGAAGGAAAGGAGCAAAAGAAAAAGAGCAAATGTAAAAAGGAAAGTAAAACCAAACAGACAAGCCCCAGGCCATGAGCCCGAGCACAGCGCTACTACTCCCGTTGCCATCTTGAAAGAGCACCTAGCTTCATTTCTATTAATTTTCTCCAGTCCTTCAAACAAGAAATCATAAGGAACTGTGGATGCTGAAAATCAGGAACATAAATAGAAATGGTTGGAAAAATACAGCAGGTCTAGCAGCATCTGTGGAAAGAAAGCAGAGTTAATGCTTTAGGTCCAGTGACCTTTCTTCAGAACTGATAGCTGGGAAAGGGTTGGTATGTATACCAAAGAAAGGGTGGGGTGGGGGGGGGGGGGGGGGGGGGGGGGTGCAAGGAGTAAATGATAGGTGGTGATAGAGCCCAGAGAGAGAGAGAGAGAGAGATGCACAGATATAGGTCAGATTGGAAGAATGAATACAGTAGTTGCTAATGGGGACTATTAGTTTTGGATGTAGGTTTGCTCGCTGAGCTGGAAGGTTCATTTTCAGATGTTTCGTCACCACACTACGTAATATCTTCAATGAGCCTTCAGACGAAGCCTTCATCTGGAGACTCAATGAAGGTGTTACCTAGTGTGGTGATGAAACGTCTGAAAATGAACCTTCCAGCTCAGCGAGCAAACCTACATCCAGAACCTCAACCTGAGCTACAAATCTTCTCAAAACTCAGGGACCATTAGTGGCTAACAGGGGATAGTTTTGTGGTGGCAGCCTGTGTAATGACAAGGCCTGCAATTGCAGGAGGTGCAACACCTGACTGTGTTTATCTCCTCCCTCCACATTATCCAAGGTCCCTGACATATTTTCCAGGCGAAGGTGAGATTTACCTGAACTACACTCAATCTAGTTTACTGTATTTACTGCTCACAGTGTAATCTCCTCTACACTGGGGAGACGAAGTGCAGACTGGGCAACTGCTTTGCACAACACCTATGTTCTGTCTGCAAAAATGACCCTCAACTTCCAGTTGTCTATCACTTCAACACACCACCATGTTCCTTGTCAATACCTCTGTCTCATGTTTGCTGCAGTAAAGCTGAGTGCATTCTGGAAGAAGAGCATCTCACTTTCCACTTGGGAACCCTTTAGTCTTCTGGACTCCATATTGAGTTCAACAACTTTAGGGCCTGAGCACCATCTCAACACCCATACACAAAGCTGTGTCATCACATGGAATATAAATCAGAACACTGAAGGTTACAAGATAGTATACTGGGGTGGAAGAGGTTGATGGGTGAGGCGTAAAGGGATTTACCACAACCTGGCACATTGCACAAATAGAATTGTGAATACAGAGGAACCTCCATTATCTGAAGGACACGAGCGGGGAGTATTTTGTTCAGTTAATTGAATTCTGGATAATTGAATGCTGGATAACGTAGTTTAGCCAAGCATGGGTACCTTGTGATCTTGCCGGATAATCCGATATTTGGATCATTGAATGCTGGGTATTCAGGGTTCCTCTGTACTGGTTTTAATTAGAAGTATCACTTTCTGCATAAATTCATTGCATTGTTGGTGGCAGATTACAATGCAAATGCGCTTTCCAGTCATAAGATCTGAATAAACTATTGATTTTTTGGGTGGATAACATAGGTGGAGCTTTGGAAATTTTCAGTTAGTGCTTCTTTAATTCCATTGTAATAGTGACTCAGAATCCAAAGTTTTTTGGAGCAGGGCTATCTTTTCTTGAAATTATTTTGTTGCAAGGTCAGAAGTCACATGATAGCAGGTTATAGTCCAACAGGTTTATTTGAAATCACAAGCTTTCGGAGCTTTGTTCCTTTGTCAGGTGCGCGTTACAAGTGCTGCCTGATATTTTGTCATGCAAAGCAGTATAAGATTGTATTCCCGTATGTATCTCATTTGGTTTTAATGTTCATGTAGCTTCAGAAATTCAGCAAATTCTATACCTTTAATCGTGCCAAGCGACTATGACTGATGGTGTGATCTCTACAGCTGGATTTAGAGCCAAATATACTGACAGGATTATCGTTAAATATATTTTGTTATAGTAATGGCCTCACTTACTTAACAGCACCTTTCATGTTGCCTCAAAGCACTTCAGACAGTATTGTCTTTGCACTCATGACTTTGTGCAAATGTTGACTCAATGACTTGCCGTACAATGAGATAATCTTGCTGTTCTGTATTTGTGCTGACAAATTGGTCTAACTCATTGGCAGTGACTGCAGAGGTCTGACTTGACTAGCTGTCATGATTGTGCCCATATGTCCAACCAACCAGACTTGCATTTTAGATAGTGTCTTATCAGACTTTACAGGCAGCTGATGATGATTCATATACACCTAATTAATTCTGAAATGAAGCAAAATAGAGCTGCTGTTTTGAGTATCACAGAGTCCCATAAGTAGCTATGGGATGCACATGAAGCCAGTTCTCATATTTTTGGTGGAGAAACATTGGCTGGAATATGAAAGAGAATGCCTACTCTTGGAATAAATCAGTGGAGTTGATAACACCCATTTTAAACACCAGAATAGACCTTTAGGCCCAATGGTTTAGCATTTCATTCCCAAGAATGCCACAACAAATACTATCATGGAGCGTTCATGGAGTCATACAGAAGGAGACCTTTCAGTCCAATATGCCGTTGCTGACCACATATCCTAAATAAATCTAGTACCATTTTCCAGCATTTGGCCCATATTCCTATTCATATACCCATCCAGATGCCTTTTAAATGTTGTAATTGTACCACTTCCTGGCAGCTCATTCCATACATGCACCACCCTCTGTGTGAAAAAGTTGCACCTTAGGTCCATTTGAAATCTATCCATTCTTAGCATAAACCTAAACCCTCCAGCTTTGGACTCCCCCACCCCAGCCCAGGGAAAAAGACCTTACCTATTTCCATGCCACTCATGATTTTACACGCCTCTATAAGGCCACCCCCTCAGCCACCAAGGCTGCAGGGAAAATATTCCCTGCCTATTCAACCTCTCCCTACAGGTCACTCTCCAATCCTGGTAATATCCTTGTAATTTTTAAGCAGATTACTTGTTGAACCTCTGAAGGAATGGTATGAATACACAAACATCTAATCTTTTAGGTGCTCATAATGTCAAGTAAGCTAAACTAATAGTCATGACGATGCGCATCATAGCTTGGGCCATTTTTATCTATCGTTTTTGGCCAATGCAGCACAATATAATTATAGAGAAAGCATGAGCATAGTTAAGACTGTGTGCCCTGTGCCTAAATAATGGTACAAGAGCTGAGAGTGCACAATAATCAGCATATAAAACATAAGCTAGGTGCAGACTCTTCTTCAGAAGAAAGGAGACTGAGTGGTATGACAGACTTAATTGGGTGATGTCGATTTGTTTCCAACTATGGATAGATCAATAAATATAAAATAGTATGGCCCTATGGTGCAGTGGTAGTGTCCCTACCTCTGGCAAGGAGGCTCCAAAGATGCATAATAACAACCTGAAAAGATAGATTAGAAAACGTCCAAATATAAAATGATCACTGATAAATATGATAAAGAATTCAGGAGAAATGTCTTTATCCAAGGTGTAGTAAAAATGAGGAACTCTGGGATGTAACATAATGTAGTTGAAACGAACTTTAGCAGATTTGTTTATGGGATGTGAGCATTGCTGGCTGACCTTGAATTTATTATCTATCCCTAATTATTCCTGGAGAAAGTAATGGGAAAGTGAGGAAGTCCTTGGGATGTAGTGATGCCCAAAGTGCTAATTGGAAAGAGGTTCCAGTATTTTGACCCCACAGTTGCATTTAAGGGGAAGCTAGACAGAAAGATGTTGGAGAAAGGGATGGAGAGTATTTTGATAGAATCAAAGGAGTGGAAGGAGACCGGCCTGACTAGATTGAAATATGAATGCAGCAAACATCGATTTATATTTACAATGAAGAAAACGCTTGATCGTGGATGTGTTATCTCCAGAATAACTCCTCCTACTTCCTGAATGGAAATGAGGAGTTGGAAACCTTTTTAGTTTATAATGAAAACTATCATGTCACTGGTGGTTCTTGAATAGAGACCTGTGATCTTTTATTTCCAACTCAGTGGAAGATGGAACCTGGTTGTTATGAAGGCATAGAGGTATATTGTACCTTTAAGACAGTTGGAAAGCTAGCAAGGACTGACAAAGCACAGAATCCTGTACAAGATAACAGTGTTACACTTGGTTGAAACAAATAGTAGCAGATGGGTTGCCATGAAGCAAAAACAAATTCAAATACGGCCAATCAGTTTAAATTATGCTCCAAGATACCAAATCCAATCAAATTTGAATATATAGTTTGATAATATTAAAACCAATGAAACAATCCGATGTTTGGGGATATAAAACCGGACATTTTGAACAGTGAGGGGGCGAACTGCCAAGCCACTAACAAGTACAAACTGCTAGCAGAGCAGCTCTCTGAAAGTTACCTGTCTAGAGAGAATTTACAAAGGAGAATCGGCAACCTGATTGGTTTTTGAAACGTGATTTTTTTTTAAAAAACCTTAATTGGGCATTTTTTTTATTGGACTAGTATTGTAAAGTGGGAGGTAAAAGATTGGTTTAAGAGTGAGGAATTGTAAATAGTTGTTGGGTTTATTATTTTCTATTGGACTTAAAGAATAAAGTTGTTCATTTTTACTTTAAGTAGTGACCTCTGGGATAGTTATAGAGTCATAGAGATGTACAGCATGGAAACAGATCCTTCGGTCCAACCTGTCCATGCCGACCAAATATCCCAACCCAATCTAGTCCCACCTGCCAGCACCTGGCCCTTATCCCTCCAAACCCTTCCTATTCATATACCCATCCAAATGCCTCTTAAATGTTGTAATTGTACTAGCCTCCACCACATCCTCTGGCAGCTCATTCCATACACGTACCACCCTCTGCGTGAAAAAGTTGTCCGTTAGGTCTCTTTTATATCTTTTCCCTCTCACCCTAAACCTATGCCCACTAGTTCTGGATTCCCCGACCCCAGGGAAAAGACTTTGTCTATTTATCCTATCCATGCCCCTCATAATTTTGTAAACCTCTATAAGGTCTCCCCTCAGCCTCCAACACTCCAGGGAAAACAGCCCCAGCCTGTTCAGCCTCTCCCAGTAGCTCAGAACCTCCAACCCTGGCAACATCCTTGTAAATCTTTTCTGAGCCCTTTCATGTTTCACAGCATTTTCCCAATAGGAAGGAGACCAGAATTGCATGCAATATTCCAAGAGTGGCCTAATCAATGACTTGTACAGCTGCAACATGACCTCCCAACTCCTGTACTCCATACTCTGACCAATAAAGGAAAGCATACCAAATGCCTTCTTCACTATCCCATCTACCTGCAACTCCACTTTCAAGGAGCTATGAACCTGCACTCCAAGGTCTCTTTGTTCAGCAACACTCCCTAGGACCTTACCATTAAGTGTATAAGTCCGGCTAAGATTTGCTTTCCCAAAATGCAGCACCTCACATTTATCTGAATTAAATTCCATCTGCCACTTCTCAGCCCATTGGCCCATCTGGTCCAGATTACCTGTTGTAATCTGAGGTAACCTTCTTCGCTGTCAACTACACCTCCAATTTTGGTGTCATCTGCAAACTTACTAATTGTACCTCTTATGCTCGCATCCAAATCATTTATGTAAATGACAAAAAGTAGAGGGCCCAGCACCGATCCTTGTGGCACTCCACTGGTCACAGGCCTCCAGTCTGAAAAACAACCCTCCACCACCACCCTCTGTCTTCTAGCTTTGAGCCAGTTCTGTATCCATATGGCAAGTTCTCCCTTTATTCCATGAGATCTAACATTGCTCACCAGTCTCCCATGGAGAACCTTGTTGAACGCCTTACTGAAGTCCTTATAGATCACATCTACCACTCTGCCCTCATCAATCGTCTTTGTTAGTTCTTCAAAAAAACTCAATCAAATTTGAGAGACATGATTTCCCACGCACAAAGCCATATTGACTATCCCGAATCGGTTCTTGCCTTTCCAAATGCATGCTCATCCTGTCCATCAGGATTCCCTCCAAAAACTTGCCCACCACCGAGGTCAGGCTCACCGGTCTATAGCTCCCTGGCTTGTCTTTACCGCCCTTCTTAAACAGTGGCACCACGTTTGCCAACTTCCAGTCTTCCGGCACCTCACCTGTGACTATCGATGATACAAATATCTCAGCAAGAGGCCCAGCAATCACTTCTCTAGCTTCCCACAGAGTTCTCAGGTACACCTGATCAGGTCCTGGGGATTTATCTACCTTTAACCGTTTCAAGACATCCAGCACTTCCTCCTCTGTAATCTGGAATTTTGCAAGATGTCACCATCTATTTCCCTACAGTCTATATCTTCCACAGTAAATACTGATGCAAAATATTCATTTAGTATCTCCCCAATTTCTGTGACTCCACACAAAGGCTGCCTTGCTGATCTTTGAGGGGCCCTATTCTTTGAGGAGAAAGTGAGGACTGCAGATGCTGGAGATCAGAGCTGAAAATGTGTTGCTGGAAAAGCGCAGCAGGTCAGGCAGCATCCAAAGAGCAGGAGAATAGACATTTCGGGCGTGAGCCCTTCTTCAGGAATGAGGAGAGTGTACCAAGCAGGCTAAGGTAAAAGGTAGGGAGGAGGGACTTGGGGGAGGGGCGTTGGAAATGTGATAGGTGGAAGGAGGTCACGGTGAGGGTGATAGGCCAGAGTGGGGGTGGTGGCAGAGAGGTCAGGAAGAAGATCGCAGGTTAGGAAGGCAGTGCTGAGTTCGAGGGATTTGACTGAGACAAGGTGGGGGGAGGGGAAATGAGGAAACTGGAGAAGTCTGAGTTCATCCCTCGTGGTTGGAGGGTTCCTAGGCGGAAGATGAGGTGCTCTTCCTCCAACCGTCGTGTTGTTATGGTGTGGCGATGGAGGAGTCCAAGGACCTTCATGTACTTGGTGGAGGGGAAGGGGGAGTTGAAGTATTGAGCCACGGGGTGGTTGGGTTGATTGGTCCGGGTGTCCCAGAGGTGTTCTCTGAAACATTCCACTAGTAGTGGCCTGTCTCCCCAATATAGAGGAGGCCACATCGGGTGCAGCGGATGCAGTAAATGATGTGTGTGGAGGTGCAGGTGAATTTGTGGCGGATATGGAAGGATCCCTTGGGGCCTTGGAGGGAAGTAAGGGGGAGGGAGGTGTGGGCGCAAGTTTTGCATTTCTTGCAGTTGCAGGGGAAGGTGCCGGGAGTGGAGGTTGGGTTGGTGGGGAGTGCGGACCTGATGAGGGAGTCACGGAGGGTGTGGTCTTTTCGGAATGCTGATAGGGGAGGGGAGAGAAATATATCTCTAGTGGTGGGGTCCGTTTGGAGGTGGCGGAAATGACGACGGATGATACGATGTATAGGGAGGTTGGTGGGGTGGCAGGTGAGGACCAGTGGGATTCTGTCCTGGAGGCCTCATCTTCATTCCCCTACACTCTCGGATTAACGAGTTCAACACGCGGCGAGACATTGAACAATTCTTCCGCCGCCTTCGCCTCCACGCCTACTTCTTCAACCAAGATTCTCGCCCACCCTCTGACGACCCCTTCTCCCGCCTCCAACACTCCCCATCCACCTGGACACCCCGGGCTGGCCTCTTACCTGCCCTCGCTCTCTTCATAGCCATCTGCCGCCGTGACATTAACCGCCTCAACCTCTCCACCCCTCTCACCCTCGGAACGTGCAGCCCTCCACTCCCTCAGTTCCAACCCCAACCTCAAATCAGCAGACAAGGGAGGTGCGGTAGTAGTTTGGTGCACCGACCTTTACACCGCTGAGGCTAAACGCCAGCTCGCGGACACCTCCTCCTACTGCCCCCTTGACCATGAACCCACCTCCCACCACCAAACCATCATCTCCCAGACCATCCATAACCTCATCACCTCAGGGGATCTCCCATCCACCGCCTCCAACCTCATAGTCCCACAACCCCGCACCGCCCGTTTCTACCTCCTGCCCAAAATCCACAAACCTGACTGCCCCGGCCGACCCATTGTCTCAGCCTGCTCCTGCCCCACAGAACTCATCTCCGCATACCTCGACATGGTCCTGTCCCCCTTAGTCTAAGAACACCCCACCTACGTTCGGGGCACCAGCTACGCCCTCCACCTCCTCCATGATTTTTGCTTCCCTGGTCCCCAATGCTTTATCTTCACCATGGACGTCCAGTCCCTGTACACCTCCATCCCCCATCACGAAGGCCTCAAAGCCCTCCGCTTCTTCCTTTCCCGCCGTACCAACCAGTACCCTTCCACTGACACCCTCCTTCGACTGACTGAACTGATCCTCTTTCCAATCCTCCCACTTCCTCCAAACCAAAGAAGTAGCCATGGGCACCTGCATGGGCCCCAGCTATGCCTGCCTCTTCGTAGGATATGTGGAACAGTCCATCTTCTGCAGCTACACTAGCACCACCCCCCACCTTTTCCTCTGCTACATCAATGACTGTATCGGCGCTGCCTCGTGCTCCCACGAGGAGGTTGAACAGTTCATCCAATTTACTAACACCTTCCACACCGACCTCAAATTTACCTGGACCGTCTCAGACTCCTCCCTCCTTCCTAGACCTTTCCATTTCTATCTCGGGCGACCGAATCAACATGGACATTTACCATAAACCGACCGACTCCCACAGCTACCTCGACTACACCTCCTCCCACCCTGCCCCCTGTAAAAATACCATCCCATACTCCCAATTCCTTCGTCTCCACTGCATCTGCTCCCAGGAGGACCAGTTCCAATACCGTACAACCTAGATGGCCTCCTTCTTCAAAGACCGCAGATTCCCCCCAGACAGGATCCACCGCATCTCCTCCACTTCCTGCTCTTCTGCCCCTGAGCCCCATCCCTCCGATGCCACCAGGACAGAACCCCACTGGTCCTCACCTACCACCCCACCAACCTCCATATATATCGTATCATCCGTTGTCATTTCCAAATGGACCCCACCACCAGAGATATATTTCCCTCCCCTCCCCTATCAGCTTTCCGAAAAGACTACTCCCTCCGTGACTCCCTCGTCAGGTCCACACCCCCCACCAACCCAACCTCCACTCCCGGCACCTTCCCCTGCAACCGCATGAAATGCAAAACTTGCGCCCACACCTCCTCCCTTACTTCCCTCCCAGGCCCCAAGGGATCCTTTCATATCCGCCACAAATTCACCTGCACCTCCACACACATCACTTACTGCATCCGCTGCACCCGATGTGGCCTCCTCTATATTGGGGAGACAGGCCGCCTACTTGCGGAACGTTTCAGAGAGCACCTGTGGGACACCTGCACCAACCGACACCTGCACCAACCAACCCAACCACCCCGTGGCTCAACACTTCAACTCCCCCTCTCACTCCACCAAGGATATGCAGATCCTTGGACTCCTCCATCGCCAGACCATAGCAACATGACGACTGGAGGAAGAGCGCCTCGTCTTCCGCCTAGGAACCCTCCAACCACAAGGGATGAACTCAGACTTCTCCAGTTTCCTCATTTCCCCTCCCCCCACCTTGTCTCAGTCAAATCCCTCGAACTCAGCACTGCCTTCCTAACCTGCGATCTTCTTCCTGATCTCTCCGCCCCCACTCCCACTCCGGCCTATCACCCTCACCGTGACCTCCTTCCACTTATCGCATTTCCAACGCCCCTCCCCCAAGTTCCTCCTCCCTACTTTTTATCTTAGCCTGCTTGGCAACTCTCCTCATTCCTGAAGAAGGGCTCATGCCCGAAACGTCGATTCTCCTGCTCTTTGGATGCTGCCCTATTCTTTCCCTAGTTACCCTTTTGTCCTTAATATACTTGTAAAAACCCTTTGAATTCTCCTTAATTCTCTCATGTCCCCTCTTGCTATTTTGCCCTCCTGATTTCCCTCTTAAGTATACTCCTCCTTTCTTTATACTCTTCTAAGGATTCACTCGTTCTATCCTGTCTATACCTGACCTATTCTTCCTTATTTTCCTTAACCAAACCCTCAATTTCTTTCGTCATCCAGCATTCCCTATACATACCAGCCTTGTTTTTCACCCTGACAGGAATATACTTTCTCTGGATTCTTGCTATCTCATTTTGAAGGTTTCTCATTTTGAAGGCTTCCCATTTTCCAGCCGTCCCTTTACCGCTCGAATTTTAACAGATTATATCATGAGGTGAACTTTTTCTGTGTGGTGGGTTTAAATTAGTAGAGGGGTTTACCCTGTGTCATAACATCGTTAAGTCTTAATTGAATGCTGGCACTTCTGTAGCATCCTCATATACTGCTCTGGAATGTTAAGATGGATTTCATATTTATGACTCTGAAGTAGAATTTGAACCATCTGACACAGAACTGAAAATGTTACGATTGAATTGTTCTTCGAAACAAGGTTCTAAGCTGGATGCAACCTACAGAGAAACACACTTATTGGGTTGAATAATCTTCTGTTCTTTGCCTCATTATGGAATCTCAGACTTGTATGAAACCATATTTGGTCTCATTATCTTGGTCTTGTGTTTTAAATGTTGTCCAGATGTGTGCTACATTCTAAATTGACCATTACTACCAGAAGTTTGAGTGGATAAAATTTGGATGATTGAAAATACTTCTGACTTTCACAAAACTGTTTTCCTGTTGTGTTTTTGTACCAATAATCTTTGAGAGGTCAGACATTTCACTAAAGTAGTGACAAACTGTTGGGTCTGTTCTGTTTCTCTGAGCAGGCTTTCTCGGTATCCTCCTATCAAAGGTGCTGTTGAGAAGGTGGAATTTGCGAGTGGGGAAGCCTCATGGTCAGAAGTGAAATACCACCAGTGGCATTTCTCTTCAGACACTTTCCTCCTTTCTTCGTGCTCAGATACCTCTCTTAGGGAGCAGCTTTTTATAATGTGGGGAGTTTGCAAACAATCCTCTGCCAGAGCAGACTGAGTGGGCTGAGGATTACAAGTCACCGAGTGACAGTTTCTGGAAAATACTCCGACCAAGTGATCTTTGTTTCTGCAGCAACCTAAGTTATGGGTTAGTTAGTAACTAGTTTTTGAGCTTGGCTTTGAAATAGTCCACTAGCATATTTTACATAAAGTTTAAAATACAGAAATGGGCATATAGTCCAATTGGTCCATGCTAGTTTTTTGAACTCCACGTGAGCCTTCTCCTACCATACATCATCTCTTCTTAATAGCATAGCTTTATGCTCTTTACTCCATCGTGTTCATTGAGTTTCCCCTTAGCTTAGTAATGTCATTTGTCAGCCATCTCTTGTATTAGCAAGTTCCACTTTCTAACATTCCTGAATTCGGGATTGAATTTATTAGTAATTATATTATATTTATGATTCTGGTTTTTGTGTTGCTCACATGTAAAGGTAGCTTCTCTATATCTACTCTTTTAAGAATTTTGAAAATCTCAATCAAGCCACTCCTTACTCATTACTTTTGATGGAGCACTGTTCCTGTTGCTCTGTACTCCCCTAATTCTGAGTTTATGTAATAGTTAGTATCACTGGAAGGTGATGCCAACAGAGAACTTGTTTCTTCAATTGAAGGATTTGCAGCTTTTGAAATCTGCCCTGTTCTCTGCAAAGCAACATTCCTAGTCAACGTGATCAACATTAGAAAAACAGTCAGCTTAAAGAAAGAAACCTTGGTGTATGTACTGCTTTATTATTTTCTCACTGCAATGCCTAAGTATTTAGAGCAAATTGTTTTATAAAGGGGGGGGGGGGGGTCCTTTATCTATAGCTCCCCTTACCCCCACCTCCAGTTCTGAAGAAGGGTTACACCCAAAACGTCGACTTCTCCATCTCCTGATGCTGCCTGGCTTGCTGTGTTCTTCCAGCTTCCTGCTGGTCTACTAATTGCTTTTGAAGGGCAATTATTGTTTTGTCAGTAAAGATTGAGGATTTCCTGCTGTGAAACCACAAACTAAGAAGTTGGTTTTTTTATCGCAAGAAATCCTCTGTTCACTGACACTGCAACTCTGAAATTCTCTAGCTAAACATTATCATCTTTTGCTTGCTCACTCTCACTCTTGCTCACTCACTTTCTCACTCTCACTATCTCACGCTTGCTCTCGCTATCTCATGCTTGCTTACTCGTTTTCACTCGCTGTGTCTCTCTTGCTCTGTCTCTACCTTTCACTTTCCATTTGTTTGTATGTCTCTCTCTACCTTTTTAATCTTTTTTTCCTTTTATTCTCCTTCAGACCTATCTCTTTGACCAAATTTTGGTCACTTGTTTAAATGAAATACTCCATTATGCTTTTATTTAATTTTGTTTGATAATTGCTCCTTTGGAACACTTCAGAGACATACCGTTTTTGTTAAAGGTAGTACATAAATGCAACTTGCGGTGATTTTGATGAATAAGACCTTAATTTGTTCTGCTCATTGAGGGAGATTTTTTGGCCAGGGCGCCGTCAAGAAATCTTTTCTATTCAGGTAACACTCTTCAACCTGTAAAACTGACTTAAGCTGGTAGGCACAAGAGGAGTGATAAATTTGTCACTCATTTACCTTACTCATTTTGGGAAAGGAGGAACATAATTTTGGTAAACTCGTCTCTTTTTGAAATTAATATTAAGAAAATTATTGTTTTGATCACAGAATTGCAGTGTGTTGTGAGCACAGTCCAGTCCATTACACGAACCAGCCTTCCATCCATTACCTCAGTCTATACTTCCTGCTGCCTTGGGAAAGCAGCCAACGCCATCAGAGACCTCACCCACCCCAGTTATACTCTCTCCCGCTGTCTGCAGTTGGGCAGAAGATAAACAGTTTGAAAACACGTACCAACAGATTCAAGAGCAGCTTCTTCCCCATGTTATCAGACCTGTGAATGGACCTCTCTTATGTTAAAGTTGATCTTTCTCTGCACCCTCTCTGGAGCTATAACACTATATTCTGTATTCTGTCCTATTAGAAGAAAATGAGAACTAAAGATGTTGGAGATCAGAGTCAAAAAGTGTTGCACTGGACAAGCACAGCAGATCAGGCAGCATCCGAGAAGCAGGAGAGTCGACGTTTCAGGCAATGAGCCCTTTGTGACTGATGAAGTGCTTATGCCCAAAACGTCAACTGTCCTGCTAGCTGGAAGCTGCCAGACCTGCTGTGCATTTTTCAGTGCCGCACTTTTTTCAATTCTGTTCTATTAGCCTGATGTCCTTAGGTAAGGTATGATTTGGCTGCGTAGCATGCAAAACAATACTTTTCACTGTATCTCAGTACATGTGACAACAGTAAATCAAATCAAAAGGAAGCTGTTAAAGTTTGAAGTTATGGTGATGACTAGAAAGAGAATTTAGATTCCGTTGAATTGTACTAAAATCTGAAAATGTCAGTAAAAGTGTTATCAGGTACTACAGACTGCTATGATAGCAATGAATTTATGGGTACTCTGTTAAAGCTTGTACTATTCTGCAGTGAAGCCAGTTGCACCCATTCCTGATGTGTCAGCTTCAAGATTGAGCTCTAAAGTGAGAAATGTGATACAATGAAGACACTCAAATGCAAAGAGGCTTTAAGCAGCATGATCAATTTTATTTCAAATTACCTGTATTCAACCTACCTCCATGAGTACTGCTTTTGCCTTTGAATCCGAAGTTTGAGAGTTCAATACCTGGTCCAGAGCTTTGTGCCCATACTCCAGGCATCCATTGCAGTGCTGCTGTATTGTGAGGTGCAAAGACGTTTTTCACCGATGGGATGGATAGTTCTCCCTGGCATCCTAGCCAATATTCATCCCTCAATCAATGTCAAGGAGGTAGTTGTCTAGAGAGAGAGTTTACTACAGAAGTTGTCAAGAGGAAAGCTTCTATAAGGATGAGGCGTGAATGCTCCGTGAGGGGGCTTGAGAGTTGTATGTTAGCCAGAAAAGATCTAAAGAGAGGGCTAAGAAGAGCCAGGAGGGGACATGAGAAGTTGTTGGTGGATAGGATCAAGGAAAACCCTAAGGTCTGCTATAGATATATCAGGAATAAAAGAATGACTAGAGTAAGATCAGAGCCAATCAAAGATAGTAGTGGGAAGTTGTGTGTGGAATCTGAGGACATAGCGGAAGAGCTTAATGAATCCGTTTCGTCAGTATTCACATTGGGAAAAGGCAATGTTAGTGAGAATACGGAGATACAGGCTACAAGATTAGATGGGATTGAGGTTGACAAAGAGGAGGTTTTAGCAATTTTGGAAGATCTGAAAATAGATAAGACTCCTGAGCAGGATGGGATTTATCCTCAGATTCTCTGGGAAGCCAGGGAGGGGATTGCAGAGCCTTTGGCTTCAATCTTTGTCATCATTGTCGATAGGAGTAGTGCCAGAAGACTGGAGGAGAGCAAATGTTGTTCCCTTGTTAAAGAAGGGGAGTCGGCATAACCCTGGTAATTACAGGCCAGTGAGCCTTACTTCGGTTGTGGGTAAGGTTTTGGAAAAGGTATAAGAGATAGGATTTATAATCATCTGGAAAGGAATAATTTGATTAGGGATAGTCAACACAGTTTTGTGAAGGGTAGGTCATGCCTCACTAATCTTACTGAGTTCTTTGAGAAGGTGACAAAACAGGTGGATGAAGGTAGGGCAGTTGATATGGTGTGTGTGGACTTCAGTAAGGCGTTTGATAAGGTTCCACATGGTAGGCTATTGAACAAAATAGAGTTTCAGGATTAATGGTGATTTAGCAGTTTGGATCAGAAATTGGCTAGCTGAAAGAAGACAGAGGGTGGTGGTTGATGGGAAATGCTCATCCTGGAGCTCAGTTACCAGTGGTGTGCCGCAAACTGCTGTTTGTCATTTATAAAAATGATCTGGAGGTGGGCGTAGAATGATGGTTTAGTAAATTTGCAGATGATACTGTGGTAGGCAGAGTTGTGGATAGTGCCGAAGGATGTTGTGGGTTATAGAGGGTCATAGGTAAGATGCAGAGCTGGGCTCAGAAGTGGCAAATGGAGTTTAATGCAGAAAAATATGAGGTACTTCACTTTGGAAGAAGTAACAGGAATGCAGAGTACTAGGGTAATGGTAAAATTCTTGACAGTATAGATGAATAGAGAGATCTGAGTCCGGGTGCACAAATCCCTGAAAGTTGCCACCTAGGTTGACAAGGTTGTAAAGAAAGCATATGGTGTGTTGGTGTTTATTGGTAGGGGGATTGAGTCTCTGAGCCACGAGGTCATGCTTCAGCTGCACAAGACGCAGGTAAGGCTGCATCTAGAGTATTGTGTGCAGTTCTGGTCACCGCATTATAGGAAGGATGTGGAAGCGTTGGAAAGGGTTCAGAGGAGATTTACAAGGATGTTGCCTTGTATGGAGGGAAGTCCTTACAAGGAAAGGCTGAGGGAACTGAGACTGTTTTCATTGGAGAGAGGTTGAGAGGTGAGTTAATCAATCTGTATAAGATAATCAGAAGGTTAGAAAGGGTGGACAGTGAGAGCCTTTTTCCTCAGATGCTGAAGGCTAACACGGGGCGACATAGCTTTAAATTGAGGGGTGATAAATTTAGAACGGATAATAGAGGTAGTTTCTTTACTCAGAGTAGGGGCGTGGAATGGCCTGTCTGCAACAGTAGTAAACTCACCAATGTTAGGGGCACTTAAATTGGCATTGGACATTACATATGGATAATAATGGAACAATGTAGATTAGGTGGGCATCAGATTAATTTCGCAGGTCAGTGCAACATCGAGGGCTGAAGGGCCAGTACTGCACTGTAACATTCTAAGTACAGATGATACAGTCATGACCACATTGATATTTGTGAGAGCTTGTTTGCAAAATGGCTGATTTGTTTCTTACTTTGCAAGTGACTATACTAGGAAAATAGTTCATTATCTGTAAAATGCTTTGAGGAATATCCTGAGTTTGTGAAAAATGCAATACAAATGCAAGTTTTTTACCACTATTTTCTCGTGACCTCTGTGAGTAAACTGCAGTTTTGGTGCTCCCTATCACTTCCAGCCAAGCCCTGTATAAAAAAAGTCTCACCTACATATTTGCCTTGACCTGCCACTTGGGTTTCACTCCTCTTTGAGTCTTGATTATAGAGTATCATAGGATTGAATGTTTGTATTTTGAAAGGCTGTCATGTAATGTCAGTAATGTGGAACGGGCCTAGAGTTGTCATTTTATATTTCATACAATATTGTTTTACAGGATGGGAATAGAGTACAAAATAGTCAAGCTCTGCAAGGTATTAGTCAAACCACACCTTTTGATCCCCTTTTCGAAGATACTGCAGTTGTAGACAGTGCAAAGAAGGTTCACTATATTGATCTGGATACAGAGGGATTTTCTTATGAGGTGAGGTCTCGTAAGTTGGACTTGTACTTATTAGAGATGAGAAGGAGAAGAGATTTGATTGAAATACACAAGACTGAGGAGTGGTCAGGGTAGAAATGGAGAGGCTGTTTCCCCTTGTGGGACCGAGGGCATGATGTTAGAATAAGGAGCTTATACATTTAAGACAGATGAGAGGAATTTCTTTTTTCTCTGAGAGTAGTCAGCCTGTGTGGAGAGGGCTGTTGAGACTGGGTTGTTAACTATATGAAAATCTGAGACATAGATTTTAATCAGGAAGGGAATCAAGGATTATAGGGAAAAGGCAAAAAAATGGAGTTGAGGATAATTGGATCATCCATAATCTTGCTGAATGGCTTATTTCTGCTTTTATGTCTTGTGAACTTAACTGTCTTACGATCATTGCATCTCAGTTCTTTTGAAAGAGCTATCCAAATAATTCTACTCCCCTGATCTTTGCTCATGACCCATGCACTTTATATTCCCTTCAAATATTCATCCAATTCCACTTTAAGTATTACAATTGAATCTGTAATTTTAGAAAATGCATTTCAGATGTTAAAACCTTTCTCACCTTTTCACCTATGTTGGCTGGTTCCTGAGCCTCCTGCCAGTGGGAAGCATTTGAACTCTATTTACTACTTTAATGTCTTTCATGTATTTAAAGATTTCTGTTAAATATCCCTTAATCACCCCTGCTATAAAAAGAACAGGTTTTAAATTATATTGGAAAGGTGATGAGTGCCACCTGCACAAACTTTACCATTCTTGTATGTGATAGGGAAGTGAACATTTGTAGCACCATGTATAGAATCTTGCCTTAATTTGATTCTTGGCGGATTGTGTAAAGTGCTCATTATCTACTTAGCAACAGTTTAACCTCTCTCCTCTTTGTGTGTTTCCTTTCTGAGGGTTGTGTGTAATACTAGTATGTTGAGTAAAGCTGGGAACTGGTTCAGCAGGTTTGCTTGCACTCGTGCTAAGTTTGACTCCGGCATGAATTAAGTCTAAGCAATGTCCAATATCTGGCAGATCTCTTCATGTGCTTTGTTTTCTGTTTCTCAGGTGCTAGGCCGATGTTTCTTGACAGTCCTGCAAGTCCACTTCCAGTTCCTGTCCCAGGCATTGCATCGAGTTCAGCCCGTAGCCCACTCGTGCTTGGCAGAGGCTCAAGCCCAGGAGAGGAAGAACGCAATGGGGAGTGAAACCATGAAGGTTGGTCGTGTGACGGAATTGGACGAAGCTGTAAAGTCCTGGGGAGGAGCATCAGAGGTGATGGTTTTTTTACAAACATTATCTGGAATGATTACTTTGCTGCATATGGGTGGAAACCTGGGTGCAGATCAAATTGGTACAATTGTGGAGCTTGAATTAGGTTGGCAAATCTTGTTAAACAGATTCCTGGAGACGACTTCATTTGTTTCACCTCTTTCCAACTTTAGTGTACTTCATAAAAACCAAAAGAACTGCAGATACTGTAAATCAGAAACAGAAGTCACTGGAAAAGCTCAGCTGGTCTGACAGCATCTATGAAGAAAAATTAGAGTTAAAGTTTCGGGTGCAGTGGCCCTTCCTCAGAACTGATAGTAGCTAGGAAAAAGATTGTTTATATACAGAAGATAAAGTTGGGGAAGGAGGTAAGGAGTAGATGATAGGTGGGGATAGAGCCCAAAGAGAGAGAAATTTGTAAAGTCATAGTGATGTAAAGTATGGAAACAGATCCTTCGGTTTAACTTGTTCATGCCAACCATATATCCTAACCCAGTCTAATCCCATTTGCCAGCACTTGGCCAATATCCCTCCAAACCTTTCCTGTTCATATACCCATCCAGATGCCTTTTAAATGCTGTAATTGTCATTCCTGAAGAAGGGCTCATGCCTGAAACGTCGATTCTCCTGCTCCTTGGATGCTGCCTGACCAGCAACACATTTTCAAATGCTGTAATTGTACCAACCTCCACCACATCTCTGGCAGCTCATTCCATACACCCACCACCCTCTGTGTGAAAAATAGCCTCTTAGGCCCCTTTTATATCTTTCCCCTCTCACCCTAGACCTATACTCTCTAGTCCTGGATTCTCGCACCCTGGGAAAAGACCTTGTCTATTTATCCTATCAGGACAGGAGAACAATCCAGCTGGGAGAGTGAGTAACTGTTAATGGAGACTGTTCGTGGCTAACTGGAGGCAATGTGTAGACTGTGATAACATGGAAATGCTGAATGTCTTGAAATGTATAAAGGTGGATAAATCCCCAGGACCTGATCAGATGTACCCAAGAACTCTGTGGGAAGCTAGAGAAGTGATTGCTTGGCCTCTTACTGTTATATTTGTATCATCGATAGTCCGGGGTGAGATGCTGGAAGACTGGAGGTTGGCTAACGTGGTGCCACTGTTTAAGAAAGGTGGTAAGGACAAGCTAGGGAACTATAGACCAGTGAGCCTGACGTCGGTGGTGGGCAAGTTGTTGGAGGGAGTCCTGAGGGACAGGATGTACATGTATTTGGAAAGGCAAGGACTGATTAGGGTTTGTCAACATGGCTTTGTGCGTGGGAAATTATGTCTCACAAATCTTGATCGAGTTGTTTGTGAAGAAGTACAAAGAGAATTGATGACGGCAGAGTAGTAGATGTGATCTATATGGACTTCAGTGAGGCGTTTGACAAGGTTCCCCATGGGAGACTGGTTAGCAATGTTAGGGGTCTCGGAATACTGGGAGAATTAGCCATTTGGATACGGAACTAGCTCAAAGGTAGAAGACAGAGGGTGGTGGTGAAGGGTTGTTTTTCAGACTGGAGCTTGTGACTAGTGGAGTGCCATAAGGATCGGTGCTGGGTCCATTACTTTTTGTCATTTATATAAATGACTTGGATGTGAGCATAAGAGGTACAGTTAGTAAGTTTGCAGATGACAGCAAAATTGGAGGTGTAGTGGATAGCAAAGAAGGTTACTTCAGATTACAATGGGATCTTGATCAGATGGGCCTGTTTGTTGAGAAGTGGCAGATGAAGTTTAGTTCAGATAAATGCGAGGTGCTGCATTTTGGGAAAGCAAATCTTAACAGAACTTTATACACTTAATGGGAAGGTCCTAGGGAGTGTTGTTGTGCAAAGAGACCTTGGAGTGCAGGTTCATAGCTCCTTGAAAGTGGAGTCGCAGGTAGATAGGATAGTGAAGAAGGCATTTGGTATGCTTTCCTTTATTGGTCAGAGTACTGAGTACAGGAGTTGGGAGGTCATGCTGCGGCTGTACAGGACATTGGCTAGGCCACTTTTGAAATATTGTATGCAATTCTGCTGCACTGGCCGGTATATTGGGTCCAGGTCATCCACAGATTCAATCAGCAAGCACATTGACCTGGACCCAATGTACCGGCCACTACAGCTGGAACTGACAAATGGAAGCGACAGATACAAATCACTATAAATGCCGGAGGAAACATCACAGAAGCGCTTCACAGGAGGCTCCCAAGCACTGAGGATGTCACCTAGACAGGGGACAAATCATCTGCAACACAAATTCCCAGCTCGGCGAACAGAACCACAACAACGAGCACCCGAGCTAGAATCTTCTCCCAAACTTTGAATTTACAAGGATGTTGCCAGGGTTAGTGGATTTGAGCAAACAGTCTGGGGCTGTTTTCTCTGGAGTGTTGGAGTCCGAGGGAGACCTTTATAGAGGTTTATAAAATCATGAGGGGCATGGATAAGATAAATAGACAAAGTCTTTTCCCTGGGATAGGGAACTAGAGGGCATAGATTTACAGTGAGAGGCGAAAAATATAAAAGAGACCTTAGGAGCAACCTTTTCACACAGTAAGTGGTACGTGTATGGAATGAGCTGCCAGAGGAAGTGGTGGAGACTGGTACAATTGCAACATTTAAGAGGCATTTGGATGGGTATATGAATAGGAAGGGTTTGGAAGGATAAGGGGCTAGCAGGTGGAACTGGATTGGGTTGGGATGTCTGGTTGTCATGGATCGGTTGTACCAAAGAGTCTGTTTCCATGCTGTCCATCTCTATGACTCTAAGGTCAGGTGTGTGGGGTTGGGGGGCTAGGTCATTGGAGAGGTCAGATCCTAAAATTATTGAACTCGATTTTGAGTCTGGAGGGCTGCAGGGCCCCATGTTGAAAAATGTGGTGTTCTTCCAGCTTGCGCTGAGCTTTGCTGGAACACTGCAGCAAGCCTGAGACACGTTAGCCAGGGAACTGGGTGGATGATTAAAGTGGTAGGCAGCTAGAAGCTCAGGATACTTTTTTATGGGCAGAACGTAGATGTTCTGCGCAGTGGTCACCCATTGCTCTTCAGTTTCTTCAGGTCTGAGGAGTGGCTATGGATACTTGCATGAGCCCTGTTTGGCCTCTCCCTTCTTGCGATACATGGAGAATTCTTTGTCAAATTGTATTCCGGCCCCCACCCACAATTCTTTCTCTGATATACTGATGATGTCATCTGTGCTGTTTCCCTCTCTTGTCTGGAATTGAAAAAAATCATCAATTTTGCTTGCAATTTTCACTTGGCCCTCACTTTCACCTGACCTATTTGTCACTCCTTCCTTCCCTTCCTCAACATCTCTGGGGATAGATTGACCACTAATATCCACTATGAGCCCACCAACTCTGACAACTATCTGGACTAAACATCCTTGCTTCCTGTAAAGACTGCATCCCATTCTCTTAGTTCCTCTATCGCGCATATTCCTTCTGGGCCTGACCCATCTCCCGCACTTTCATCCTCACCCTCTGTCTTCTCTCCTACAACAGATCCCATGTCCTTACCTACCATCACATCAGCATCCATACCCAGAAGATCATCAGCTGCCATTTCCTCCACCACCAGTGAGATATCACCAAATAGGTGCATTTTTCCTGCCCCCTCCCTTGTCTGCCTTCCACAGGGGCCATAACCTCTGGGACAACTTGGTACACTCTTCCTTCACTCCCTGCAGCTCCATGGCAGCTTCTCCTGCAGCCCATCAAAGATGTAACATCTGCCCATTTAATTCCTCCCTCCTCGGTATACAAGAGCCCGAACATATCTTCCAGGTGAAGCAGCACTTTACCTGCACTTGTCACAACCTAGTCTACTGCATTCACTGCTCACATTGTATCACATTGAGGAAACAAAGCATTGACTGGGTGACTGCTTCATAGAATATCTACATTCTGTCCACAAAAATAGACCCAGAGCTTCCGGTTGCCTTACACTTCAATACACCACTCTGTTCCCTGGCCAACTTCTCTGGCTCCAGCTCGCTGCAGTATTTCAACAAAGCTCAGCACAGTCCGTACTTTCTAAAATAATGGTTATGGTCTTGTATAACTGAACTTGATGTTGAATCTGATGGGCTGTAGAAGTCAATATCATTCCAGTCCTCCTCATGCTATATGGAAGCCTGAAGACTTTGTTTTTGTGCTTTCTCCAGTTATATGCTGTTTCACGGACATCACAACAGTGCACAGTACTTCTGACTGGCATATAATGCAAGTTTTACATAACTTCACTCCTACTGAGTTCTGTATCTATTGCAATAAATTCCAGTGCTTTGCTCATATCCACAGTGCTGCTGTACTGCCCCTTGATGTTGTTTTGGTCATGTTCGTGATGCTGCTTTGAGTGATTTTTTAAAAAATCGCATCCCTGGTCCAAGTTTTCCTATCTTTGGACGTAGTCTGGCAAGCTTTATCTACATTGTAACTTGTTGACCTTCTCCAAATAATATAACAGTATAAATTTCACCAGCGTTGTAAATAATTTAATACGTGTCTTCCTAGGGAAATTGTTTTGAATTTTAAAATCTTCCTCATTTGTCCATCTGAGATTCTACTTGAGTTCTTTGCCTGAAGTTGAGTCTGAATCACATTCATGACCAAAGAAAAAGGTTTTGAACCTATGCCAGCTAAGCTGGGCTTTATCCCTGTGGTATTTGCACCAATCTGATCTACACAATCATTCGTCCAAGCGCTGTCATAGAGTCTGAGTTGTGGCAACGTCAGTTTATACATGTATGTTCAGATTGCAGCTGTGGATAGTAGAGGCTTTGATTTCTTTCTATCATGTGGCTGTTCAGAAATTTTTTTTCTACTCTTTCTGTCGGCCATTGGCATGCATTGGAAAAATTTGCAAGTTGAGACTCCAACTATTTGGCTGCATATTGAATGCATGTTCATGGGAATTGGATTTTTTGGCACGGAGGGAGGAGCATTACTCTCTTGTTTTATTTATTCATCCATGGGCTGTGGACATTGCTGGATAGGCCAACATTCATTGTCCAGAGAGCACCTGAGTCAACCATTTTACTGAGAGTATGGAGTTGCATGTAGGCCAGATTAAGGATTGTAATTTCCTTCTCTAAAGGACATAAGTGAACCAGATGGGTTTTTCCAGCAATCCTCACAGGGCTCATGGTCATTATTAGACCTTGAACTTGAGATTTTTGCTTGAAGTTCTGATATCTGCTGTGGAAGGATTCAAATTCTGGCCAGCAGAACATTTATCTGAATCTCTGGAATAATAGTCTGATGATAATTTCACAAGAATAATGCCTCCCCTTATCTTCTCCTCTTCAGGATCATTCCCACCCCCCCCCCCCCCCCCCCCCCCCCCCCCCCCCAAACACACATCTCTTTGACTCTGGCTACTGAGACCTAATGGTGTTTTCATGACCTCTTGTTCGGAGTCCAATAGCTCAACTTCAAACCAGTTATCAAAAGTGGCATTTTTTTGGTCATGGTGCTTCAACTAAGTATTTGTGAAATGCACACAGGGGTGTGTGTATTGCCACCCTATGCTGTGAGGCTTGGTCAAATAGCAAGTATTCTCTGAGCTGATTCTTTATGTTGCCAGATGTCTGAACTGATTTGCTTATCTCTTCAGACCAGCCACTGGTCTTGAGCTGATTTCCTTTGGCGCGCGTTTCTGTCCACAGTTTCTGCTTTCACATTGTTTCATTTATCCCACATTGCAATGACTTTGTTTCTGAGAAGAAATGAATGTTACAAACTGATACTTTATGAATGTAGTTAAAGTATCGCAAACTTCAATTCTTGTGTTTTATTTTTAAATGAAGGACTCAGTGCTTTGCTTGGGAGTGGATGGGTGAGGAAGAGGAATGTCTCCTGCCCGGATATCCTAATCATACTGCACTCATTGTGAACGTTTGTTTGTTTTATTTTAATTACCTGCTTTCCCTCCAAACCCACATTGCTGAGAATAGTTTAAACAAAAGTGGCTAACCTTACATCATTCAGCCATTCCCGCCTTGTATAAAAACTCATTGGAGTGTTTACATATTCAGGATTACAGTGGTGCTGGAAAAGCACAGCAGTTCAGGCAATATCCGAGGAGCAGGGAAATTGACGTTTCGGGCAAAAGCCCTTCATCAGGAATGTTTACATATTCAGCTCCTTATTCCATGTACATGCCCCTTTCTAAATACTGTTAGTTTTATAGCAAATGAAGTAATTTAAAATTTAAAAAGTTAAAACCAGAGGCAGAGATTTCTGGAAAAACTCAGCAGATCTGACAGCATCTGTGGAGAGAAAACCAAGTTAATGTTTTGGGTCTAGTGACCCTTCTTCACAATTGATTGTAGTTGGGGAAAAAAATTGGTAAATAAGTTAAAGATGATGGGGGTGAGGTCAACAGTAGGTGGGGGAAGGAGAGGACACAGAGAGAGAAAAACAGTTGGCCAGGCAAAGGAAGGCGTAAAGGTCAGCTGGGAGGATGAATAGCTGTTAATGGGGACTGTTAGTCGCTGACAATGGGTAGTTTGTGGTAGCAGCCTGTGTGATGACATGATGTAGTATGTCTTGGGGCATTCAGTTGCATTGAAAGTTCGAAAATCAAAGGTCAAGGAAAAGGTAGGGGTGCAGTTTAATGATGAGCCTGATTGTTACCAGAAAGTAAAAGAAAGGGGCATCCAAGTAATCATAACAATCTAGGGATATCTTGTAATAGAACAAGCTTAAAGGCTTTGCATCCAACTGCGTGAAGCATTCAGAATAGGATCAGAGTTAACGCAACAAATAGAGACAAATGGGTATGATTTGGTGACAGTAACCGAGATGTGGTTGCAGGGAGCCCATGTTTAGGAATTGAATATCCAAGGGTTCTCAGTGGAAGGGAAAGGAGATGGTGTAGCTTAGTAAAGGAAGAAATCAGTGCTGTAATGAGAAATGATACACACCGGAGATCAAAATGTACAGTCAATCTGGGTAGAAATCAGCAGTAGCAAGGGAATTGAGTTCCTGGTTGGAGTCATCTATAGATTTATTGATAGAGGGATTCAGTTTCGGAGCCACGAGGTCATATTGCATGTTCAAAACTTCTTGGAGCAATATGTCTGTAAACCACTCAGGAAGCAGGCCATTCTGGATTTGGTATTGTGTAATGATGTGGGATTAATTAATGATCTCACAGTAAATTACCTGCTAGGGAAGAGTGGTCGTAGCATACTAGAATTTCAAATTCATTTGAGGATGCGAAACTGGTATCCCATAGTAGGGTTCTGGAGGTAATCAAAGGCAGGATGACTAAAAGTTAGGGCAGTTGATGAACTATGGCAAATATTAAAGGAAGTATTCCATTCCTCCCAATTAAAATACATTCCACAAAGGATTAAAGATTCTAACAATGGGAGGGGGGGGGGGTGATAATATATGACTAAGGAAGGAATTTAAAGTTAATATAAAGACAAAAATGAAGGCATACTCTGTTGCAAATGTGAGTGACTGAGTCAAAGTGTGCCACTGGAAAAGCAGCTCAGGCAGCATCCAAGGAGCAGGAGAGTTGATGAGCCCTTCATCAGGAATATGAGACGAGAAGATCCGCAAAGGGTTACTAAAAATGTAATATAAAGAGCAAAGGTAAGTTATAAAAGAAAACTCGTGCAACATCTGAAACGGAGAGCAAAAGCTTCTATGAGTGTGCAAAAGGGAAAAGAGTCGTTAAGGTGAATGTTTATCCAGTGGCGGTTGAGACTTGGGAATTAATCGTGAGGAACATGGAAATAGCAGAGACGCTAAATCAATATTTTGTCTCTGTTTTCATGGTGAAGGACACTAATACCAACCCAATAGTAACAGGTAATGCAGAGGTTATGGAAAGGGAGAAAACTTAGAACAAGCATCATCACTAGGGAAAATGTACTGAGCAAACTATTAGGACTTGAAAATAGGCAAGTCCCCAAGGCCTGATAACCTATATCCTAGGGCCTTACAGGGAGTGGCAGCAGAAATAGTGGATCCACTGGTTATAATATTCCACAATTCCATGGATGCAAAAAGGCTTCCAGTGATTAGTAAAAATGCAAATGTAACAGCTCTATTCAAAAGGGAGGGGCCAGAAACTTGGAAACTGTAGACAAGTTAGTTGAATTTCTAGCATCTGGAAATTGTTAGAATCCATTATTAAGGCAGAAATAACAGGACACTTGGAAAGTCAAAATGTAACTATGGATGGATTACATGAAAGGCAAATTGTATTTGACTAATTTGCTGGAGTTCTTTCAAGGTATAATAAGCAAAGTGGATAATAGGGATTCTGGGGATGTAGTATATCTGGACTTGCAGACTACATGTGATAAGGTTCTGCACAAAAGGGTAATAGGCAAGGTAAATCATGTGAGGTTAGGAGTAATATACTGACTTGGATAGAGGACTAACTAGCCAATCGAGAGCAGAGTCAGGATAAATTAGTCTTTTTCGGGTTGGCAAGGTGTAACTAGTGGACGGCACCAGGGTTTGATCCTTGGGCTGCAATTATTTAAAATTTGTATTAAAGACTTGGAAGTAGGACATTGAAAGTCCTGTAACCAGATTTGCTTGTGACACTGCAACAGGTGGGAAAAGAAGTTAGAATGAAGGAATAAGAAATTTACAAATGGACATGGACAGGTGGAGTGAATGGGCCAGCATTTGGCAGGTGGAGTTTAACGTGGATGCGTGAGAGGTTATCCAGTTTGCTCAGAAGAATAAAAAGGCAACTTGTTATTGAAATGGAGGGAAACTTCAGAGAGCTTTAGTTCAGAGGGATCTGGGAGTCCCCGTGCGTGAATCACAGAAAACTAATGTGCATGTCCAGCCTATAATAATGAAGGCAAACGGAATTTTGAGGTTTATTGAGAAAGGATTAGACTATAAAAGTGTGGCAGTGGCTCAGTGGTTAGCGCAGTACCAATGACCTGGGTTCAATTCCAACTTTGGATGACTGCTTGCATTGGGTTTGCACACACTTCCTGTGTCTGTGTGGGTTTTCTCTGATTGCACCTGTTCCTCCAAAGGTGTGCAGGTTAGGTGAAATGGCCAAGCTAAATTGCCCATAGTATTCAGAGCTGTGTAGGTTAAGTGCATTGGTTGGGGTAAGTGTAGAGTAATAGGGTAGGGGAATGGGTCTGGGTGGGTTACTCTTCAGAAGATTGATGTGGACTTGTTGGCCCAAATGGCCTGTTTCTACACTGTTGAGATTCTATGATTCTAATAGGGAAGTGTTGCTGTAGCTGCACAAGGTATTAATGAGATTGTACTTGGAGTATTCCACTACCACCTGATGAAGGAGTGGCACTCTGAAAGCTAGAGCTTCCAATTAAACCTATTGGACTATAACCTGGTCTTGTGTGATTTTTAACTTTGTACCTGGAGTATTTCCGAGAGTGTTGGGCTCCTTATTTGAGGAGGCATAAAGGTAATTGAGAGGAGATTCACTTGACTGATTCAGAGTTGAGAGAATAGTTTGTCTCTATTCTTCCTGCCAAAATGCATAAACTCTCACTTTCTCACATTGTATTACATCTGCCAGTTCTTTGCGCACTCTCCCAATCTGTCCCAAGTCCTTCTGCAGCCTCCCCACTATGTGACACTTCACCCAACTTTGTGACATCTGCAAACTTGATTGATTGGTTTTGAGTTATTGCCACATGTACCCAAATACAATGAAAAGCTTAACAGTGCCCTCAGTTCTTTCATCCAGATGGTTCATGTATATTATGAATAATTGAGGCTTTTAAGATACTAAAGGGTTTGACAAAGTAGACGTAGAAAAAAATGTTTCCTCCTGTAGGGCAATCTAGACTGAGAGGTCAAATTTTAGGATCAGGAATAACAAATTTCAAACAGTTAAGAAAGTCCTGTAGTCAGATTTGCTGATGACACTGCAACAGGTGGGAAAATAAGTTAGAATGAAGGAATAAGAAATTTACAAATAGCAAATATAAAACAGTTGAGAAATTACTTGCCTCAAAGGATTATGAATCTATGGCATTCACTGTTCCAGAGTGTGTAGACGCCGGGACGTTTAAGGAGGAAATAGATAAATTTTTAATTAGTAACGGGTTGAAGGATTATGGAGAGCGAGCAGGAAATTAGAGTTGAGGCTGAGAGAAGATCAGCCATGATCATAATGAATGGTGGAGTAAGCTGGAGGGGCCAAGCTATCTAATCCTGCTCTTAAATTGTTATTTCTAGTGAATAACCTATTTATATGTGTTCTAAAATCTATTTAGATCTATGTAAATTATAATGTTCTCATATTGTACATTACCTCGTAAAGCACTCCTGGTTTTGGATAGGGAGATGATCAAAACATTTTTAAGAATTCCTTTTAAAGAGTAATTGAAAATTGCTTCTACATAAAGTTCAGATTCAAGCCTGACAAGTAAACTCAAATATTATTACAACCCCAACAAAGCCACATTTGAAACTTACTATGTGAAAATTGAGCGACACTTTCTATTAGCAATAATTTCTCCGCTGCACACAAGAACAAACAAGTGATGTAATAATCGTACTTCTTTTCAGTGAAGAGTTACATTTGATTAAATCTGATGATCTTCGTGAGAAAACTTTTTTGAAGTTATCTTGTTGTTTTCAAACCATGTGGGAAAGGCAGACTCTGGAATAATTTTGTTTCAAGATGTTTCCAGCATAAATATAAATCTGTGAACTGTGATATCTGAGAGTTACGGGCTCAGATATGACAGACAACCTTCTTTTTAACCATGATAGCACTGAAGAAAAGTATCAACTGCAAAGCCCAGGCTTCTGAGAAAGCCTGAGGCCTTGGAATAAAAGCTTAATGTCAGAGAAATATCGTTAAATGTCATTGTCAATCATGTTTTAAGCAAAATTTACTTTGTTTGTCTCTAACTTTTTGAATGGTTACAGGCTGGGTGTACACTAACAAAAATTAGAAGGAGATTTAATGAAGATATTCAAGATTATTAGAAGGGTTGAAAGGGTTGGTAAAGGAAGGGACTACTCACCTTAATGGAGGATTCTGAACCAAAGGAACATAATCTCAAAATTAGAGAAAAACCTTTCACAGGAAACACATCTTCACCCAAAGAACCGTGTAAATCTGGAATCGCTTCCCAAAAAGCTGCTGGGAATCAGTTGAAAATTTCAAAGCTGTTTTTTGTTAGTTATAGAGTCATAGAGTCATACAGCACGGAAATAGACCCTTTAGTCCAACTCGTCCATGCTGACCAAGTTTCCCAAACTAAACTAGTCCCACTTGCCTGCATTTGACCCATATCCCTCTGAACCTTTCTCATTCATGTAACTATCCAAATGTCTTTTAAATGTTGTAACTGTACTCGCATCTGCCACTTCCTCTGGCATCTCATTCCACATGTGAACCACCCTCTGTGTGAAAATGTTGCCCCTCAGGTCCCTTTGAAATCTTTCTCCTCTCACTTTAAACCTATGCCCCCTAGCTTTGAACTCACCCACTCTAGGGAGGAGACCTTTGCTATTCAGCTTATGTATGCCTGTCATGATTTTATAAATCTCAATAAGGTCACTTCTCAAGGTCTCAGCCTTTCTTTATAACTCAAACCCTCAGACCTGGCAACACCCTGGTGAATTTTTTCTGAGCCCTTTCCAGTTTAATAATATCCATAAGTGGCCTCACCACCATCCTATGCAACCTCAACACAATGTCCTAACTCCTATACTCCATGGTCTGAGCAATGAAGTCAAGCGTGCTAAATGCCTTCCTAACCACCCTGTCTATCTGTGATGCAACTTTCTTCAAATTATGTACTTGAACCCCTGGATCTCTCTGTTTGACATCACTATTGAAGGGCTTATGCCTGAAACATTGATTCTCCTGCTCCTTGGATGCAGCCTGACCTGCTGTGCTTTTCCAGCACCACACACTGGACTCTGATCTCCAGCATCTGCAGCCCTCACTTTCTCCTTTTTAAGTTTCGATGATTCTAACACTACCCCGGGCCCTACTATTAACTGTGTAAGTCTGGCTCTTGATTGTTTTACCAAAATGCAATACCTCACATTTATTCAAACTAAGTGCCATCTGCCATTCCTCAGCCCATCGGTCCAATGGATCAGGATCCCGTTGTAATCTTAGCTAACTTTCTTCACTGTCGACTATATCACGGTAACAACAAAAACAGAAATTGCTTGTAATGCTCAGCAGGTCTGGCATCATCTGTGAAGAGAAATCAGTTAACATTTTGGGTCGATTGACCCTTCCTCAGAGCATGGGATATGGCTTCATCCTGAACAGAAGGCAAATGACCGTTTTCCATAGAGCTTCAACGAAGCCATCAGATTGTTCCCTTAAACACCCATCAAAATGAAATAAAATGTCTGCTTTTGATCAGGTTTTGGGCAAGTCCAGGATTTTGTACTGCAGAGTCATTTGGTATGAAGTTACAGGGCTAGGCTTCTATTGCAATCAGCACTTATAGAGTCATAGAGATGTACAGCACGGAAATGGATCCTTTAGTCCAACCCGTCTATGCTGACCCAGATATCCCAACCCAATCTAGTCCCACCTGCCAGCACCTGGCCCATATCCCTCCAAACCCTTCCTAGTCACTTACCCATCCGGGTGCCTTTTAAATGTTGCACTTATACCAGCCTCCACCAGTTCGTCTGGCAGCTCATTCCATACATATCACCCTCTATGTGAAAAGGTTACCTCTTAGGTCTCTTTTATATTTTCCCCTCTCACCCTAAAACTATGCCCTCTAGTTCTGGACTCCCCCATCTTAGGAAAGAGACTTTATCTATTCATCCTATCCATGCCCCTCATGATTTTGTAAACCCAATAAGATCACCCCTAAGCCTCCGACGCTCCAGGGAAAACAGCCCCAGCCTATTTAACTTCTCCCTATAGCTCAAACCCTCCAACCCTGGCAAAATCCTTGTAAATCTTTTCTGAACCCTTTCAAGTTTCACAAAGTCTTTCCAATAGAAAGGAGATCAGAATTGCATGCAATATTCCAACACATACATTCAACTTTGTTTTGAAAGATGTTGGATCTGCCTCCACAATACATTCCATTCATGAATACTAGATTACGCAAATCACTCATCATATTTTTAACCAATATTTATGTTATCTTAAAAGTCATAAAAGCTACATTGGAAGGGTTTTAGTACTCAAATTTAAAGTAATATGGCAAGAAGAATGGGAAAATCACAAGTGTAGAATTGCAAGCTTCACAGGCTGGTAAATGACATACAGTTAGGTAGCAAAAAATGCAAATTGATTAAGGGACTAAACAATATATAGTAATAAAAAAAACCAAAGAATCTGGAGTTGCAAAGCAATAGGGGGAAAAGGATTAAAGAATTTTAACCAAAAGATATATTACTGTTGACAAAATGTGAAATGAAATTGGAAATTAGGATTAGTGATTAAAATAGAAAATTATGGAAATCTCATAATCAAAGTTGAAAACAGCTGAGCCAGAATAACAAAAAAAAGACACTGTACATAAAGTTTGAGAATGGGAAAGGAACAAAAATGAGAGAGAGCATCTAGCAATATTGGGAACTAGTATTAGCAGAACTTGAAAATTCACAGCTAATACAACAATCCACCTGTTGGTGTACTCCAACTGTAATTCTGTTTTAAGAAGTATGAAGTGAGCAGGATATTCTACCCTGTGTCCTGGCCAATACCTTTTCTGAACAAATATCACTATAACTGGCTGTTTTTCATATTGTCTTTTTGAAAGCCTGTAGTGTGTAAATTTGCTGTTGTGTTTCCAACATCAGTAACTGCACATCAAAAATATTTTATGGCCCATAAAGCTTTTCCTGAAATTTGCTTTAAGCCATTATCAAATTGAATTGAGAGTGCATGACCTATTTTCCTATGTAGCAACGAGTGAAATTGCACTCTGTTGAAGAAGGCTAATTATATCGATACTAATACAGCAGTTGCTGGAAATTTGAAGTAAAAACTGAGGGCAGAGTTCTGCTGAAAGATTATTGATTTGAAACATTAATTCTTTCTCTCTGCAGATGCTGCATGACCTACGAGATAATTCCAGTTTTTCTGTTTTTACTTCAAATTGTATTGATGTTTGTTTTTATTTTTGAAAGGCAACTTCTCGTCTCCGTGAGAAAGGAAGTGATGGATGCCTAGCTGGTATTGAAGTACAGCAGCTGTTCTGTTCTCAAACTACCACAATCCCTGAGCATCAACTGAAAGATTTAAATATGAAGATTGACAGTGCTTTGCAAGTAAGTAACTCTGTAAAACCAGAGTTGTATCCTCTGAAGTATAGGTGAACTGTGAACATGCACAGCCACCACCACCCTAGGGCACCCAGTGTATGCTAGCAAGACTGCAAAATTCTTTTGACAATAAAGTTGCAACTTATTTTGAATAGAGGATGTTGTAGGGTCTGACAACGTGAGCTGTGGCTTGGAGCTGTTCGTACCTGTGTGTAGCAGCACTCTCACACAATAATTATTCAAAGTCAAATTTGGAAGGATTTGGTATTTAAAGTATTTGCTTCTTTCATCATTGAGACATTCAGATCTGATGTTCTTTTTGATGAAAAAGACAACTTAAGTTCTATCTAGGAGATTTACCCATGTCTGCATAAAATTATCAATTCCCTGAAAACGAAGTGGTCTATTTAAAATAGAAAAAAAAATAGAGGGCGTGGATCAGGATGTTGCTTTGAGCAAGCCTTTTACAAAGACTAACTCTTTTAACAGTAGCATTTTACTGGCTGTTCTTTTTAAACATGCTCCGGACACTGTTGAATCATTTTCATGCTTCACGTGCAATTTGGAAAACAGTGTTACGGATTCCTTGGCTGCAGACTTGGCCAGTGCCTGACCGGAATGTTCCCGGCTGTATGACGCTAGGTGCTTGTCAGTTGCTGCTGGATGCAACTTGAGATGATGATTTCAAGGGCCTTCTATATTGGTCTTTTAGTTTGGATATGCGTATTTGTGAATCAGCTCCCACTGTTCATGCTGCTATATTTGGTTTCCTTACTGTCGCTAGATCAAAATGCAGTAAGCACTGGGGGTGTACCAAGAATACAGGTTACTACCATCATATCAAGGACAAAAGCTTTTGTCAGTGCTATCCAAATGTATGAACGGCAACAACCTGCCATATACATCAGCATAAACTAGTAGGGCAGTTTCTGGGCATTAATGTTACATTAATGAATTGTTCACATTGACTTTGCTGTTTCAGTGAAGGTTTAGGTAAATATCTGCTAACTGTTTTGGATTGTCTTATAGGCTTACAAAGTTGCTTTGGAAAGCTTGGGTCATTGTGAGTATGCAATGAAGGCTGGCTTCCATCTGAACCCTAAAGCTATCGAATCATCATTACAGGCAAGTAAAAATTTTAATAATCTATTGTGTGATTTGTAACAGCAGTGAGCTTGCTGGGCACTGATGTGATATGAGGGCAGATCTTGGCTGGATAAAGAGCAGATGCCCCCAAAGAGGAGTGAAAATGGAGGGTACAATTCCAGTCTGGCAACAGTTGCTTTACCTGCCACATTAATATGAAACAGCTGAATAGCTGATACTTTCAATTATGAATCTGAGAATTGACATCTGGTGGTAAAGAATAAGCATTGCATGTATTAAATGAGGTTTGTCAGCATTCTAGAGTCACCAGAGATTACTACTAATAGGGACATCTCATGATTTAATCTCGATAGTAGATGTTGAAAAGAGACTTGTCTGGATCTCTTAAAAATCCTGAAAGTGCAGTAAATTATGACATGTATATGAAGTTTCTGTAATAAACCAGAAAGATGAAAATGCCACATAATAACGACAGTTTGCTTTATAGAATTATAGCATCATCCAACACGGGAAGAAGCCATTCAGCTCATCATTATTCCAGTGCTCTCACTTTGAAAGTGTTGTCGAATCAGTCCTACTCCTCTGCTTTCCTACCCTAATCTTTCCACATATACAGCTGATTTCCTTTTAAAAGATATTATTGATTCTGCTTCCGTCACTTTCTGACCGTGTATTCCAGATCCTAATTTGCTCATTATTTTGTTTTTCCCTTGTGTCACCCCTGTTTCTTTCCTTTGCAAGTCAGTCTCCTGTGATTGCTGTTCCTTTGCACTACAAACAGTTCCCTTTTATTTGCTCCATCAAATCTTTCATGCATGTGAACCCAGATCTTCCATTAACCTTCTCTGTAACAGGTAGAACAATCCCAAACTCTGCAATCTCTCCCACATAATTGAATCCCTCATACCGGATAGCATCCTAGTAACTGGTCCTTTCAACATAGTAAAATGTCTCAAGGTGCCTTATGTGCATTATCAACCGAAAATAAGTTCACTTCTGATTTGAAGAGAGCATTGAGTTAGTCTCGGACTCGCATATGCACCATTCCTGAATTCATTCACTCACGCTTTTTTCGTTCCGTGCACTAGATTGTACAATGGAAAAATAGCCATGACAATGAAATAGACCTTATGAGCAGACATTTTGACTAATCACACTGTATTTCTGGGCCTGTGACTTATGCTCTGCACATGAGCCCACAATGTTGTATCGTGCAGTCATCTGTGATCCACTAATTTCACCTTCTATGAAAAGATCACTGTCGTGTGTTTTCTATTTTCTTTGTTTATGAACAGTATTTCTCCACTGGAGAATCTTCATTGGCAATAACAACATTGTTTTAAATGAATCTTCACTTACCCTGGGTGTTGTTGATACTAAAATTTTGTTTGGCTGCAGCCTGTCCCATGGACTGTTGTACTGCTTGAGATTTTGTTATTTGTGATGTTCACTGGGAACACGTTCCGTATGATGGCAGGACATTACTGTACAGCTCCTTATTTAAGCTGGCATAAACCTAACATTCATTAGACTATACACGGTGAAGAGATTTGTTTTAAAAAAAAATCTCTTTGACATTATTTTTGAAAATAGCACATGGCACCATAATTTATAATCAGCAATTATAATCTACAATTTGCAATTTTAAAAAAGAAAAACTTTCCTCTGCACATGAAGTCAAGCCATAGTTGCAGACAGCAGATATTTATTACTAAAATATTCTTGTACACAAGGGATAAGTTGTAATACCAGGCACATCTAACCTTGGGGAAAGCTGTTGCTAACACTAAACATTTCCAGAATTCTGATTTAGGGTTTACGCATCAATGATGCAACAGCACTAAGGGCAGGCCTCTTCAAGCCTCCAAGCCCACTAAATTCGAAAAAAGGGTCAAAAGTATGAAACCTTTCAGTGCATATTGGAAAAACAGGCCTGAGTTGGCAGAATCTTAGTCAATTGGTACTTTGTACAGACAATTCATGACAGAGTTACAGGAGACAAAGACCCACTTCTGATGAACTCAAACTGAACCTTACTGAGTGGTGGTAGTCTGACTTGTAATTTTTATGAAAATAAGGATGGAGGATAATGATCTTCAACAGAGGAGTTGACTATTTAAATGAAGAGAAATTGCAGGAAGCTACAATGCAAAGGGCTTTAGGAGTCCATGTGATTATTCACAAAAAGTTAGCATCCAATTCAGCGGTTAATGGACAAAGTAACTAATTGTCAGCCTCTATTTTTAAAGAAATGGACGGTAAAAATAGGGAAGTCTTGCTAACTATACAAGTTAGACCACATTTGGACTGCTGTGAACCGATTTGTTCCCGTTATCTAAGGAAAGATATACTGGCATTAGAGGCAGTTGAGAGAAACCTCACTGGGTTGATCATGGGGATAGAGAAAATTTTTTAAAAAGTTCATTCATTGGCTTGAGCATCGCTAGCTGGGCTAGCATTTATTACCCAAGCGTAGTTGTCCTTGAGAAGGTGATGGTGAGTCGTTACCAGTCTTGAACCGCTGCAGTCCATGTGCTGTAGGTAGCCCACAATGCCCTTAGGGAGATAATTCCAGGGTTTTGACCCTGTAACATTGAAGAAATGACAGTATATTTCAAGTCAGAATGGTAAATGGCTTGGAGGGAAACTTGCAGGTGACAATGTTACCGTGCTGTCCTTGTCTTTCGATGGAAGTGGTTGTGGGAATTGAGGGTGCTGTCTAATGATCCTTAGAGATTGTTTTATGAGGAGGTTGAGTAATTTGTGCCTGTACTAATTGGAGTTGAGAAGAATGAGAAGTGACCTTAAGGATCAAAAGGCATAATCACAGCCCAATTATAACAGAGGTGAAGAGGAATTTGTTCTCTCAGATGAGAGAATCTTTGGAATTCTTTACTTCAGAGGGCCGTCAAGATTGGATCATTTAAATATATTCAAGGCTGTGGCAAAATGTTGCCCATAAGGGATTCGCTGATATGGGGAAAAGTCAGGAGGGTGGAATTGAGAATTCAATGATCTCATTGAATAGCGGAGCAGCCTCGCTGAACACTAATGGCCTACTTCTGCTTCTATGTTTTTTATGGTCTTATCCAACAAAATCAGACTTTCTTCATTTTAATATTTTGGCTGATGAATTTGCAATAGGCTGAGGTTTTTGCTTGGATGTTGGGATACCTTTATGATATACCTGGTACTGAATAAATATGCTTTGTTAAGCTTTTACACCATGCCTATTTCACATTGTGATTTTTATTTGCAGGGTTGCTGCAGTGAGGCTGAGGTGAAGCAAGCAGGAAGGAAGCAGTATCCTGCTCAACCCCTTCAGTGTGAGCTACCCACTGTACCTGTACAAATTGGACCCCACTTTCTGAAGGGAGTCTCCTTCAGTGAGTCTGGAGCAGAGAATCTGAAGCTTAAAATGGTACTTTTTACAAACCTTCCCTGTGAAAGACTTCATTTTTATTACAAAAAATTAAATTCTATAACATGGTTTTCATAAGTTAGAGAATAGCAATGGTACTTGTGATTTGCAATGCTTGTCAGGAGTGTATTTGTTTGACTGTTTATTGTGTCTTGATTCAGTTTCCTTGTGCAGTGAACGATATCTAGAATTTACAACACACAAGGAGGTCGCTCGATCAGTTGTGTCTGTACTGGCTCCCAAAAGAGCTACCCAACTAGTCCCATTCTCCAGCAGTAAATCCATAGCCCTCAAAATTAATCATTTTCAAATATCTAACTTTCTTTTGAAACCTCATATGGAATCTGCCTCCATCACTTTTCAGGCAGTGAGCATTCTAAATACTACAAACTCTCGGAATAAAGAAGCTTCTCCTCATCTCACTTCTAGCTCTCTTGTTTAGAGTCTTGAAATTGAGACCTCTAGGTACTGATGTACCAACTAGTGGAAAAGGAATATCCTTCTTTATCCTTTCAAAATTGTTCATAATTTTGAGCACCTCAATAAGGTCACCTCTTAATCTTCTCTGCTATAAGAAAAATGAGCTCAGTCTCTCTAATCATTCCTTGTATCTAAAATCCCTCATTCCTCGCATCAGTCTCGTAAATCTCCTTTGAACTGTCTCCAGGGCTTGAACATGTGTCCTTAAATAAATGCCCAGGACTGAACACACCACTCCAAATGCGGACTGACCAATAATTTGTAAAGTTGTAGCATCACTTCCTTGATTTTATACTCTAATGCTTCTATTTATAAACTCAAGGGTCCTATAAACCACCTTAACAACTATTTCAACTTGCTTGGCTACCTTCAGAGAATCATGCATGTAACCATGAGGTCCCTCTGTTCCTGTACTCCCCCTCAAAATTGTAACATTAACCCTGTATTGTCTCTCTGTGTTTCATCTACCAAAACATATTACTTCATGTTTCTAACATTGAGATTTCACATGGGTATAGAAGAAGGTTGCAAGATTAATGCCCAGTTTTATGTACGTGTTTCCAAAACCGTTTTATTCTGTGTGGTGTTGTTTCTGTTAAGAGTATCAATGGAAACCACTGAAATAACAACATAATCTGCATTTATGCAGGACCTTTAATAAAAGCTTCATGGTACACCACAGAAGAGCAAAAGAGCGGCACGGTGGCTCAGTGGTTAGCATTGCTGCCTCACAGTGCCAGGGACCCAGGTTCGATTCCAGCCTGGGGTGGCTGTCTGCATGGAGTTTGCACATTCTCCCTGTGTCTGCGTGGGTTTCCTCTGGGTGCTCCAGTTTCCTCCCACAGTCCAAAGATGTGCAGGTTAGGTGAATTGGCAATGCTAAATTGCCCGTAGTGTGAGGTGCGTTAGTCAGAGGGTTGGTGGGGACTTGTTGGCCCGAAGGGCCTGTTTCCACACTGTAGGGAATCTAACCTAAAAAGAGATGTAAGGAGCTGTGACTAGAAGCTTGGTCCTAAATCTATGTTTCTGTCTCTTGGTGGAGATGGGGGTGGGAGTGGTGTGGGGCGGGGGGTGGGAGTGGGGAGTGATGTTTCAGAGCAGGAGGTTAGGTGGTTAAAGGCATGGCTGCCATTGAAGGCTAATGGCAAGTACATTGAGAGTGGTCGTAGTCTTGAAGTTGCACAAGAAGTATGAGTACCAGGAGCAGAGTTTCAGATGCTGAGTCAAAGTGCTGGAAACAGTAATTGGATTGGGTGGGGGTGAGGCCATGGAGATTTTTAAAAGCAAGGTATAAGAATTTTTGAATCAAGATGTTGTTTGGCTGATATACAGTCAGCAGAGTTTAGAGTGCAACAATGGGATGCAAATGTAATACAAAAGTACAAATTCGAAGGAAGAGTAAGCTGCTTAGCCCCTAGAGCTTGTTCCATCATTCAATAAGATTGTATTTGATCTGATTACTCCATATCCGGCCTATCCCAATAACCTTTCACCACTTGCATATCAAGAATCCACCAACTTCTAGAGTCATAGAGATGTACAGCATGAAAACAGACCCTTTAGTCCCACTCGTCCATGCTGACAAAATATCCCAACCTAATATAGTCCCACCTGCCAGCACCCAGCCCATATCCCTCCAAACCCTTCCTACTCATATATGCATCCAGATGCCTTTTTAATGTTGCAATTGTATCAGTTTCCACCACTTCCACTGGCAGCTCGTTCCATACACGCACCACCCTTTGCATGAAAAAAATGCCCCTAAAGTCCCTTTTAAATTTTTCCCCCTCATCCTAAGTCTATACCCTCTAGTTCTAGACTCCCCTACCCCAGGGAAAGGAACTTGTCTATTTGCCCTATCATACCTCTCATGATTTTATAAACATTAATAAGGTCATTCCTCAGCCTCCGACGCTCCAGAGAAAACAGCCCCAACCTATTCAGTCTCAAACCCTCCAACCCAGGCAACATCCTTGTAGATCTTTTCTGAACTCTTTCAAGTTTCACAACATCCTTCCTATAGGAGAGAGACTACAACTGCACACAAAATTCCAAAAGTGGCCTAACCAATGTCCTGTGCAGCCGCAACATGACCTCCCAACTCCTGTACTCAATACTCTGACCAATAAAGAAAAGCATACTGAGCACCACTTTTGCAATCCTATCTAACTGCATTCCAAGGTCTGTTTGTTCAGCAATATTCCCCAGGACCTTACCATTAAGTCCTGCTCTGATTTGCCTTTCTAAAATGTAGCACCTCGTGTTTACCTAAATTAAACTCCATCTGCCACTCTTTCTTTAAATATATTCAAAGACTTTAAGAGCTTAAAGACTCTCAACCTTCTGAGAGGAAAAATTTATCCTACTCTGTCTTAAATGAACGACCCCCTATTTTCAAGTAGTGAACCCTCTAATTCTAATCTAGGAGATGCTATTTAGGAGAGTAGTCGAGCAGTTGTGTTTGGCATAGATATAGTTTACAGTGTCAGATTGACTGAAGTAGAGTTGGAGATGTGTAATGTTATGGAGTTAGAAGTAGGTGATTTTTGTGGCAGGTTATAAGAATCAGAATGATAGTTTGAGGTCAGACAAGACCTTGAACTGAGAAACAGATAGCTTGAAAAGGATATGTTGTCTCTTTTCTGTTGCATGAACTTAATCATGATACATAGCTGCTTTAAAAATTCTGAAAATTGTAAGCCCTTAAGATATGTAGTTTCTCAAACAGAGCACATGCTCTAGATGTTGTCTGGAAAGCACGCTCTGTTACTCCCTGCCATTTCAGTCCCAGTGCACATGAAGTAAATGTGTTTTGAAATGATTTTATTTCCACTGTTAGTGAAATATACTGATTATGCGATTGTAGTCACATGTCTGATTTTTCTCACTGACCTTTGAAAGTCTTCTGTTTATTTACTGTGTTCCTATTCTCTTTGGACCTGGCCTCAATGCTTTTTTACAGTTATGCTGACTGCACCACCATGAACATATAGGGAGAGAGGAACTGAGTTGATCTTTAAGATTGATCTTTCATTTCAGTGCTCTGATGAGGATCGTTGTCTGGGAACATGAACTCTATTTCTCTATCCTACTGAATTTCTCTAGTACTTTGTTTCTATTTTGGCTTTCCAGTATCTGCAGTATTTATACCAATGGAGTTATCTGTGCTGCTACAGGTCTTCTGAGAAGTTTCAGGTCAGTTATGCTTCAAATCAGAAGAACCTGTCAATTTCTATCCAAAAATGATATTTTGGACCACAGTGTGTGTGTAATTAGAGGCATATGTGGTGAGTATAGCATGCTTCAGAGGCCTACAATTCCCAAAGTACTCCAGCACACTGAGGAAGGTGGGGTTTTGTCTCCTGTCTATGGATGTTACCAATTCACTGTTAGCGATTGATCAGTAATTAGCCAACAAATGCATTAATCTTGTATCAGGCAACTGCCAAACTGGTAGAGGGAGAGATAGATTGACCATTGTTTTATTTACACTAATGACTTTTATGTTTATATGGAACATAGGAACTGGAGCAGACCATTCAGTCCATCGAGCAAGTTTAATCATTTTAGATTCTAGCCAATCATCTCTTTTGCATCATTTTCCCACTCTATCTCCAGATTCCTTTGTGTCTTTGGAGATTCATGGCATTTTGATTTCTGTCTTGAGCTTGTTCAAGCTTCTACACCCCTCTGGAGTAAACATTTCCGAAGGTTCACCGCTTTCTGAATGAAAAGAAATGTCTTCTCATTGTAGTCTTAAAAGGCTGCCCCTTCTCCTGAGATGATATCTCCTGGTTCCAGAGTCAGTGGCCAGTGTTACATTCTATCTATATTGACCCTGTCACACCTTGTAAAAATTTTTAAAATTTCAGAGAAGTCACTTCTCGTTCTATGAAGCTTCAGGAATATAGACCCAGAGTTTCCTCAATCCTTCTTCATAAAACAGTTTGGCCATCCAGGATTAATCTGGTGGATCTCTTTTGAACTCTGTCTGTGTCAAGTATGTCCTTTCTTGGATAAAGGGACCAAAACTGTGCTCATTACTCCAGGTGAGGCCTCACCAAGACTCTGTACACTGCAGTTTGCTAAAATGTAAAAAAAAAAGTCAAGTGGGTGCTAGCAGATGGGAGGTTTGCTTCTTGCTTTTATCTTGTTTAATACATGCTTTGGTCTTGTCTGTAGGGCACCTTCAATGTGCGTTGTTTTCATTTCTGTTATTTGCTCATAAATCCCTCTGACAGGTCAGTGAATGTAAGCACAAGAAGTCTGCAAGTAGGAGTACGCCAAATGCTCTGCCATTCACTATCAAGTCTGATCTTTGACCTCAAATCTGTATAGTGGCTCTATCCCCATACTCTTTGATTTTGTTTGTCCCAGACTCAATTGATCTCAGTCTTGAATAGGCACATCTGAGCATCCATATCCCTGCATGGTAATATGTACTTAGGCCAACAAGAGGGGAGGCCATATTGGATTTGGTGTTTGGCAATAACCCATGCCAGGTGTCGGGTCTCTCGGTGGGACAGTATTTTGTTGATAGTGATCACAACTCCCTGACTTTTACTATATTCATGGAGATGGATAGGAGCAGATGGTATGGGAGAGTATTTAATTGGGGGAGGGGGAATTACAATGCTATTAGGCAGGAACTGGGGCAGTTAAAATGGGAATGGATATTCTCTGAGCAATGCATAACAGAAATGTGGAGATGGTTTAGGAAGCACTTGCTATAGTGCAGGACAGGTTTGTCCCACTGAGACAAGGAAGACATGGTAGGGTGAAAGAACCTTGGGTGACAAGGGATGTGGAACATGTAGTCAAGAGGAAAAAGGAAACTTACTTAAGGTTGAAGAGGCAAGGATCAGACAGGGCTTTAGAGGGTTACAGGGTAGCCAGGAAGGAACTGGAGAATGGACTTAGGAGACCTAGAAGGGGGCATGAAAAACCTTTAGTGGGTAGGCTTAAGGAAAACTTGTCTTAAGATGGATGAGTTGTCCCAGTCGAAGTGGTGTCCTTCCTCATCTGTATGTGAAGATACTAGTGAGAGTGTATCATGTCTTTTTGTGGCTACAGGAGGAACAAGAGGATAGCCAGAGTGAGGGTAGGGCCAGTTAGGGATAGTGGAGGGAAGTTGTGCCTGGAGTTGGAGGAAGTAAAGGAGATCCTTAATGAATATTTTGCTTCAGTATTCATGATTGAGAGGGACCTTGACATTTCTGAGGACAATGAAAAGCAGACTAATGTTAGGAAGGGGGATGTGCTGAAAATTTAGAAAAACATAAGGATAGAAACATCTTTATGGAACTGACAACCGGAAACAGCAGATACAAATCACTATAAATGCCGGAGGAAACATCACAGAAGTGCTTCACAGGAGGCTCCCAAGCACTGAGGATGTCACCTAGACAGGGGACGAAATGTCTGCAACACAAATTCCCAGCTTGGCAAACAGAACCACAACAACGAGCACCCGAGCTACAAATCTTCTCACAAACTTTGAATAGAAAAATCCCCTGGGCAAGACAGGATATACTACAGGAAGCTAGGGAAGAGATTGCTGCGTCTTTGGCGATGATCTTTGCGTCCTCACTGTCCACTGGAGTAGTGCCAGATGATTGGAGGGTGGCAAATGCTATTCCCTTGTTCAAGAAAAGGAATAGGGATAATCCTGGGAATTATAGACCAAGGCAGTCTTGTGTCAGTGGTGGGCAAAGTATTGGAGAGGATTCTGAGAGACAGGATTTATGATTACTTGGAAAACCATAGTTTAATTAGACATAGTCAGCATGGTTTTGTGAGGGGCAGGTCAATCCTCACAAATCTTATTGAATTCTTTGAGGATATGACAAAATGTATTGATGAAGGTAGAGCAGTGGATGCGGTGTACTTAGAATTTAACAAAGCATTTGATAAGGTTCTCCATGGTAGGTTCATTCAGAAAGTAAGGAGACTTGGGACAGAGGGAAATTTGGCTATCTGGATACAGAGTTGGCTGGCTGATAGAAGACAGAGGATGGCGGTAGGTGGAAAATATTCAGTCTGGAGCTCAGTGACGAGTGGTGTTCCCGCAGGGATCGGTTCTGGGACCTCTGCGCTTTGTGGTTTTTATAACTGACTTGGATGAGGAAGTGGAAGGGTGGGTTAGTAAGTTTGCCAATGACACGAAGATTGATGGAGTTGTGGATGGTTCTGGATGTAAGTTTGCTTGCTGAGCTGAAAGGTTCGTTTTCAAATGTTTTGTCACCATACTAGGTAACATCAGTGAGCCTCCGGTGAAGCACTGGTGGTGTGGCCTGCTTTCTATTGATGTGTTTAGTTTCCTTGGGTTAGTGATTGTCATTTCCTGTTCTTTTTCTCAATATATTTGTTGATAGAGTTCCGGTTGGAATGCAGTGCTTTCAGGAATTCTCACATGTGTCTCTGTTTGACTTGTCTTAAGATGGATGAGTTGTCCCAGTCGAAGTGGTGTCCTTCCTCATCTGTATGTGAAGATACTAGTGAGAGTGTATCATGTCTTTTTGTGGCTAGTTGATGTTTATGTATAGTGGATTGTGTGGAGGCTGTTGTGGGTTGCAATGGGACATTGACAGAATGCAGAACTGGACTAATAGTGGTGTACAACATGGAAAAGTGTAAAGTGATTCACTTTGGAAGGTGAAATTTGATTGCAGAATACAGGGTTTAAGGCAGGAATCTTGGCAGTGTGGAGGAACAGAGAGATGTTGAGATCCATGTCCATAGATCCCTCAAAGTTGCCACCCGAGTTGATAGAGCATATGGTGTGTTGGCGTTCATTAGTAGTGGGATTGAGTTTAAGAGCTGCGCGGTTATGCCGCAGCTCTATAGTGCCCTGGTTAGACCACACTTGGAATATTGTGTCCCGTCCTGATTATAGGCAGGATGTGGAAGCTTTAGAGATAGTGCAGAGGAGATTCACCCAGGATGCTGCCTGGACTAGAGAACACGTCTTATGAAGAAAGGTTGAGGGAGCTAGGGCATTTCTTATTGGATTGAAGAAGGATGAGAGGTGACTTGATAGAGGTATATAAGATGTTGAGAGACATATAGATAGAGTGGATAGCCAGAGACTTTTTCCTAGGGTGGAAATGTCAATCCTGAGGATGCATAATTTTAAGGTAATGGTTCTTTACACAGAGGGTGGTGGGTGTGTGGATTGCACTGCCAGCAGTGGTAGTAGAGTCAGAGACATTTGGGATGTTTAAGTGACTCTTGGACAGACACATGTAAGATAGTACAATGCAGGGTAGGTAGGTGAGTCTGATCTTAGAATAGGGTAAAAGGCCAGCACAACATCAAGGGTTGAAGGGCCTGTACTGTTCCATGTTCTAATTCCAAAGATTCAAAGCCCTCTGAATTTCTCCTGCTGCCAATCCAAAATGATTGAGCTCTTCTCTTATGGCTAAGGCCCATAGTTCTAAATTTTCCAGATGAGGCAACAGCTTTTTAGCATGCTCTCTGTCAAGACTTATGCATTTCAATAAGATCCTTTGATTCATATGAATTCCAGAAGATATGGGCCCAGTCTAATTGATTTCTCCTCAAAGGAGAGTTTCCCCGTCCCAGCAAACAGTCTAGTGAGTGTGCATTGCACTCCCTCTAAGGCAAGGCTATTTTTCCTTCAGTAAAGAAATCAAAGGTGTCCTTTGCAATTGTTCAAGTGTGGTCTCATTCTATATGATTTTGTGAGGAGGGGAAAGGGTGTTAGCTGTGATTGTCATTTAACAACTGAACCCACTTTGCAATGTCTTCCTAGTTTGATGAATGACCTATTCTGAAGAAGTCACATTGCACTTGAAATGTTAACTTTATTTCTGTGTAAGTGCTGCCAAATCAGCTGAGTATCTCCATTAGTTTCCATTTTTATTTATGATTTCCAGCATTTGCAGTATTTTGCTTTTTTATATTGGTGTGTGACCTAGATGAAAGTGAGTGGATTGCCTGAGGCAGGAAGCTCATAGGCTGCTTTGACACTGGGTAGTGTTTGAAACCTATGGCACTGCCCTGCAGGGTGTCACTTTTCATTAGTTGTAAACAAATGCTGTTGACTTTGTGCAATGGCTGGAATTCCAGAAGGTTGCAAAGGATTATTGCCAAGTCCAGCCCCTCAAAAACAAAATACTATAGATGCTGGAAATCTGAAGTAGTCGATATAATAATAACCTCCTTGGATCAGTGTTTACTCTGCAACAATGGCCAGTGAATTAATGAGTGAATCCGGGGCTTCATATTTACGCTTTGCATCGTGGGAATTGGTCTAAAAAAATGAATGGTGTAATGTAGAGTGTGAGATGCATGTAAAGATGTTTTGTTTTGTAGCACGCACTGACATTTGAGTGGAGCTAAGACGTTTGTTCTTGTATTTTGCTTCTAGTTTTATTAACGAGCCTGATTTGCAGTTTTTGCCATGTGTCTGAATTAGCAATGTCTGAAGTTAATATTTCTTTTTTACTCATTGGCAGTAAACCAGGGTATTGTCATAACCAAACATAACCCATGAGAATATTTGGTGCATATGGTGTAAGTGTGGGTCTGAAATGAAAGCAAGCCCTTGTGCTGAGTTTGAAGAACTAATAAAATGCTTGCATTTCACTTTCAAGTAGGTTATGCCATAGGAGGGATGTATTTACAGTGACACATTCACAGGGTTCTTTAAGAAAGTGCTCCACTGTTCATTGTGAAAATGATGGATAATTAATAAGTGAAACAGACTGTCCTGGGTTTCAATGGAGGCTGATGATGATTAGATTGGAATTGTTTTTTTGTGAAGGGGAACTAAAGAGCTGATGAAAAGTGCAATTTGATGTAGTCTTTCCATTTAAGACCTACTAGTTTGATCATAAAGCTTCTGGTGGGCGTGTTTTTCTCCTCATGACCCTTTCACTTTATTAAGACCTTGATCTCTGCTCATGAACACAGTTCCACAGGTTTCGAACATCCTCCAGTCCTTCACACAGTCACCAGTGTTCATTTTTAGTGGGAACGTTGGCTGGCTGTTCAACTGGGAGAAGCATCACAACTGAGCCCATGTCTGTTCAACATCGTTATAAACATTTTGTTATGACTATGCAGTAACCTCTGATAAAACAGAAGTGCTGGTCGGCTTTTCCAGCTTTTGACACTGATGCTAACTGCTGTCCACGTGCCTACAGAAAATTAACTTGTAACAATGTGCATCTGCACATCTTAACCCTTTCTTGAATAGTAAATTTGTCATGCTGCAATGCTATACCAGCTCTTGATAGGTTAATTAAGTTGATAGTTTAACAGTTTTTTTTACTAATGGAAAGCTGAGCCCAAGCATGTGGTGTACTTGAGCTGAAATGTCTATTGTTCTTGACAGCTGCTTATATGAAGTGCATTTTGTTTAACATCCATGTTCACAGATGTGACATCAGGTCTTGATTATATATAATTTGCCTCTCAACACATTGGTATTTGAAATGGCAGTGACATTCCCTTCCAGCTCGTTATTTCCTTTGAGACCTTGGTGCTGGCATTGTGATAACATGTGTATATATGGTTGTCTGGTGATGTCTATAATATGTCGAATTTAATGTCTCCTTATGATATCTCACCCTTGACGTTCAGAGTGCTATAATTTCTCACAAGAACTTTCAAGTGTGTCACCAAGATGGTTCATATTCAATATTTCTCAGAAGACCTGAGTTTTGAAGGATTGTGGAAAAATGGACTTATTTCAAGTTTTATGGAACTGCTTGGCCTGTTGTTGAAAGGTCACTGTGGACAATGACCATTTTCTTTAAACAAGGCTTCATAGAAATCAGAGTCGAGAGAATGGTGCTAGAAATGCATAGCAGCTCAGACAGCATCCGAGGAGCAGGATAATCGACGTTTTCGGGTCTAAGCCCTTCAAAGATTCCTTATAACCGAAACATCGTCCCTCCTGCTCCTCAGATGCTGCCCAACCTGCTGTGCTTTTCCAACACCACACTCTTGACTCTAATATCCAGCATCTGCAGTTCTCACTTGCTCTTTCTTCACAGAAATCACATGACTGACGACTGTTCTGCCGTAAACCCCTTCTGGGGCTGTATGAGTAGCAGTTAGTTAAAGAGTATTTTGATGTCTGGAATCAGTTAGGGAACAAGAACATTGTTTCAAAGTGCTGCCCAGCTCTTCTCCTATTTTCTGGTAGTCTGTCTTGTTGGGTTCAGGGTGAAATCAATTTGTTTTCCTGAAAGAAAGATTGAAGAAACAGCTCAACACTATTTTCTAAGCAAGCTGTGTCTGTCAAGACGCCAGAAGCAATTAGAGGCATAGAGAGATAGAGATGTACAACACGGAAACAGACCCTTTGGTCCAACCCATCCATGTCGACCAGATATCCTAACCCAATCTAGTCCCACTTACCAGCACCCGGCCCATATCCCTCCAAACCCTTCCTATTCATATACCCATCCAAATGCCTCTTAAATGTTGCAATTGTACCAGCCCCCACCACATCCTCTGGCAGCTCATTCCATACCTGTACCACCCTCTGCGTGAAAAAGTTGCCCCTTAGGTCTCTTTTATATCTTTCCCCTCTCACCCTAAACCTATACCCTCTAGTTCTGGACTCCCTGACCCCAGGGAAAAGACTTTGTCTATTTATCCTATCCATGCCCCTCATAATTTTGTAAACCTCTTTCAGGTCACCCTCAGCCTCCGACGCTGAGGAAAACAGCCCCAGCCTGTTCAGCCTCTCCCTGTAGCTCAGATCCTCCAACCCTGGCAACGTTCTTGCAAATCTTTTCTGAACCCTTTCAAGTTTCACAACATCTTTCCGATAGGAAGGAGACCAGAATTGCATGCAATATTCCAACAGTGGCCTAACCAATGTCCTGTACAGCTGCAACATGATCTCCCAACTCCTGTACTCAATACTCTGACCAATAAAGGAAAGCATACCACTATCCTATCTTCACTATCCTATCTATCTGCAACTCCACTTTCAAGGAGCTATGAACCTGCACTCCAAGGTCTCTTTGTTCAGCAACACTTCCTAGGACCTTACCATTAAGTGTATAAGTCCTGCTAAGATTTGCTTTCCCAAAATGCAGGACCTCTCATTAATCTGAATTAAACTCCATCTGCCACTTCTCAGCCCATTGGCTCATCTGGTCAAGATCCTGTTGTAATCTGAGGTAACCCTCTTCACTGTCCACTACACCTCCTATTTTGGTGTCATCTGCAAACTTACTAACTGTACCTCTTATGCTCGCAGCCAAATCATTTATGTAAATGACAAAAAGTAGAGGGCCCAGCACTGATCCTTGTAGCACTCCAGTGGTCACAGGCCTCCAGTCTGAAAAACAACCCTCCCCCACCACCCTCTGTGTGCATTCAAGATGATTTAACCACACAGGCTAGAACATCAGAATGACAGATTTTTAAACATCCTACATATTACATTTTTGGCCTTCAAGAACTGGCCTAGTGATTTTTCTCAAAAGTTGGTCTCTACAAATGAATCATTTTTAATCCTTCACTGGACTATGACAAGCTCAGCTTTGCGTATGTGCATGGAAGGATAAACTTTTATACTTATAGAATTCCATCTGTGTATGTTAGCCAGTTATTGTATCTTCATTGCTTAAGTTTTTTTTTATTTTGACATGTAAAGACCATATCATTTTAGTTTTAGTCATTTTGTTTGCGGACAGAAACGGAGAAAATGTTTTCAAACCAAGAATTATAGAAGACATTTGCTACACTTTTTAAAAAACAAATTACTGAAACTTATTTTGTGTGAAAAGTTAAAACTCTCACAATACCAGGTTATAGTGCATCAGGTTTATTTGGAAGCACTAGCTTTTGGAGCGCTGCTCCTTCATCAGGTGGTTGTGGAGTACACAACTGTAAGACACTGAATTTATAGCAAAAGTTTACAGTGTGATGTAACTGATTTTTAACTTTGTACACCCCAGTCCAACATCGGCATCTCCCAGTTATTTTGGGTGGTTTTCTTTGCAGCTTTGTTTGAGGACAGCACAACACAAAGGGACATAAACAGAGCAGGATTTGGCCAGCAACAAGTACCTGATCATTTTGTGCAGTTGTGACTAGTTGTGGATGCCAGAGGTCATCAGCCTGATGACAGTGCTCTGATTAGTTCCTGGGCAGCTGGACAACTTGTGTGTGTGACTGATACAGTGAGAAAGCCTTTGATCTGCTGGACAGGTGTGGGTGTGTGTATGTGGGGTTGGGGGTTGCGCGTGCGCACGTACACACACACTATCCCTGTAGCCTAATGTACACTCGTTATTACATCCTGCACCAGGTCTCATATGCTGTTCCCTTTAGCCATAAGAACGAAACTACACGTATATGATGTGTGACTGTAAGCACAATTCCCCTGGTCACCTGCATTTTAAAATCTGGTTAGCATGAACTAGGTTTCTTTACTTAACAAGAATGACCATTTATTATAAGCAGGTAAGTGTGAACTTCAGATAAACAATTATGACCTATCAGCAGATAACTCTAATCCCCTTGTAAATGCATTCTTACACAAACAGATGCAGACAATGATCAACAGTGGATGTTGTGGGTGGAAGGAAAATCTGGCAGAACTGTTCAGTGACCCCGATCACAGGATCTGTTAAGATGCTTCTTGTACTGATCAGAATGTTGCTTCTCGATTTTTCTTCTCTGAATGCTTTCAATGGTTGACAGAGAGGTACAGGGTGACTGGTTCGAGGTTCTGATTTATTAATTTGAAGTCATAGCTTCTGATCACAGCAACTTCGGAAGAAAAGGTAACTGGATTTCTTCAAGCTTAAAGTTGCTTTTACCACAGAGAACTGAGCTCCCAAGCTGGGTGGAAATCGAGAGGCTTCACTGCATCTTGTTCATAGTCACAAGCTGCTCAACTACATGAGAACGAATCTCTCAGTTGTTAGCAAGCAGAAGATCTTTGTCATTGATACCTGGCCGCTCGTCCACAGATTGTTGCTGTTTGAAAATCTCTATTTATACACACCACATGGGTTCCAGCTCATCTGCAAACTACATTTCAAATACTACCTGAACAAGCAGCAGGTGTTCAGGTTACTTGCTTTTAATAACTACAGTAATCCTTCAGCAATCCTTGGCTTTGCAAATAGCTCTTTTCTCCTATTAGTCCATAACATAAAAATAGAAAAGTAAAAGATACGGTCTTTATAGAAATCCTGTTGTTTGCTAATGCATTTGGCAGAATAATCTCCTCTTTCCTGTTGATTTCTGTAATTGTACTGGAGTTGAGTAAAACTTGGTATTCAGAAATAGAAGTGATAACATTTATAAGCATCTTTGTAAATAAATTCTTAGGGCAAAATGATTTGAAAACAACATGTTGAGGCATTGTTAAATACTTTAGGAAGGATATACTGGCGTTGGAGAGGATCTGAAGTGCAGATTCATCAGAATGATCTGGATCTAAAAAGGGTTAAATTATGATTGACTGCATAGACTTGATTGGATCTTGAATATAGCCAGCTGAGGAGATGATCTAACCAAGGTGTTTAAATTAACAAAGGGATTCAATAAGGTAGACACAGAAAAGTTACTTGCTCTGGTATGGCAGTCACACCAACGAAATTGGTACGGCAGATCCTCTCCAATGCCAGTATATCCTTCCTAAAGGCCAATACCCAGAAATGAAGGTTTTGCTCCTGATAGATCAATACAGTGATACTACATACTCACAATGTAAAAATAATTATCTGACACAACCTCAATCCGAGGATCATTGATAAATTGTAGCTGTACCTCCACAATTTTAACTCTGTTTCTTCTGTAACCTGGGATATATTCCAAATGATTCCTGATGAAGGGCTCTGGCCCGAAACGTCGAATTTTCTGTTCCTTGGATGCTGCCTAACCTGCTGTGCTTTAACCAGCAACACATTTTCAGCTATATTCCAAATGGACCAAATAACTAATTCACTTTAAATATCTCCTGTTTAACCATTTTTCACTTGTCCACAGCAGTCTCTGCATTGACTGCAGCTTTGGCAAAGTTGTTTTCCTGAGGAAACATCAAGCAAAGCACTTTTTCTGTACCTTCAATACCATAAGACACAGGAGTGGAAGTAAGGCTATTCGACCTATCGAGTCCACTCCACCATTCAGTCATGGCCAATGGGCATTTCAATGCCACTTACACGCACTCTCCCATATCCCTTAAATCCTGTGAGATTAAGAATTTATCAATATCTGCCTTGAAAACATTAACATTCCGGCCTCCACTGCGTTCCATAGTAATGAATTCCACTGCCCACCACACTCTCCCTGAAGAAATGTCTCCTCATTTCCATTCTAAATTGACCCTCTCTAATTCTAAGGCTGTGCCCAAGAGTCCTAGTATCCCCTCCTGACGGAAACAATTTCCCAGCGTCCACCCTTTCTAAGCCATGTATGATCTTGTAAGTTTCTTTTAGATCTCCCCTCAACCTTCTAAACTCTAATGAATACAATCCCAGGATCCTTAACCGTTCATCATATGTTAGACCTACCATTCTAGGGGTCATCCGTGTGAATCTCCGCTGGACACGCTCCAGTGCCAGTATGTCCTTCCTGAAGTGTGGGGCCCAAAACTGGACGCAGTATTCTAAATGGGCCTAACCAGAGCTTTATAAAGTCTCAGTAGCACATCATTGCTTTTACATTTCAACTTTCTTGAGATAAATGACAACATTACATTTACTTTCTTAACCACAGACACAACTTGCAAGTCAACCTTTAGAGAATCCTGTACTAGTACTCCTAGATCCCTTTGTATTTTGGCTTCATGAATTTTCTTGCTGTTTAGAAAATAGTCCATGCCTGTATTCTTTATTCCAAAGTGCAAGACCTCACATTTGCTCACATTGAATTTCATCAGCCATCTCTTGGACCACTCTCTTAAACTATCTAAATCGTTCTGCAGCCTCCCTACCTCCTCAGAACTATCTGCTTGTCCGTCTAACTTCATATCATTGGCAGACTTTGCCAGAATGTCCCTAGTCCCTTCATTCAGATCATTAATATGTAAAGTGAACAGCTGCGGTCCCAACATTGAACCCTGTGGGACATCCCTTGTTACTAGCTACCATTCCGAAAAATAACCTTTTATCCCAACTCTCTGCCTTCTGTTAGACATGTCAGTAGTTCACCTTAAACCATGGGCCCTGCCCTTACTCAGCAGCCTCCTGTGAGGCACCTTATCAAAGCCTTTTGGAAGTCTAGGTCGATAACATCCATTGGGTTTCCCTGATCTAATGTACTTGTTACCTCTTCAAAGAATTCTAATTGATTTGTCAGGCACAACCTCCCCTTACTAAATCCATGCTGACTTGTTCTAATCTGACCCTGCACTTCCAAGAATTTAGAAACCATCCTTTAACGATGGATTCTAGAATTTTACCTACAACCGAGGTTAGGCTAATCAGCCTATAATTTTCCGTCTTTTGTCTTGATCCTTTCTTGAACAAGGGGGTTACAATGGCAATTTTTCCAATCATCTGGGACTTCCCTGACTCCAGTGATTTTTGAAAAATTACAACCAACGCCTCCACTATTTCCTCAGCCACCTCCCTCAGAACTCTAGGATGTAGCCCATCCTGGCCAGGAGGTTTATCAATTTTTAGACCTTTTTAGCTTTTCTAATACTTTCTCTTTTGTAATGGCTGCCATATTCAACTCTGCCCCTTGACTCTCCTTAATTGTTGGAATATTACTTATGTCTTTCACTGGGAAGACTGACACAAAGTATTTAAGTTCTTCAGCTATTTCCTTATCTCCCATCACTAGCCTTCCAGCATCAATTTGGAGCAGCCCAATTTCTACTTTTGCCTCTCGTTTGTTCCTTATGTATTGAAAGAAACCTTTACTATCATTTCTAATATTACTGGCTAGTTTACCTTCATATTTGATCCTCTCCTTCCTTATTTCTCTCTTTGTTATCCTCTGTTTGTTTTTGTAGCCTTCCCAACCTTCTGATTTCCCCGTGCTCTTGGCCACTTTATAGGCTCTCTCTATGTCTATGATACATTTCCTGACTTCCTTTGTCAGCCATGGCTGTCTAATCCCCACCCCTGTCCCCAGATGATCTTTCTTTGGGATGAACCTCTGACCTAAATACCTAAAGTCCAAAGGTGTCTTTTGCCTCCACCAATAGTCTCACTGTTAGTTTCAATATTTAGTGCCTCTTCTGGAAATTGCATAAAAAATACTGTGTCCAACCATAACCTATAAAAAACACACTCTTCCTGCTCTGGGTATAATCAGGATATCGTCAGGAGTGTGATAGAATATTGCCTGGATGAGTGCAGCTCCAACAGCATTCAAAAAACTCATCACCATCCAATGCACCCCACTTGATTGGCATCACATCCACCACTTAAAACACACTCACCTCCTTTGCTATTGATAGACAATGGCAGCAGTGTGTACCATCTACAAACCACACTGCATCTCACCAAGGAACATTCAGCAGCACCTTCCAAACCCACAGCTTGTATACCTAGATGAACAAGAGTAGCAAATACATGGGAGCACCACCAGGTTTCCTCTCCAAGCCTCACAATATGTTGATTTAGAGCTTTCAGTGTCACTGGGTCACTATCCTGGAACTCCCTCCCTGACAACTCTGTGGGTATCGGTACACTCAAAGACGGCAGTGGTTCAAGAAAATGGCTCCTCATCTCCCACCTTCTCCAGGGCCAATCAGGTTAGGCAACAAGTACTGGCTGAGCCAGCAGCACTCCCTTGAAGGGATGAAAATATCTTGAATCCTCAGATTGAATTGACATCTCCATATTTATTCTTGGATATGTAAGATTGAATTCCCAAGATAATGAAATTACAAAAGGCATGAAATTGCAAAACCTTCAGAAAGGAATTCTGATATTTCAGTTATGCCCATTCTGTTTTAGGAAAGAGTATATAGTGGATGTTTGGCATTGATTTGAGAAGTATGCCAAATTGTATTCCATCTGTGGAAATGCTCATTGAATGTATTAAGGAAGAACTGTTTCTACTGGCAAGTCGGACAGTAATGAGAGGACACTGATTTAAGCTGATTGACAAAGAAGAACCAGGGATGAAATGATTTACTAACGCAGTGATCTGGAATGCACAGGAAGATTTAACTATGATTTTCGAAAGGGATTTGAATAAACACTTGAATAAAAAAGATTTGCGAAGTTATGGGAAAGAACAAGGGGGTGGATATACACTTGGGTAAATTCTTTCAAAAGAGCAGGCACAGGCACAATGGGCTGAATGGTCATTTTTGTGTGGAATGACTCTCCTAACAAAGGTATTTTATGGACCAGACCCTCCCCAGCTGGAGAAATCTAAGCCACAAACGGATTGTGATGGTAAATATAAACTTGAAATAGAGTGTGATATCCCTCTGAGGGAACATATGAAGGAAGGTTCTGGTGTGCTGCAGCATAATTGAATGGAAAAAGGATGAATCATTGAGAGTGCATGGGAACTCACTGATCAAAGCATGCTGGAGATATTTGTGGTCAGACCAGTGGATTGGTTATGTGATTAATGGTCAGATTAATGGATGTCATGCAGCTCCCTCTGCACCTTATTTTCCACTAGTCCCCAGGACTGACATCAACAAGCTCTTTAAAAACAAGTTTTTAATTGTGCTCATGTGGGACTCCTGTTTATGTGATCTATTGCACCTTAGCATTACAGACAGGAGCCTGATAAATAACCCAAACTTATACTGCAAGAAATAAATGGCTGTTTAAAAAATAAATCTTTAATAAGATTCTTGCGTGAGTTTAAGTGCTTTGCCCACAAATGGAGAGTGCTGAGGAAGATCATTTGGTCTCATGTAGCTGAAAGAAAACTATAACAGCCCAATCACCTCAGTTAATACATCCAGCTGTTCTTAAAATTGATGCCAGGAGTTTTGTCTCGACTACTCGACGCAATGTCTGCTTTATTGTAATTCTCTTCCATCAACCTTAAATTTACCTTTCACAACTTACAAACTGTTCTCGCAACTTGGTTTGCAGTTAGGTTATGCATTAGTCGTATTTATTTTGTTATGTTGCTTTGTAAGATGTCAGTAACAGAAAGGAGGGTTAATAAGGAGTGTTGTGGTGACCAGCAGTGGTCACGATCTTTGGAAAACTAGTTTGACCAGAGCATTTTGCCATTTGGTTTCCTGTCTTGACTCTGCATTGCAATCCTCTGTTTCTCTTCTTGATTGCTGCTTTGGCTCACATCCTCTCTATCTTTTCAGAAGGTTTTTTTTTACTTGCTGGGGTTGTGTTTCTGCAATGGCTGTTATTCCAGCTTGGAGCTAACCCAATATAGACTGGAATAAGTAGGACCGCTCCAAGCAGTTTGTCTTAGCAGCTTACAACAATCAACATTCACTGAGTATTTCGGAAGTTAGAGTCAGAGAGTGATACAGTACAGAAACAGACTCTTTGGCCTGACCCATTCCTACCGACCAAAATCCAGTTTCCTAAACTGAAATTGTCCCATTTGCCTATGTTTGACTCATATCCTCCTTAATCTTTCCTATCCATGTACCTGACCAAATGTCTTTTAAATGTTTTAATTGTGCTCACCTCTACCACTTCTTCTGGCAGCTCATTCCATATATGCACCACCCTGTATGATAAAGTTGCCCCTCAGGTCCCTTTTAAATCTTTTCCCTCCTCACCTAACCTATGTCCACGTGTTTTGGACACCCTACCCTGGGGAAAAGACCTTGGCTATTCACCTTATTTACACCCCTCTTTTTATTTTATAAATCTTTATAAAGTCACCCCTCCACCTCTTACAGTACAACAAAAAATGTCCCACCCTATCCAACCTCTCCTTCTAACTCAAACCCACCAGTATTGGTAACATCCTTGCAAATAATTTTTGCATCCTTTCCAGTTTAATTGTATGCAGTGCTCCAAACGTGGCCTTATCTTGGATAGTCGCAACATGATATCCCAACTCCTATATTCAGTGCTCTGACCAATGAAGGCAAGTGTGTCAAAAGCCGCCTTCACCACCCTGTTTACCTGTGATGCCACTTTCATGAAACTGTGTACCTGCATCCCTTGTCCCTCTGTTCGATAATACTGTCCAAAGCCCTGCCAGTAACTATGTAAATCCAGCAGCAGTTGTCTCTATCTGCCATTCCTTGACTCACTGACCCAGTTGATCAAGATCCCGTTGTACTCCAGATGATCTTCACTATACAGTTTACTGCCAATATTGGTGTCATCTGCAAACTTACAAACCATGCCTCTTATAATCTCATCTAAATTGTTTATATAAATTACAACTATCGTGCCCCCCCCCCCCACCAATCCTTACAGCACACCACTGGTCACAGACCTCCAACCAAACAACAATCCTTAACTACCACCCTCTATCCCCTATTGTCAAACCAATTTTGTATCCAATTGGCTAGCTCCCCCTGAATCCCATGTGAGCTAACTTACTAACCAGACTACCCTGCAAAACCTTGTCAAAGGCCTTGCTAAAGTCTGCCTTCATCTATCTTCTTGGTCACCTCTTTTAAACAAAAAACTCAATCAAGTTTGTGAGACATGATTTCCCATGCAGAAAGGCCTGCTGACTATCCCTAATCAGTTTTTGGGTTTGAGTGCATGTAAATCCTTCCCTCCAAATCCCCTCCAACAATGTACCCACCATTGACGTCAGGCTCACTGGTCTGTAATTCCTTGGCTTTTCCTTGCAGCTTTTCTTAAATAATGACACTACGTTAGCCATCCTCCAGTCTTCGGGCTCCTCACCTATGGGTAGCGATGATACAAATATCTCTGCTAGGGTGCCTTTAATTTCTTCCGTAACTTCCCACAATGTCCAGGGATATACTTAATCAAGTCCCCAGGGATTTATATTCCTTTTTTGCTGTTTAAGACCTCCAGCACCACCAATTTTATAATGAGAACCCTTTTCAAGACATCACTGTTTATTTCTCCAAGTTCCCTCGCTTCCATGTCTTTTTCCACAGTAAATTCATTTCATTTAGGATCTCGCCCATTTCCTGTGGTTCCAGACATAAATGGTCTCATTGATCTTCAAGGGGCTCTGTTCTCTTCCTGGTTATTCTTTTTTGCCATAATATAGTTGTAGAATCTCTTTGGATTCTCCTTAACCTTATCTGCCTAAGCTATCTCATGTCCCCTTTTTGTCATCCTGCTTTCCCTCCTGAGAATATTCCTACACCCCCTGTACTCCCCAAGGGATTCAGTTGATCCCAGCTGTCTATATCTGACAAATGCCTCCTCCTTTTTCTTGATCAGAGCCTCGATATTTCCAGTCATACGGTGTTTCCTACTCCTGCCAGCCTTCCCCTTCGCATTAATAGGAACATACTGTCCCTGGACACTCATTAACTCATGCTTCAAAATTTTCAGTTTTACAGCAGCCATCCTTGTTTTGACATCCCCTTTTTAAAGGCAAAAGCATGAATTTCTATTGAGTAAATTTGATGTTTGGATCATTACTCAATAATGGTCTAAAATAATTGATGTGCAGAAAGTGATCCATTTGAAAGAGGGCTTGCATGGCAAGTCTATACTTTAATATATTGAAAAACCCAAGCCAGGGACTGACCTCCAAATATGATTGCTTAGAAAAGAGCAAGGAAGGACAGGAGGTGAATGGAGGTACTCATTGGACATTCCACTTAAATGAATGGAAGTGGTTGAAGCTGTTCTTGGGCTGGATAAAGAAATGATTCACAGCTGGCAATGATTGAAGAAATAGATGAAATGCACTAACTTGTGTTCTCACAAACCTATTCTACTTTTCTCTTTAAACTGTCAAGGTTTATATCAAAGGGAGGAGATTTGTTTTAACAGATGCCTGTTATATGGAAAACTCATATAGGCTTTGTTTGCAGCAAGCGATGGTGCAACTTATTAAGGAGGCAGCTGGACAGAACGAAATCTCACCGCGAGATGAGTCTCCGACAGAGATCCTCAATCAGGTCTGCCCCTCAACATGGCGTGGTGCCTGCAAAACTGCTGTGCAGTTGTTGTTTGGACAGGCAGGATTGGTAAGTGGCTGCAACTTTGTTTACTTTGACAAACACAATACAAATGTGCTGGTTTACAATCCATTCACTATATGTTCTGATCTTAACCAGGCATCAATGAGAAGTGGTCTTTGCAAAGTAGGGTGCAGAAGGGTAAGTCAGTCTAGCAACTGTGATCCATTCTCAGTACCCGGTTGGAATTACATTACCAGAAGTCTCAGAAATATGATGACTCTTGTTTCTTTAGCTCCATACAACGTATGCACTGGAAGTCATACACTTTTTAGAACTAATTAACAGACTGCATCCTTGTTATGTCATCTTCGCAGCATACTTTCCTATTTATCTTGTCACGTCTAATTTATCAACTATGCCCTCGATTCCCTCACCTAAGACACTGACTTTAGTTGTAAAACATTGATGGCACAACATACATCCCTGTGGGTCCCAACTCCTCATAACCTGCTAATCTGAAAAAGATCCATTTATGCATACTTTGTTTTCTACCAGCCAGCCAATCTTCTATTTTTATTAATATTTAACTCCCTTTTCCTGATTTCCTACTTCGCACAAAAATCATTGATGTTGAATTTTGTCAACTGCCTTCTGGAAAGCCAAGTATGTGCATCAACGGGTTCCCCTTTATCCACCTTCAAAGAATCCCCACCCCCACCCCCCCCGGAATATATCACAGTTCCTTTAGTGTTGCTGGGTCAGGATTCTGGAGCTCCCTCCCTAACAGCATTGTGTGTATATCTATGCCAAATAGCCTGCAGTAGTTCAAGAAGGCAGCTCACCACCACCTTCTCACAGGCACTTAGAGATGGAAAATAAATAATGAACATAAATAACTAAACGAGGCCCATATCTTTGAATGAAATAAAAGAATGTGCAGGACACTGATCTTGAGTAGATGGAAATGTGGAATTCGAGAAACAGACAGATCAATTATGATCTTGTTGAATAGCAGAACAGTCTTAAAGAGCCAGACGGTCTAATTCTTCTATTTTACAGCTCATCTGCTCTGTTATAATTACTGCATACGTTAAGACACAGACCTTTTAGTTCTGTCTTTTCATTATTTTTGTAATCTCTAGTTTTGTCTGGGGTTTATGTATTGTCACCTGCTGCCACACTCAGGTTATCACTTCCATTAATGCTACCCTGCTACCTTACCATACCTTCTCTTTTGAATTCATCTCATTTTCTCAATCATCATCCCTCATCCCTACTATTTAAAGATTGTTATATCTTTCTCGTTATGCAACCCAGCAGAACATTGATCCCAGAACAGTTCAGATGCAGAACGTTCCAATGGTATAGCTCCAACTTTGCCAGTTGTGGTGCCCATGTTTTATGAATTGAAACCCATTTCTCCCACATCAATCTTTTGAACTGGAGTTTTGCTACCTTTTGAAGGTTTGCTTTTTAGTTCAGCCCCTGTCTGGTCATACTCCTTTAATGGCACCTTATTTTTTTTAGTTTTACTGATGTGGATCACGGCCACTGGGCCTTCTCCCTCCCACAGCAAGTTCCTCACCAGCCCACAGCAGATATCCCAAACCCTGGTGGGCAGCACAGCTTGGACTCTCGTTGTTGACTGCAGAGCATTGTGTTTACGCCCCTCTCCCAACTATATCATTCCCTTTTGACATTGCTGTTCACTCCCCTGTCTTTCTGTGCCATAGTACATTAACTCAATCACCCTGTAGTCACTGCTTTTGTCCCCCATACATTTGCAAGAACCTCAAACCTGTCAGACAATTACAAACACTCAGGCTCCACCATTTCTTTTAGGTTTTGGTCCCTTTACCTAATGCATCCATGATCACACATAATTGTTCCTGACCATGGAGGAGATTAGAAGACTTTGCCGTATGGGTTATGACCACCTTCTGGTTAAAAACTTTCCCTCCCTGAAGTGTTACGGTATATGTAGTTCGGTCTCCGGCTCTCAAACCCTGAGCCTAAATTCCAGCAGCATCAGACATTAACTACAGATGTGTTTACTCGATCATTTTGGCATGCAGGAGTTCTTGCTGAATTACTGTGTTTAGCCATGAAGTCTTGGAGTTGGGTATAGCACTTGGGTCTGAAGGGATCAAAGAAATTGGGGGAAAAGTGGAGCAGGCTAATGAGTTGAACAATCAGCCATGACCATACTGAATGATGGAGCATGCTGAAAGAGCCAAATGGCTTGCTGCTGCTACTATTGTCTATGTTTGTATGAGTTATGTAATGGGCAAACAATTAAAGCTCTCCCTGATCATTATTAGAACACTGTTATCCAAAACTCTGTGTGTGTGTGTGTGTGTGTGTGTATATGTGTGTGTATGCAGAAACGCACACCAGCTAAGAATAGGGCGGGACTTTCATCACCCTCTAATCTGAAAAATGGTTAGAAAATTAGTCACTAAGATGTCGGAGGGTGACCATCAATTCTAATTCAGGAAGGGTCAACCTCTTCAGAGAAGAGGGAAGAGTAATGGATGAAGAAAAGTTACCTGTCCAGAACTTGGTAAGTCAGTAGGGCACGAGTTATTTCTCCCAAAGATGGAGATAAATATGAACTTGGTTGAATTTATTTTATGTCTATTAGGTGGTGGTGGATACAGCCCAAATCGAGAATAAAGAAGCTTACGCCCCACAGATCAGCCTGGAGGGCTCCAGGATTTTGGTTCAGGTCCCTTCAACATGGTAAGTGTAATTGTTTATAAAGGGTACACTGGAAGGGTACCCTGATTCATTCCTCTCTCAAGCATGAGAATTTGCAAATACACATACAGAGTAGGTGGAGGCTGGTGCAATTACAATATTTAAAATGCATCTGGATGGGTATATGAATAGTAAGTGTTTAGAGGGATATGAGCCAAGTACTGGCAAGTGGGACTAGATTAGGTTAGGATATCTGGTTAGCAAGGACAAGTTGGACTGAGGGGTCAGTACATCTCAATAACTCTGACTTTAGTGCCCTTGTAATATTGATTTACAACTAACTGCTCCAAGATCATTTTTTTGTGTGTACGCGCGCTTATCATATTGGGACCAAGCCACTGTCCATTTAGGAGTTCAAAGTGTCAGCATCAACAGTCTTAGGCCATATGCAGCATTGGTTAGTTATTAAGAGAACCTCCCTCCATAACACTCCAGTTTCAGGCTTCAATCTTAGAACATTGACTATGATTGGATTGGTGAGATCGGTTAGACAATAAAATGTATCCAGTGAGTAAGTCTTTGGGATATCTGATTTTTTTCTCTAGATACCTTTACTATTCTCCAACTTGATATAGATTGAAGTTTACACAGATCGTGTCAATAAAAGGAAACGGCAATTTATTGATTAAATTCTGTGCATTGTAAAGTTTCTGGTTTAAATATGTTGCACCGCTCAATGCTATTTGAACTGTAATGTTCAAATATTTCCTGCAATTTTCACTAATATCAAAATTGTCAAATTATTTTTTCTCCTTTCTGTTCTCTTCTGAAGGCTTGAATTTGTGCTGGCAGTGGGAGCAATGATTCCTTTTAATTATATTGGCACTGCACAGATGATTTCTTAGAATCCCTACAGTGTGGAAACAGGCCCTACAGTGTGGAAACAGGCCCTTCAGCCTAACAAGTCCACACTGACCCTCCAAATAGAGTTCCACACAAACCCATTACTTTACATTTACTCCTGACTAATGAAACTAAACTACACATCCCTGAACACCACTGGCAATTTGGATTGTGGGAGGAAACTGGATCCCCCGGAGGAAACCCACGCAGGCACTGGGAGAATGTGCTAACTCCACACAGTCGGTCGCCTGAGGCGGGAATTGAACCCGGGTCTCTGTCGCTGTGAGGCAGCAGTGCTAACCACTGAGCCATCGTGCCATCCTTATTGAAGTGTTTGGCCGTTTAATTTTTTTGAGTGGCTGCATATGTAGGATTAAATAGTACTGCTTGTGTGGGTGTCTTGGGATTGTGTGTCTGCACAGCTTGGAGGATACACTGGACAGGCTGGGTCCTCACAGCTAGAAAAGGCTGCTCAGTATGGCCAAATGCAGCACTCTGATTAGTTAACCCCTTAACTGTAGTTTTCTCTGAATATGGACTGAAGCAATGAAGATTATTAAGACTGATCTATAAATTGTCTAGATATTTTGTTGGTGTTTACAATTTAAGATGACTTGGCTTTTCTGTTATTTTGAGATGTAAATACTATTGTTTAACCCCTAAGGTCTGCCCAAAGTGCCTTTCTTTCCTACAAGGAATTATCATATGTTTGTATGACAATGTTATGGAGGCTGTGTAATTTCTAGGCCTGTTACATCCAGTGTTTTCAGATGCATGTGAAAGAAACCAATGTTGAAAATGTGTTGCTGGTTAAAGCACAGCAGGTTAGGCAGCATCCAAGGAACAGGAAATTCGACGTTTCGGGCCAGAGCCCTTCATCAGGAATGAGGAATCTCATTCCTCATTCCTGATGAAGAGCTCTGGCCCGAAACGTCGAATTTCCTGTTCCTTGGATGCTGCCTAACCTGCTGTGCTTTAACCAGCAACACATTTTCAGCTCTGATCTCCAGCATCTGCAGACCTCACCTTTTACTCAAAGAAACCAATGTGCCTGTCCTGTGTAAGTGAGGCTTTATATTGATAATGTCTCCTTCAGTTACTTCAAATCACCCAACTATATTTGTACACATTAAGCAAAGGTGACTTCACTGACTCAGACACATTTGCAGGGTAGATGACAGATGTGTATACTCAACTATGAGCAGTTGCCTGAGCCCAAAAAGACCAGTGCAACATAGACCTGTGCAGCACAATACAGCCCTTTGGCCCTCTGTTGTGCTAGTCTTTTACCCTACTCTAAGGTCAGACTAACCTGCATCCTCTTCATTGTATTATCTTCCATGTACCTATCCAAGAGTCGCTTAAATGTCCCTAACCTACCTGACTCTACTAACACTGCTGGCAGTGCATTCCACACACCCTCCACACTCTGATGGCGAAAACATCACTTCAAGAAGGGTGAAGGGTTGCATTGTGGTAATATCATGACTAGTAATCCAGAGCTCCAAGCTAATGTTCTAGGAACGTGGGTTTGAATCCCACCATGGCAGCTGGTGCAGTTTGAATCTGCCATCCTTCACTGATCTGGTCTATAGGCCCAGGATGATGTGGTTGACTCTTAGCTGCCTGTGGGCAAGAAATGCTGGCCTGTCCAGCGACGCCCACATCCCATGAAAGTGTAAGAGCAAAGAATGCTCAAACCTGACATGAAGGTGCTAAACATCAATTCTCATACCTGAGAATCACTAGCAGATGACAGAGAGAAATGGCAACAGCTCTGTGAGCAATTGTGCAGGCACTGAGTAACCAACTTGGTGATACCCTTGATGTTATCTTAGAGGGCTTTACAGTGCCACCTTGTGTGGTATCCCTTAACTCACTTCTGGTCTGTAATCACTGTTGTAATGTAGGGGTCTGCAGCACTGCTGCCTCACAGCACCAGGGACAGGGTTTGATTCCATCCTCAGGTGACTGTCTTGCACATGCTCTCTGTGTCTGTGTGGGTTTCCTCTGGGTGTTCCAGTTTCTTCCTACGATGTGCAGGTTTGATGGATTGGCCATGCTGAATTGCCCATAGTATCAGGGATACGCAGACTAGGTGCATTAACCATGGGAGATGCAGGGTTACAAGGATAGGATAAGGAGGTGAGTCTTGATGGGATGCTTTTCAGAGGATGAATTCTGTGGATTGAAAGGCCTGCTTCCACACTGTAGGGATTCTGTGATTCTATCTGAAAGAAAGTATCTCTAACAGTGCAATGTTCCCTCAGTGATCACACATGAGGCTCTGGGTTGGGGCTTGTATTTGTGACTTTCTGACTCAAGATGGGATGCATAGAACATACAACAGTACAGCACAGAACAGGCCCTTCGGCCCATGATGTTGTGCCGAACATTTGTCCTAGCTTAAGCACCTATCCATGTACCTATCCAATTGCCGCTTAAAGGTCACCAATGATTCTGACTCTGCCATTCCCACAGGCAGCGCATTCCATGCCCCCACCACTCTCTGGGTAAAGAACCTACCCCTGACATCCCCCCCATACCTTCCCCCCCTTCACCTTAAATTTATGTCCCCTTGTAACACACTCTTGTACCCGGGGAAAAAATCTCTGACTGTCTACTCTATCTATTCCCCTGATCATCATATAAACCTCTATCAAGTCACCCCTCATCCTTCGCCGTTCCAATGAGAAAAGGCCTAGCACTCTCAACCTATCCTCGTACGACCTATTCTCCATTCCATGCAACGTCCTGGTAAATCTCCTCTGCACCCTCTCCAAAGCTTCCACATCTTTCCTAAAGTGAGGCGACCAGAACTGCACACAGTACCCCAAATATGGCCTTACCAAGGTCCTGTACAGCTGCAACATCACCTCACGCCTCTTGAATTCAATCCCTCTGCTAATGAATGCTAATACACCCTAGGCCTTCTTACAAGCTCCATCCACCTGAGTGGCAACTTTCAAAGAGCTATGAACATAGACTCCAAGATCCCTCTGCTCCTCCACCTTACTAAGAACCCTACCGTTAACCCTGTATTCCGCATTCTTATTTGTCCTTCCAAAATGGACAACCTCACACTTGACAGGGTTGAACTCCATCTGCCACTCCTCAGCCCAGCTCTGCATCATATCTAAGTCCCTTTGCAGCCGACAATAGCCCTCCTCACTATCCACCACTCCACCAATCTTCATATCATCTGCAAATTTACTGACCCACCCTTCGACTCCCTCTTCCAAGTCATTAATAAACATTACAAACAGCAGAGGACCAGAACTGATCCCTGCGGAACTCCACTTGTAATTGGGCTCCAGGCTGAATATTTACCATCTACCACCATTCTCTGACTTCGACCGGTTAGCCAGTTCTCTATCCAACTGGCCAAATTTCCCAATATCCCATGCTTCCTGACTTTCCGCATAAGCCTACCATGGGGAACCTTATCAAATGCCTTACTAAAATCCATGTACACTACATCCACTGCTCTACCCTCATCCACATGCTTGGTCACCTCCTCAAAGAATTCAATAAGACTTGTAAGGCCAAACCACCCCTCTCAATTCCGTGCTGGCTCTCCCTAATCAAGCAGTGTCTATCCAGATATTCATAAGTCCTATCCCTCAGTACCCTTTCCATTACTTTGCCTACCACAGAAGTAAGACTAACTGGCCTGTAATTCCCAGGGTTATCTCTATTCCCTTTATTGAACAGGGGCACAACATTTGCCACTCTCCAGTCCCCTGGTACCACCCCCGTTGACAGTGAAGATGAAAAGATCATTGCCAACGGCACTGCAATTTCCTCTCTTGCTTCCCACATAATCCTAGGATATATCCCGTCAGGCCCAGGGGACTTGTCTATCCTCAAGTTTTTCAAAATGCCCAACACATCTTCCTTCCTAACAAGTATCTCCTCTAGTTTACCAGTCTGTTCTATACTCTCTTCTTCAACAATAAGGTCCCTCTCATTTGTAAATACTGAAGAAAAGTACTCATTCAACACCTCTCCTATCTCTTCTGACTCAATACACAGTCTCCCACTACTGTCTTTGATCGGACCTACCCTCGTTCTCGTCATTCTCATGTTTCTCACATACGCATAAAAGGCCTTGGGGTTATCCTTGATCCTACCTGGCAAAGATTTTTCATGCCCTCTCTTAGCTCTCCTAATTCCTTTCTTCAGCTCCCTCTTGGCTATCCTGTATCCCTCCAACGCTCTGTCTGAACCTTTTCCTCAACCTTATGTAAGCCTCTTTCTTCCTCTTTACAAGACATTCAACCTCCCTCGTCAACCAAGGTTCCCTCACACTACCATCTCTTTCCTGCCTGACAGGTACATACATATCAAGGACACGTCGTATCTGTTCCTTGAAAAAGTTCCACATTTCAACGACCTCCTTTCCTGACAGCCTATGCTCCCAACTTATGCTCTTCAGAGCTTGTCTTGCAGCATCGTATTTACCCTTCCCCCAATTGTAAAACCTACCCTGTTGCACGCACATATCTCTCTTCATAACCAAGGTGAAAGTCACAGAATTGTGGTCACCATCACCAAAATGCTCACCCACTAACAAGCCCATCACTTGTTCCGGTTCGTTACCAAGTATCAAATCCAACATGGCCTCCCCTCTGGTCGGACAACATACATACTGAGTTAGAAAAACTTCCTGGACACACTGCGCAAACACCGCCCCATCCAATGTACTTGATCTAAAGAGATTCCAATCAATATTTGGGAAGTTGAAATCGCCCATGACTACTACCCTGTAGCTTCTGCACCTTTCCAAAATCTGTTTCCCAATCTGTTTCTCCACATCTCTGCTGCTATTAGGGGGCCCATAGTAAACACCCAACAAGATGACTGCTCCTTTTCCTATTTCTGACTTCAGCCCATACTACCTCCAAAGGCAGATCCCCCATGAACTGCCTTTCTGCAGCAGTTAAACCATTTCTAATTAGCAACGCCACCCCCCCCCCCCTCCTTTTTTACCACCCTCCCTAATCTTACTGAAACATCTGTAACCAGGAACCTCCAACAACCATTCCTGTCCCTCTTCTATCCACGTTTCCGTGATGGCCACAAAATTGTCGTCCCAAGTACTGATCCACGCCTTAAGTTCACCCACCTTATTTCTGATACTTCTTGTGTTGAAGTATACACACTTGAACCCATTTCTGTGTCCGCAAGTATTCCCTGTCAGTGCTACCTTCTCCACAGCCTCCCTACATTCTTGGACATCCTGAAAAACAGCTAACCTACTTGCTAGACTACAAGTCCGGATCCCATCCCCCTGCCAAATTAGTTTAAACACCCCCCACCCGAAGAGTGCTAGCAAACCTATTTCCCAGATTATTGGTGCCCTTCTGGTTCAGGTCCTGTTTGTACAGGTCCCACCTTCCCCAGAATGCAGTCCAATTGTCCAAATACCTGAAGCCCTCCCTCCTACACCATCCTTGCAGCCACGTGTTCAACTGCACTCTCTCCCTTTTCCTTGCCTCACTGTCACGTGGCACCGGCAACAACCCAGAGATGATGACTCTGTCCGTCCTAGCTTTTAGCTTCCTGCCTAACTCCTTGAGCTCCTGCATGACCTCCACACCCCTCTTCCTACCTATGTCGTTGGTGCCAATGTGCGCCACGACTTCTGGCTGCACACCCTCCCCCTTAAGGATTCTGAAGACACTGTCCGAGACGTCTCGGACCCTGGCACCCGGGAGGCAACAAACCATCCGAGAGTCTCGCCCATGTCCACAGAACCGCCTGTCTGTCCCTCTAACTATAGCGTCTCCTATAATTGGCGCTCTCCTCCTCTCCCCCTTTCCCTTCTGAGCCTCAGAGCCGGACCTCGTGTTAGAGACCCGGTCACTGCAGCTTACCGCTGCTAGGCCGTCCCCCCCAACAGTATCCAAAGCGGTATACTTATTGTTGCTCATTTGTGACAGCTGCCAGCATTTGGAAGGTGCGATGTGCAGAGAAACCAAAGAAATAAAGAAGTGAGGTGAAAATATCATTGTGTTTTCTCTAATTCTGTCCTTTTCTTTTAATGCCGTGGCCCCCAGGTGTTTGAAGGAGGATCCTGCCACCATGTCTCTCTTACAGAGATGCCTGGACCCTGAGAAAACCCTCGGGCTGGTGGATGTGTTGTACACAGCAGTTTTCGACTTGGGCAGATGGAAAGAGAGAAGGTACCGTAATAAACATGCTGAGCATCTAGAACTTGATGATCTTAGGAAGAGAGAAAGTTTCTTAACCCCAGCCAGTACGTTCCTTTACATAGCTCAGCCTCACCACCTTCTATATTCATTCAATCCCCTTTCTGTATATCGAACCAGCAATATGGCAATTCAGCCTAACCAGTCTTTGTCAGTAATTGTCCACCACAAGATCTAAAATCCTGATCTTGTGAGCCTGTCTTGATGTTAATGACTTTATTCCCCCAAAACTGTACTCCGTGCCTTTTTATTCTCTCTTTTCTTGAATCATTCAGCCTACTGCTTCAAAAAGATCTGTTCATGCAGTCAGTAGCCTTACAACTTTGTGATCCTTTTCCTTTTAAAAAGGATTTCTCCTCTCTCTCCTTCTGAACCTAGTCAATCACTGAAAACCGAAACATAGCTGATGGGTTGATCAAATTCATTCTTGCTGTTCACTAGTGTCTCTCTCTATCACAACCAATTCTGTAATTTTGTTGTGGTTGAAGAGTAAAACAAACCCACTGATCTCCTTTCTCCCGTTGTACTGTTCTTATTGATTCACTGACCCATGGAGAAATAACCCTTTCTATTAATTTATGTTCGGGCTCTCTCCTAATTTTGAACATTTACTGTTCTCCTCTCCTTACATCAGTGAATATAAGAACAAGTTATATCTGGGCTTCTTTCTCCTTTGAATCCATGGAATAAGATGTGGAAGTGATGGTGGTAAGTTGTTGTTTGTGCTTACCGTTGCAGGGAGCAGGTTTTGCCGAGTATCCAGATTCAGCTACGACGAGAGTGCACTGACTTTGGGACTCATGTGGATCTTCCCACGGCGAATGGGGCTATTGTCAAGTCCTCTGGTGGACTGCAGAAGACTTTTGCGAAACTTACCTCTCGTTTTACGAAGCGAAATTCCTGCAGCAGCAGTACGAGTAACAGTAGCAGTAGTGGTGGGAGCTTTTCGATCCCAAGTACACCTTCTAAGAGTAACTTTTCCATTAACAGCTCTGAGGAGGAGCGGAAAACCAAGCTGCCCAACCACTCTGATTTGAGACTGCAAAGCATTTTGAACATTGGAAGTTTCCCAAAGACGGTTGACTCGCAGGAAGCTTCACGAAGCGCGTCCAACCCGATAGTCAATGGTTTCTCTGTGGACAAGAGAGAGATATTCTACAAAGGGGATGATGTGAAGGATGATCAAGGCATAAAGTTGCCAAGTGACCAGGAAATGCAGGATGTTATTGACTTTCTGTCTGGGTTCAACATGGGCAAATCCCAAAAAGCTTCACCTCTCATTAACAGAAGGAATTCAGTTACAGCACCAGAGCGAAAGTCAGCTACCCTGCAGCAATCGCAGACTGTACCCCACGCTCCATTGCCGAATTCTCATCAGGTCGCGCAGCGCCAACATCAGCACCAGCAACAGCAGCAGCAGCAGCAATTGCAATATTACCAGCACCTCCTCCAGCCAATTGGGCAGCAACCACCGCCAGCAAGACCACAGACCCCTCGGGCTCCTGGGAAATGGCCCAATAGTTCGTCTCAGCAGTCATCACAGAGCCCAGTTTCCGGACTATCTCCAATTGGGTCTGTGAGCCAGTGGAGCAATATTGCTGTGCATTCCGACTTGAGTTCAGACTTGTACAGCCTGGGTCTTGTTGGCAATTACATGGATAACATCATGGATAATGTCATGTCGGACATGCTGGGGCCGAAAGTGGCAAACACCAGGAATAACACATGGCCGAACCGGGTCCAGAGTGATGGGGTATTTGGAATGCTGGGAGACATTCTGCCTTTTGATCCTGCAGGTAAACATTTTCAAGCAGTTTTCCCAGCCTCTGTTTTTTAAAGGCCTCAGCCACTCAGCCATAACGCTCATTGCACTGGAGATCCCAGATTTATTCTGTGCTCTTGTTGAGTTAGCAGTGAACTCTAGCAGCAGAACTTGGTGTCTGTGTGTGCAACATTGAAGAGTTTATCCTTGATCTTATATAAAGCAACATAGTTTCAGAGTCAGACTAGAAAAGAGAGAATTATGTCAGAGTCGTTGGGTTTACAACTAGAGGGATTTTCCCTTTTAGTGTTCCCGCAAAGCCATTCAAATATCTTGTTCCTAAAAAGATCGGGTAACTTGTTGAACCTGTTTAAGTGTAAATTTCTGGCTGATTAGATCAGTGGTCAACATGGACTTTGCCCCAAGGTAGCTGCTAGTGAAAAAGTCAGAACTTTTTTACGCAGCCATTATGGACCTTCCAAAGGCTATTAACCAGGTCAGTGGAAGGACTTTTGTTCCTAATTGCCATTCAGTCCTTCCCCATCTAATTTGATCATTTTATAACGTTACAATCCAGGCTAAGAGTGACTAAGAGTTACAACCTGAAATCCATTCACCTGTGTGTTCATATCATCTCCCAGTAGGTAATGGAGCACTTCAGAGTGACAGCTCGTGGTGTTTCCAAACACCCAGTAGGACTGAATGTAGATGGTCAACCACGCAGCTCTGGGAAAGATGGGTATGGAGTTGGCAGCAATAAAGATTTGGGAGAGGGGTGGCCAGCTGGCGTTTGAGCATAAGTTTGAGGTGGCAGAGGGACCAAGGACAAACTTTCCCTCAGATAATGAGGATAATGATATGTTGATGACAGATTTTGAGAGGAAATGGTCAATGCTGGGACGAGAGAGAAGTTAACACAGGGCCAGAATGAAGTCAGTGGTTCAGTGGGAACATGATTGAAGGAGAAGGGAAAACATATGGGGAGATGGGAGGGAAATGAGTTCTCCTTTCACCCTGACTGTGTCTGAGCAGACCGATTGTGAGAATTGAACCTGGGTCTTCATTGCTTTGTGCAACCCTCTTTCCCATTGCCTTTATCATCTTCAGAAAATCCGTGATATGTCTGGACTGTGTCTTAGGAACAGGCTTATCTATGAACTGTCATGAACCCCTCCTGGTCCAGTGGTAGGGACACTACCACTGCACTACAAGAACCCTTGTGATGATTTTCCTTTCAATTTAACCTATTCAACCTGTTCAGGCATATTATTTCACACACCTCTGGAGCAGGTGGGACTTGAACCTGGCCCTCCCAGTCCAGGGATGGGGACACTACCACTGTGCCACAAGAGTTTGTTACAATCTGTTTATCCTGTCCTGTGGTTATGTACAGCTGACTGAAGTTAATTTATTGTTAATGTGGTTGATTGTGTTGCTGGATTATCTGAATAGAATTGTCTCAAACAGCAAGTCATGTCACTAACTTGATGCCATGGCACTCCCCTCCCTCTCTCTCTCTAGTTGGGTCTGACCCAGAGTTTGCCCGGTACGTGGCTGGCGTTAGTCAGGCAATGCAGCAGAAGCGACAAGTGCAGCATGTCCGCCGACACAGCACTGCCAGGACTAACTGGCCTATTACTGATGAACCTCACCGGCCCTGGCAGCCATCAGAGTGCTTCACTGAGGGGTGAGTGATGTATGGATGTCTCACAGGTACAGCAGGAATCAATCTTGCTCTGCACCATGAGCAATAGCGAAAAGGTTTACATGGGCAGTGTGGTGTGGGTGTTCATGGGAGCGGGATGGAGAACTGGGTGTGTGCGCATTGTTAATGAGGAAGGAATTTTTGTATATCATCGGATGGTGTGTATGAAGATGAGTCATGGGACTGTGGACCTCAGATGGAGGGAGAGTGGTTGTGAGAATGGGGTGGAGGAGTTGTTGAACCATGGATAGTTCTAACATTGTCAATTGCAGTGTCTAACATTTTGTTCACTTATTATATCTAGAAACCCTTGATGCCTCTCTGACCACTTCATGTACCCATGCCTTTTCGACATCCTTTTCTGGGTAGGGTAACAACCTTGGCCACTGACTGTCCCTGTAATTGCAGTGGTTGTTCAGCCAGCTCCAGCACAACATGGGGGCAGGTGCATGCGAGAGACCTCCAAACAAGAGGGCAGCCTTTCACGGAGATGCGGATGGTCCTACTGCACCCAGTCACTCTCTAACTTAACCTATCCCTGAGCAGAATGGTGTCAAGTCATCTTGAAGAGCACTCTGGGGTCCCAGATGTTTGATGCATGTTCAGTTGATGCTGGCCCTTGTACATTGTGGGCAGGATTCTTTCACCTGGTGTCAGCAGTAGGAGTACAGTTGATTCCAGGATTAGAGGGAGGAAAATTGATTTGGATTCTTAATCTCTATCTAATGACCCCTGATGGAATGAGTGCTAGGTATGGATAAGATCATGCTCTGATGTGGACTCTCTTTAAAAATCTTGTTGAAAAGCTGCCCAGCTTTTAGTTTAAAGAGTGCAGAATGTGTTCCCATGAAACTGCACTTCAGGAGTGGGAAGAACAAAACTGTTTCTCTGTTCCCTCCTTGCAAAAGGCGGGATTGGAATTTCTAGCATGCATTGTAACGTGTCAGCATCAGGGTTTTCCATTCAATAATTTTCTCTTCTACTTCTTTGACTGCTATGTATTTGTTAAATACAAGGCTTGGATCTGTGGAGCTGATTGTGTGTGTGCGTATCTCTCTCTCTCTCTCTACCCTTCCTCACTCCCGTCCCGGTATTCTGCAGAGATATGATGAGTTGGTCAGGGACCCAGGGAGATTCTGCCAGTTCCAGTGATGAGGCTTCTTCTGCTAATGGAGACAGTTTGTTCTCCATGTTCTCAGGGCCTGACCTTGTTGCTGCTGTCAAACCACGAAGGTAAGAAGTAAATTTAGTGTTCTTAAGAAAGGTCATCACCCTGAAGCGGTAAGTCTGTTTCTCTGCACTGATGCGGACTTGACTTCAGCTTCTGTGGTGTTATGATTTTGTAGAACTATATTCAGTGACCAACTTGATTTAAAACAAGGACATATTTTGAGCAGAGGACTGTCCACAATCTTGCGAGGTGTTCACTCTTGGCAATGTGGTCCACTTTTAATTATAACATGGGGTTCAAAGAAATGGCTTGAGATGTCAATGCTTCTTTCTATTAATTCCCAGACATAGTGAACTTCTGAGATGCTCAATTTGGGTACTGATTTATGATCTAACTATGATTGATGTTTGTGTTCTGAGGTTCACTTCCAAACCTCCAGGACTTCAATTTGTTTCCTTTCAAATTTAAACTGAGTGGCCTGTGTCAAGCAGAACTTCCCTTTTAAATTCTGTGTACAAGCAATAGTCCAGAAGTATTTCTCTAAGTCTCTACCCAAACCTACTGGGCTGGGCAATACTTCCTTAAAACACAAAACTCAGCCTGTTGGTGTTCAGCAAACCACTTCAAATCTCTCCTCTTCATTCCCTTCAATCCTTTTTCCATTTACATGGTATGGAGACCAAAGTGTGTGACTCCATACATGATCACATCAAATTTCATCACCCCTTACACTGACAAAGTTAAAAATTACAGCAACAGGTTATATTCCAGCAGATTTATTTGGAAATACAAGCTTTAGGAGCACTGCTCCTTTGTCAGATAGCTAGTGGGGCAAGATCATAGGACATAGAATTTATAATAAATGATCAAAGTGTCATACAATTGATGTGATGTAATAAACAAATCTAGATTGCTGTTAATTCCTAAGCACTGGGAATGGGAATGCAGATTTCAATTGATTATTATGTAAATCCCAGAACTACTTTCAGATCGCAGTCCCAAGATGTCTTAAGGTTTTATCATTTTAAAAAAGTGACATCTCAGCTTAGAAAATGTATTGAAGGTGTGAGGTTAGAGTCTATCTGTATCTCAAACTTGAGTCAGACTGGAAATGTGTTGTTAGAAAAGTGCAGCAGGTCAGGCAGCATCCAAGGAGCAGGAGAGTCGATGTTTCGGGCATAAGCCCTTCTTCAGGAATGAGGAAAGTGTGTCCAGCAGGCTAAGATAAAAGGTAGGGAGGAGGGACTTGGGGGAGGGGCGTTGGAAATGCGATAGGTGGAAGAAGGTCAAGGTGAGGGTGATAGGCCGGAGTGGGGTGGGGGCGGAGAGATCAGGAAGAAGATTGCAGGTTAGGAAGGCGGTGCTGATTTGGAGGGATTTGACTGAGACAAGGTGGGGGGAGGGGAAATGAGGAAACTGGAGAAATCTGAGTTCATCCCTTGTGGTTGGAGGGTTCCCAGGCAGAAGATGAGGTGCTCTTCCTCCAGCCGTCGTGTTGCTATGGTCTGGTGATGGAGGAGTCCAAGGACCTGTATGTCCTCGGTGGAGTGGTAGGGGGAGTTGAAATGTTGAGCCACGGGTGGTTGGGCTGGTTGGTCCGGGTGTCCCAGAGGTGTTCTCTGAGACGTTCCGCAAGGAGGCGGCCTGTCTCCCCAATGTAGAGGAGGCCACATTGGGTGCAGCGGATGCAGTAAATTTGCTGTAATTTGCTGTAACCTCTGGGACACCCGGACCAACCAACCCAACCACCCCGTGGCTCAACATTTCAACTCCCCCTCCCACTCCACAAGAACATGCAGGTCCTTGGACTCCTGCATCGCCAGACCATAGCAACACGACGGCTGGAGGAAGAGCGCCTCATCTTCCGCCTAGGAACCCTCCAACCACAAGGGATGAACTTAGATTTCTCCAGTTTCCTCATTTCCCCTCCCCCACCTTCTCTCAGTCAAATCCCTCAAACTCAGCACCGCCTTCCTAATCTGCAATCTTCTTCCTGATCTCTCCGTCCCCACCCCCACTCTGGCCTATCACCCTCACCTTGACCTCCTTCCACCTAGTCCCTCCCCCAAGTCCCTCCTCCCTACCTTTTTATCTTCGCCTGCTGGACACACTTTCCTCATTCCTGAAGAAGGGCTCATGCCCGAAACGTTGACTCTCCTGCTCTTTGGATGCTGCCTGACCTACTGCGTTTTTCCAGCAACACCTTTTCAGCTCTGATCTCCAGCATCTGCAGTCCTCACTTTCTCCTTGAGTCAGACTGGTTCTATTACCAAAGTGGGAATTTATAAAATGTCACATGCACTCAGTACTGACAGATTGTCTGCTTTTTGAACAAAATAAAATGTATCTGCAAGTGTAAATTCACCGCATAGATGTTTGTGTGTGTGTGTGTGTGTGTGCGCGGGCGCGCAGGTGTGATGGAGTGTGTGTGTTTGAGACAGCGTATGTATAAGAGAGAGTCTGTGTGAGTGTGCAAGAATGATCATGTGTGTGGGGAGTGGGGTCACCTGGAGTGTGATATGAACCCAAGATCCTGGTTGAGGCTGTCCTGATGGGTACCGAATGGGTCACATTACTGGTAACCTCACTACACTTCTCTTGCGCTTTACCCCACCCCCCACCCCGTGCTCTCTCGATCATGCTCTCTCGATCATTCTCTCTCTCTCTCTCTCTCTCACACACACACACACACACACACACACACACACACACACACTCGCGCACACACATGCACACGTGTCTCTGGGGTGAATTTGCCCTTGCAGATACATCTTATTTTGTTCAAAAAGTACACAGTCTGGAGGCAGTCAGTCCATGTGACACTTTATAAATTCCTCCTTTGGGAATAGAACCAGTCTGACTTCAGGTTAGAGTACAGCCAGAGTCTAACCTCACACCTTTAATGCATTATCTGAACTGAGATGTCACTTTTTTTTCCATAAAACTTTTAAGTTATCTCAAGGCTGTGATTTGAAAGAAGTTCTGGGATTTACATATTAATGATTCGAAACCTGCACTCCCTTTCTAAGTGCTTAAAGACTTAACAGCAATCTAGGCTTGTTTATTACATCACATTAGTTGAATGACACTTTGATCTTTTACTAAAGATTCTGTATCCTATTATCATGTCTCGCTAGCTACCTAATGAAGGAGCAGCGCTCTGAAAGCTTGTACTCCCAAAAAAACCTGTTGGACTATAACCTGTGTGGTGGTGGTGTTGTTGTAATTTTTAACTTTATCCACCCCAGTCTAACACTTGCACCTCCACATCATGATTACATTGGCAATTCACAGCTCTACTGCACTTCAATAACCTTTTGTTTTCCTTTTGTCCTTTATCAACACCAGCCCGTTGTTGTTAACAGTACCATCTTAATCATTGGCAGTGATCATGAGTGAGCTAGTTTTGTTTTAGATTAGATTCCCTACAGTGGGGAAACAGACTCTTTGGCCCAACAAGTCCACACTGACCCTCCAAAGAGTAACCCACCTCGACCCATTTCCCTCTGACTAATGGGTCAAACACTATGGACATTTGAACTAATTTTGCAGGCTACTTCCAGCCAAGGGCTGAACCATTCAGGTGCAGCCTTTCTGGGGAGACATTAAACTCAGGACATGTTCACCCTTTCAAGTGGATCATGTTGTTTGTAGAATCTCACTGCTCACTGGTTAACTGCCATTCTTCCTATATAGAATGTATGTTCCCAATATAGCATGCCATGAGAGATAGTAGCATTCAAAATGGGCCCAAGATGACTTTGGCTTTCCTGTACTCCTTGACATTACACTTACTGAGTATTTCCCTTTCCCCACCGCTCCCCCCCCCCCCCCCCCCCCAAATCAATGTCCTTGATGTTACTATTAACCAGGAATTGAAGTGGTCTAGCCATTTAAGTGCTGTGTCTACAAGAGCTGGTTCGTGTCGACGAGTCCTGCAGTGAGTAGCTTACCTCCTCATCCTAAAAACCTGCCACCATCTACGAAGCACAGTCAGGAGTGTGATGGAATACTGCCCACTTGCCTGAATGGATGCAAGTCCAACAACAGTCAAGAAGCTCAACACCATCCAGGACAAAACAGCTCATTTGATTATCATTGCATCCACAGGTATCCACTCTCTCCACCACTAATGCTCAGTGACAGCAGCATGTACTACAAGAAGCTCTAGGGAAATTCAATAAAGCTCCTTATAGAGCACCGTCAAATTCTACAGCCTCAGCATCTAGAAGGATAGGGACAACAGATACATGGGAACACCATCACCTGCAAGTTCCCCTCCATGTTGCTCATCATCCTGACTTGGAAATATATTGTTATTCCTTCACTGTCACTGGATCAACATCCTGGAATTCCCTCCCTAACAACATTGTCTACCTATCTATAGCAGTGGTTTAATAAGGCAGCTCATCACCACCTTCTCAAGGGGCAACTGGGGACGGGCAAAAATGCAGCCTCACTAACGACAGACCACAGCCCGTGAGTGAATAAATAAAAATAATGTAGCACTCAGTGCTGTAATTCTGCATGTGTGTGTGCGCACAGTTCCACCAATGGTAGCATTGGCCTTCAATATGGCCTTTCCAAAATGACTAGGATACTGTCACCATGACATACTTTGTAAGGTCCTAAAGATGAAAGAGATGCTTTCGAATTGTTCTCTCTTTCTCTAGCGCTCTCTATATATAATAACAAGAAGAATCTATGATGTGTTTCTCTGTCCAACAAATCACCTTCACTATTCTGTCCTGCAGAAAACACAGCAGTGGTGACCAAGAGACTTCTACTCTGCCATCTCCTCCAGTCTTACACACACCAGATGATTTTAGCCAGGTATGGACATAAACCCTATTTCTCCTCCTTTTGAAATCTTATGTTTTGCAAACATGTAATAATGTACCAAATTTTCCCCCTTCCCCTGTGAGGGGCAGAGATAGCTGGACAGATATCCTGCTGTCTGTAAACACTGCTCAGTCAAACCCGCTAAGTGTAGGTTTACAAATGTGGCTTCATTGGGCTATGCTATGCATTTTTAGCATACTGTTTTACTTGTCCCAGAAATGCAGAATCACTGCAAGTAACAATTTATAAGAATGTAGGAAATAGGAGCAGGAATAGACATTTGATCCTGCTCCACCGTTCAAAGCAATCAAGTCCGATCTGTTTCAACTCCACTTTACAGCTTGATTTCCTGCAAGACCAAATAACTGTCTATCCCATCTTAAATATAATCCATAATATAGCATCCACAGCCTTCTGGGGTAGGGATTTCTAAAGGTTTACAGCCCTTCGCCTGGAAGAATTACTCCAAATCTCAATCCTAAATGGTTGACTCTATGTCCTAGATTCCTTAGCTAGGGAAAGCAACCTCCCACTGTCTACCTGTGAATCCTTTTCTGTATCCTGTACATTGTAACGCGATTGCCCTTGAGATTAATGATTCTAAACTCTGAATTATTGACTCAGTTTACTCAAACTCTCATCATTGGATCACTCTCAGATCCCTGGAACCGTACAGAGACCAAAACTGCACACAGAACTCTAAGTGTGATCTCACGGAAACCTAACGGAATTATAAGAAAGCTTTTCCATTTCTACATTCTAATTCCCTTGCAATAACTGCATGTTAACCCAGGTGTCTCTCAGATCAGTATTTTTACACTTCAAATCTTTTTAAAACTATAGTAGTCCCTCTCGTACCCGTGGGGATATGTTCCAAGACCTACTATGGAAGCCCAAAACTGCGGTTAGATGCGAACCCATTCATTTCGATGAGAAATGTACCTTCCCGACAGCCTCCTGGCCCCTGGTTTCTGGTGCGTTCTCTGTAATATGTTCAGGCCGCAGTAAACAACTGGTAACTGAAACCGCAGAAAACTATTCCACGGATACCAAAGTGAATAGCCTCCCACCTCCTGAAATGATGTGCCATCTGCCCCTTGTTGCCACGCAATAACTGTCAATATCTCTTTGCAACTGAGTACTTCACACACCTTACATTCCCAGCTAACTTGATATTATCAGCAAATTTAGATAATGTCTGTGTCTTTCCATCTGAGTCATTAATGTAAGCTGTTTATAGTTGAGGCCCTAGCACTGAGTGGGTTTTCTGGTGGATTTGTAGCTATTGTCCCTTATGAGCAATTGAATTAGGATGAGGCCATTCAGCCCCGTGAGCCTACACCATCAACACGATTCTGGCTGATGTGATTACATCACATTCCTAACGACTGTGTTAACTTTTCGAGTAAAAAATGAGGTCTGCAGATGCTGGAGATCACAGCTGCAAATGTGTTGCTGGTCAAAGCACAGCAGGCCAGGCAGCATCTCAGGAATAGAGAATTCGACGTTTCGAGCATAAGCCCTTCATCAGGAATAAGAGAGAGAGAGAGTAGCCAAGCAGGCTAAGATAAAGGGTAGGGAGGAGGGACTAGGGGGAGGGGCGATGGAGGTGGGATAGGTGGAAGGAGGTCAAGGTGAGGGTGATAGGCCGGAGTGGGGTGGGGGCGGAGAGGTCAGGAAGAGGATTGCAGGTTAGGAGGGCGGTGCTGAGTTGAGGGAACCGACTGAGACAAGGTGGGGGGAGGGGAAATGAGGAAACTGGAGAAATCTGAATTCATACCTTGTGGTTGGAGGGTTTCCAGGCGGAAGATGAGGCGCTCCTCCTCCAGCCGTCGTGTTGTTGTGCTCTGCCGGTGGAGGAGTCCAAGGACCTGCATGTCCTCGGTGGAGTGGGAGGGAGAGTTAAAGTGTTGAGCCACGGGGTGATTGGGTTGGTTGGTTCGGGCGGCCCGGAGGTGTTCTCTGAAGCGTTCCGCAAGTAAGCGGCAAGTTTCACCAATATAGAGGAGGCCACATCGGGTGCAGCGGATGCAATAGATGATGTGTGTGGAGGTGCAGGTGAACTTGTGGCGGATATGGAAGGATCCCTTGGGGCCTTGGAGGGAAGTGAGTGTGCAAGTTAACTTTTCACCTACTGGCTTATCAAGAATCTGTCCACCTCTGTTTTCACTGTCTTTTCAGGAAGACCGTCCCAAAGACGATTTATTGATGTATTATCATTGGGTATTATTGATGACAGTCCAGTACTATTGCTCATCACTTTTCCTTTTGTCGGAATTGTTTTGTTTAATTAAGTTTTATTCAATTTTCTGTGAAGTATCTCTTGTCCAGTTTGGTTTTGAATCCAGAGTTCTGCTGTGGCATGTCTCACTATTACATTAATTTGTGATAGTTTCTTACACAGGACAATAAAACCAAGACCTGGCCTCCGAAGGCTCCCTGGCAACACTCAACATCCCTCACCAACACGATGCCCAATCCTGGTACTTCCTTGTATCAGATTGTGAACCCAGTCAGCCAATGGAATGACTCCATGCAAATTCTCCAGTCTCCCGTGTGGTCAACAACCAATGACAACTCTGCTTCCACAGCAATTTCTTCCAGTTTCTCCTTCACACAGCAGCAGCAGCAGCAACAGTCTCAGCAGCAGCAAGTTTCCCAGCACAAAACCATGAACAAGGGCTTCAAATCCTACCCCATCAAGCAGGAACGGAGACAGTCCTATCTTCACCAATACTGAGTGTTTCGACATGGTTTAACAAGGGTTCTGTATTCTAGTGAATAGTCATGTGGCTTTTAAGTGCTGTGAGTGAGGTAGCCCTGCCACATAACTGTCTTGATTGGTCCTTGTTGGTTTGTTCTGCACTTTCTAACTGCTGGTCGGAGGTAAACCAGATGGAGACAGATTGTCATCTCTGCCTCTGTTCAGATCACCCTGTAGTGTGTTGCCAATGGGGGATGCTGTCCATTTATGATGGTATGGAGTCAGGACTCTGTGTGTGTGAGACTTCTCCTGCTCTCTTGCTACCTCCATTCAGTGTTTGGAGATGCATGGTAGTGCCTTTTGTACTCCAAGGCAGCTCACTGACCATCAGGCTGTTGTTTACACCTGAACCCGGCTCTCGAGCTTGATCACTGGGGAGCCTGGCACATTAGGTGGTGGTGAGGGTGGGGGAGGGGGTGGGGTTGATCACTGAGCTAACAGTAAGACATTAGCTACCTGACATCAAAATGTAGTGGGAGAGCGTTTAAACACATGAAGTTGCCAATGTTGCACATTTGCTGAACATTACGAAGTAACATGTAGCTCATGCCTGAAAACCTGGTGTTTCTGGCATCATCTGATCCCAGCTGCTGTGGCTGTGGGTACAGTCTAGACTGCAGAGCCTGTAAAACCGATAGGTATGACACTGAGGTGAAGGAAAATAAAAAGCATACGGTCATTGTGACGTGTTCCCTGGGGTTCTGCTAATTCAATTAAAAATAGCCAAATGTCCAATTTCCAATAAAGACGTTTGGGATAGCGCTACAATCCCTCGCTGCAGCATTTGGGCTGCTCATTAGGATACATTTCCTTTTAAAGAATAACGTAATCTTTGTATTGTCGTGGTGTAGTTGCTGGTTTAATGTATTGAAGTTTTGAGTTTTCCACTTTCTCAGTTATGAGCTCTGCAGCCCGTCTTTTTGAGAAGCTAACTGACACAGCACGAGACATTTAATGTCCCTGTGCACTGACCTTGTATTCTCCATGGGGTGTGGGAGAATGGAGTTACTGGGAATACCTTGCACATATTTGTAAAACTCATACCACAGACAGTGAAGTGCGAACGGTATCGACTGTGTTTGTATACAGTTGTGTCAATGACATGCGGGGAGAAAATAAGAAGTTAAACTAAAAATGATTATTTAAATATAAGAGCTGCTCAAACTGTTTTATAGTTTGTATTGAGGAAAAAACATTTTAAAAAAATCATCTATATAATTTTTTGTACTTTTTTTATTTTTTATAAATGAATTAGTGAGGTTCTCTCAGGAGGCAGCCTTGTTTTCATTGCAAGACATAGACAGACGGCACCCCATACCCTGAAGGTGTGAGCTTCAGTTACAGTGACCTTTGGCTGATATCCCCACACTTGCTCAGATGATGAACAGCTTGCAGGGGCATTGAATTGGTGAGTTGTTTTAATCTGGGTGTCAGGAGCAGGGTTAAAAAAAAACACCTGGCACAAATTTGCCTTGCCTTGTTGGGTAAACTTCTTTTATAAAGTACCATCCACCACTCAGAATAATGAATCTCTCTCTCTCTCTCTCTCTCTCTCTCTCACACACACACACACACACACACACACACACACACACACACACACACTCTCTCTCTCTCTCTCTCTCTCTCTCTCTCTCTCTCTCACACACACACATCTCTTACTTGCACTTTCTACAACCTTTTTTTCTGTCACGTATTTGTACTTCAACAGCTCTAAAGGGATATATCAATGTAAACATGTTACACTGTAATCCCACTTTCTATGGAAACGCCACCAATAGTGACAGACTTTAAATACAGCCTGACAAGTTATAAATGTTAGCCAAGGAATTAATATTGAAAATAGATAACCATAGGACAATGTGACAGTGAATTGGGGTCTGTCTTAGACATGCACACGTCAGGCACACTGTGACCCCAGTCTAATTGTCCCAGCTCTTTTCTCCTACTTCACTTGAAGGCTGCAGGTTGTGGTCTTGATGCTTTGAGTGCAGTTCCACAGAGAGTCAGCCTTTTTTTTAAACTTTAAAATTTTTTTTAGAAATAAAATTTGCATCTGTCAGACAATGGACAAATGAGACTTTTACTACTGATGGTGTAGAATATAAAACAATGTTTTGAGGTTCTTCTGCAGATTCCTGTTTGTTAAAGTAAATTTACATATTGCTAGTGTCTTGCTTTTGACATGTTGTAACTGCATTCACTGCCTACTGTTAACTCTGTTGCTGCCTCTCTCCCAAATCACAACCTGAACTTATAATTCCTTTGACTGGGATCCCGGGAAACTCGGGCGAGGGCACTTGGTTCAGTTTAACTTTGTAAATGAGGATCATGGTTTCAGGTGAGAGAGTGGGCAGTGGGATCAGTTATATTTGAATAATTTCGCAAGGGATCTTGCAGATGTTTTGTCAGTTCATCAGCCACAGGTTAATAGTGATGTAAATATACAGTCCGGCTATGACCTTCGTTCCCACCTGCTAATGTAGTGTTTTATTCAAAAAGAGAAGTTTGCATTTGTGTAAATCACTGAAGCTACTGCTGTCAGGCCGATGTTGTGGTGAGCTGGCTGATTCTTGTGGTTGTATCAGCCCCTGACCTGTGAAACCACATTGGCTTTGTGTGGTCTTTCTTTATCCTTTAAGATCATGTTTACCGACACCTGACATCCCAGCCACTACCCAGACAACCTTGTTTGCTTTAACTTTTTTCAATATTATTATTAAATTTTATAAGACCGTAAAAATTAGGAACAGGAGTAGACCATTTGGCTCTTTGAGTCTATTTCATCCTTCAATAGGATCGTGGCTGATCTGGCATTCCTTACGCCCACTTTCCTGCCTTTCCCTGGAATGAGCAAGATCCTATCTATCTCAGTCTTGTATATACACAAGGACTCACATACCCGCAAATCTTGTGCTGACAAGGCTCGCATTGGGGCGACCAGTGTTTAGACTTCGAGCTCATTGAGATCCTTTTCCCTGTATCAATTTCTTCCTTGGCCCAGCACCCAGCCAGTAACTGACCTTCCAAGTTAATATCACAGTCATTGTATAATTGGGAACGCCATTGACTGTTTCCTTACTGCCTCCAATTACTCTTTCTTTCTGTCAGTCATTCCTCTCTGACATGCATCAATCCCCATGGGGAGTGTTGAACCCTTTAGCACTGTTCAGTGTTCCCATATCTGGTTCTGGAATTTACCAGAAGACCAATTACACCACCAAGTCAAACAGCCTTGTTTTCCGCATTTCCTGATGTCTTTATAACTAATGAACTGGAGTGTTTGAAGCAAGGATGTAAAACATCCATTTATTTTATTACTTCTGATTTTGGTTTGCTTCTGTGTTTTGAATCCCAGCAGTGTCCATATTAATTTCTGTAGAATTGGAGACAATCGTGCAGGGTTTTGGCAATGCTAAATGCAGAGTTCTGAAATGTTCTGCTTCCACCTTTATGATCCCTTGAGGCAATTATCTGCCAGTGATAGAAGTGTATTGTACTGAATCTACCCTTCCTCAGCCCAGTGTCCTTCAGCAGTGACTGATGTGTGGGGGAACAGGGAGAGGACAATTGAAATTGTAACTCAATCTGCAATGAAGTAGTCGAGAAAGATCCAGTGTGGTCCTGTCAAAATCATTTTAATAATTCTTTCACACAATTTTAAAGTCATATCTGATTGGCTTGCATTGTGGTAAATTATTTGATTCTTCCAATTGGAAAGACTAATAGATGTCCATTCACTTAAAAAAAACTTAATATTTGTGTAAATGCATCAACAGTATTAATCTTATTTTTGTATTTTCTAAGACATATTACCATCACTGTATATTTTAAAACATTTTAAGTAAAGATGGGTTTTAAAAGTGTATTTGAGTAAATTGGTAAGCTGTTCTCATTGAGATGATGGACAGTAGAGTGCTGAGTCCAACCTTTGTACCAGATGATTCCCATTTCATTTCAAGGCACCAAAAGCTGAGTAGAACATTGAGAGAATGATGGTGTTGCTTACTGTTTGAATCCAGTCAGCTGAAGGGGCTGCTGTTCATTCATGTGGTCAAAGGGCTCACTTTTCAAACCCAGGATGTCAAGTTAGGAGTTCACTCAACTTTTTAGAAACTCATGTCGATCAGAGATTTTTTTAAAGTTCTGAAATAAATCTAACTGAACCTTCCTTTATATACCTACAAGCTACTGTCTGCCTGGAATTTTGTTTGTGTGCAATTAGACTTCAGATTTTGCAGAAGTCAAAAATCTGACAAGGCAGTTTTTACTTTGTTCTTTCATGGGATGTGGATATCAGAAGTGAGGTCACCATTTATCACTCGTCCCTGATTTCCCTTGAAGCTGAATGTTCCACATTTATCTTGGATGAGAAGCAGGGCAATTTCCCATTTGAAGTTACTTTTCTTTTTGAAAACTATTCATCTTTGAGTGAAAATCACTGGAAGCCAACCACTGGAGCCAGGTGGGTCGTCTCAAGTGTCAGCATTAACAGTGGGAAGCAGAATGGCGCAGTGGCAGGCCGTTTCGGTATGGAAAACTAGAACCTGATATGACGCCCAGAGTCTAGATCAGAGTGGTGCTAGAAACGCACAGCAGGTCAGGCAGCATCCAAGGAGCAGGAAAATCGATGTTTAGGTGCTGTATCCCCATGGTGCTATCCGAATTGTGGCCAGAGGGAGATTTTTAAATTTTGTTGCCGGTCCTGAATTGACCTTGAGCTGAGTGGTTTTGGCTTTCTCGTCATTTCACGGGGCAGTTGAGTCAATCAGATTGAGAGTCTGAAGTCATATGTAGCCCAGATCAGGTGCAGATGACAAATTTCCTTCCGTAAAGGACAACAAAAGGACCAGTTTGTTTTTAGATCAGTCAGCAATAGTTTCATGGTTACCTATACTGAGATTAATTGAAAGACAAGTCCGTCAGCTGCAGGATGGGATTTGAACTCTTGTCCCAGATCACTAGCTGGCCCCATATTAGCACTACACTGTCACCCCCCCCCCCCCCCCCCCCCCCCCCCCCCCCTCCCAAAAGAACTTAATCTTTCCATCAAAGCAGTCATAGGGGAGGGCCTGGTCCACAGTGTTACTGAGTCAAAGCCAGCTGGGCATGTGACTGTCATGTTGTCATCTGTCCCTGTGGAGAGTGGGGTATGAACTAACATTGATTTCTGAGCATGGAGCAGTAGCCTGTCCAGTTCTGCACATCCATTAACACTGATCATCCCAGTTGTCTCATAAAACATTTGACGGCGTTTTAAAATTTAAAGATGTATTACTTTGTCCTCTTAATTAGTTAATACATATTCAGAATACATGTTGCATTGTCTGTGTCCAATTTACACTTCTATAATCTGCTTTTTAAAAAAAAACAAATCTTTGACTTTGTTCAGGTCTGATCAAACAGTTTACCTGTTTTCACCAAATACACAAACTGAAAAGGAAATCACCCCTTTATCAGCTGTCAGGTTTCCCCGAGAGCAGGCTGGAGCAAGCATTTCATCTGCCCCTATCTCCTCAACACTATGTAATCACATGGGAGAGGCAACCTATCAGGATACAAATAGTCAGGATCATCTCTGTCCAGCAGCCTTTGCCAGATGACTCAAGCTCATTCAAGAGGTCGCGCAAATGAACAAAATTGGGAGAGTTTGCTGAACTCCTAATGTCCCTGTTGAAGATGTGAGAATCAGTCACTTATGGAGGTTGTCATCTAACTACAGGCAACATCTGTGCCAAATATTGGCGAATATACCCTCCAGTACTACATGTATGCCAGAATTTAGCGACTCCAGTCTGTCGAGCTGTGCCTGTTGACTCGAGCAGGCATGGAGGGGGGGAGAGCACAGCGAGGTAAGTGGGTATCTCCTCGCCCCCTTTTCCCCACCTTCTTCCCCCCCCCCCCACACACACACACAGTGGAGCTCCTGGCCGGGTGATGTCTATCCTTTGTTTTATCTCACCATTTCATTCCAACTGTGATGAAATACAGGGGAATCCTGCAGAATTATATCTGTCACTTTTATGCTTCCCCTTACTTTCCAATTCTTGACTCAATATGAAGTTTCCTTGTTAAATGTTTGCTGTACCTGCCACAGGCTGCCAAATGCAGGAGCCCAGAGGTGGCTCATCCTCTCCTCAGCGTCACCTGAGTCAATGTCAAGGAAGGGAAAAGCATGGAACTACAATGATAACCTTTTTGTACTTCAGCATTTAATAAAATTAACAATTCTTTTCCTTAATTATTGACACTCCATATTTTCTTTCTTAACTCGATTTGCTGCCCACTTGTGTTTCTGTGTATTACCTGCTTCATTGCTGGGGTTAAAGTCCTGGGCCCTTCAACTGTACTTTCACCACATGGACTGCAGCAGTTCAACAAGGCAGTTCCTCACCACCTTGAGTCATTGGAGATTGACAATAAATGCCCTAGCCAGTGACACACACATCTCGGGAATGATTTTGTTTTGAAATAGCACCACACATAGCAGTGACACAAGCAGCCACAAATAATCTGCTTTTAAATATTGGTTAGGAGAGAGTTATTGGTCTGAACATGAGGGAGAATTTCTGTTCAGTTCTAGCTACAATAACAAGTCATACTGAGAGTTTTGCAGTGAGTAACTGGGTTCCTGACACCCTAAAGCCTGTCCACCATCTACAAGGCACAAGTGTGTTGGAATTCTCCCCACTCGTCTGGATGGGAGCAGCTCCAACAACACCTGAGAAGCTTGATACCATCCAGGACAAAGCAGCCCATGTGATTGGCACCACATAAACATCTACTCCCTCCACCACTGACACTCTGAAGCAAGTGTACCACCCACAAGGTGCTCTGCAGGAATTCACAACCCCTTAGACAGTATCCCACCAAAACTGCAAGCTCTACGGACTAGAAGCTCCATGGTAATGCTGCATGTAAGTTGCCCTTCAAGCTACACATAATCCTGACTTGGAATTACATTACTGTTTCTTCAGTGTTACTGAGTCCATATCCTGCAACTTCCTCAGTAATAGTACTGTGGATGTTTTTTTTACCCTAATGAATGGACTTCAGTAGTTCAAGAAAGGACTTCCCACCACCTTTTAACGATGGGCACTAAATGCTAGTCCAGATACTGATGCCCATGTCCCTGTGAGTAAAATGAGTGTGCACCAAGCATCCTAATGAGAAAGAAGGATTCTACAAAGATGATGAATCAACCATGGTTAACCAATTAAGTTAACAATGGGACCTATTAAAAAATAAAATTTACAATGTGGCTAAGACTAGTGGGAAAGATTTAAAAACCCAGAAAAGATGATCAAAAATGTTTGGAAAATGGAAAAAGTACACATTGAGGATACAGTAGCTAATAGTATCAAGATGAGCAGCAAAAGCATCTTTAAATGTATGAAAAGGACAGGAGAGATGATAGTGACCATAAACCGATTTGAAACAGTTTGGGAAAATAATAATGGGGAACCAGGAAAAAGCAGAGAAGTTAAATAAATGCCAGCATTCCAAATTACTAAATGTTCAAGCGTTAAAAAGAGAAGAAATAATTACAATAACCTGAAAGAAAATATACTGGAAACTAATGGAACTAAAGACAAATAAGTCCCTTGGACCTGATGGGACACATCCCAGGATGTTAAATGAAGTAGCTACAAAGATAATGGATGCCCTGGGCGTAATCTTCCAGGAAGCCTTCCACTCTTGAAAAGTGCCAAAGGGATGGAAAACTGCCAATGGAATACCTTTATTTAGAAAGGGAGATAGACCGACAAAAAACTCTCAACTGTCATTGGGAACATGTCACAGTCTATTATAAAGGATTTAATAACATAGCACTTCATACATAATGTGATCAAGCAGAGTCATGAAGAGGAAATCAGTTCCAAACAACTTATTAGATTTCCTTGAGGAGTTAACAAGTAGGATAGATAAAGGAAGCATTGGATGTAATATATTTGGATTTTCAGAAGGTAGTTGCTATAGTATTATATACTAAGCTACTTAATACGATGAGTATATTAGTATGGATGGATGACTGATTAACTGACAGACAGAAAGTTGGGCTGAAGGGGGGCATTTTCAGAATGCTGATTTATAACTGCTAGGATCAGTATTGAGGCCACAAATATTTACAAAAATAGATGGGAAGGCAAGTGGTGAGGACGTCTGCAGAGCGATATAGACAGGTTACGTGTGTTGACAAACTTGTCAGATGAAATATAAAGTGGAAATGAGTTTTGAGAAGATTTGTAGCTCAGGTTGAGGGTCTGGATGTAGGTTTGCTCACTGAGCTGGAAGGTTTGTTTTCGGACATTTTGTCACCATACTAGGAAATGACACCACCAACCCAAGGAAACTCAAACATATGAACAAAAAAACATGCTACACCACCAGTGCTTCATTTGGAGGCTCACTGAAGATGCTGCCTGAACTGCTGTGCTCTTCCAGCACCACTGATCCAGAATCACTGAAGATGTTTCCTAGTATGGTGACGAAACATCTGAAAATTAACATTCCAGCTCAGTGAGCAAACCTACATCCATAAAGTGGAAAAATGTGAGGTTATGAACTTTGGGAGGAAGAATAGAGGAGCTGGATATTATTTAAATGTGAAAAGACTGCAGAAAGCTGCAGTTTAGGGGGATTTGGGAATATTTGTGTAAAAATCCCAATATAACTTGCATCTAAATTGGGTGGATAATAGGAAGTCTATTGGAATTTTGGGCTTTAATTTCAGAGAATGGAGTTATAAGCAGTGAGCAAAGACATCTTGAGACTTCTCGCAGCAGCTCTTCAGAGGCAGGCGGGATAGCAAGATGATGTTAAAGAGATGGAACTGAGCAGTAATCGTCATTGACAAATGAGGTTGTAACGTTATCCATGGACCAGTCATATGACAAACAAACTGACAAAGCACAGCCAGTTCAGCAGCATCTGAGGGCCAGGGGAGTCGACATTTTGAGCATAAGCTCTTCATCAGGAATGAGGGGGTGGTCTGAGCGGTGGTCTGAGCAGGGTGGTGCTGGGGGGGATGGTAGCTGGGAATATGATAGATAGATGAAGGTTGGGGTGACCGAGAGGAGGATGGAGTGTATAAGTAGGAAGGAAGATGGACAGGTAGGACTGTTCAAGAGGGCGGTGCTGAATTGGAAGGTTGAATCTGCGATAAGGTAAGGGGAGGGGAAATGACGAAATGGGTGAAATCCACATTGATCCCATGTGTTTGGAGTATCCCAAGGCAGAAGATGAGGCATTTTTCCTCCAGCCATTGGGTGGTTCAAGTTTGGTGATGGAGGGGGCCCAGGACTTGTATGTCCTTGGCAGAGTGGGAGGGGGAGTTAAAGTGTTCGATCACAGGGCAGTGGGATTGTTTAGTGCATGAGTCCCAGAGATGTTCCCTGAAACATTCCACAAGTTGGTGTCCTGTCTCCCTGATGTAGAGGAGACCACAACGAGAGCAACTAACACATTAGATGACTTCCACACGTGTCATCTAGTGTGTCCTCATTTCCCCTCCCCTCTCACACTTTATCCTAGATCCCACCCTCCAACTTGACACCACCCTCTTGAACTGTCTTACCTGTCCATCTTCCTTCCCACCTATCTGCTCCACCCTCTTCTCTGACCTATCACCATCACCCCCATTTCCATCTCCATATCACATTCCCAGGTACTTTCACTCCACCATCCATGCCCCTCCCATTTCTCTCAGCCACCTTAGGCCACCCCCTCATTCCTGATGAAGAGTTTATGCTCAAAACGTCAACTCTCCTGCTCTTCGGATGCTGCCTGACCGGCTGTGCTTTTCCAGCACCACATTATTTGACTCTGATCTCCAGAATCTGTAATCCTCACTTTCTCCAAACAAGCTGACAACCTCAAAGGGGAATGTGGAGTTGGTGTTGTTATGTCTATGATGGGAGCAACGTGCTATTAATCAGGCTTCTCTATGCTTCAAGTTGCATCATATGTGGGAATGTTTTGATTCAATCTTCAAAATGACCAATTCTCTCCCTTTCTACAATAAAACAGACTTTCACAAGGTTTCTTTAACAAACTCAAATCATCCATTTATTATAAAACAAAACTCATTCTTAAAAATATGGCCAAATTGGTTAGTATTTAAACTATAATGAAAAAGAAGAACTACACCATTTTTAACAAACACCTTTGTATAATGCAAAATACAAGAAAGACTTTGCAGGGATGGTATTTTAATTCAGGGTAAAATGAACAATGACAATAGAAAAAGGACAGAATTTGAAAGATTCTCACTGTCCACTGGATCTCTTGTTGACAAAATCAAATTACTGACTAATGGTCCAAACAAAAGTTTTGGATCTGATTGGAATCAAGCTGAATCCAAGTCTTTTGATAATGGTCAAGGTGCAGCAGCTCAGAGTTTACAGCATCGTGTGTAGTGTGGAAATGTTATCACGTTCCCAAATCATGGAGTCATAGGAATGTACAGCACGGAACAGACCCATTGGTCCAACTCATCCATGCTGACCAGATATCCCAACCCAATCTAGTCCCACCTGCTAGCATCTGGCCCATATCCCTCCAAACCCTTCCTATTCATATACCCATCCAGATGCCTTTTAATTGTTGTAACTGTACAAGCCTCCACCACTTCCTCTGGCAGTTCATGCCATACACGTACCACCCTCTGTGCGAAAAGGTTGCCCCTCAGGTCTCTTTTATATCTTTCACCTCTCACCCTAAACCTATGCCCTCTAGTTCTGGACTCCCCCACCCCAGGAAAGAGACTTTGTCTATTTATCCTATCCATGCCCCTCATGATTTTGTAAACCTCTATAAGGTCCCCCCTCAGCCTCCGACACTTCAGGGAAAACAGCCCCAGCCTGTTCAACCTCTCCCCATAGCTCAAATCCTCCAACCCTGGCAACATCCTTGTAAATCTTTTCTGAACCCTTTCAAGCTTCACAACATCTTTCTGATAGGAAGGAGACCAGAACTGCACGTAATATTCCAACAGTGGCCTAACTAATGTCCTGTACAGCTGCAACATGACCTCCCAACTCCTGTACTAAATACTCTGACCAGTACATCTGTCTCAAGAGAGGGAGAGTCTTGTAGTGGTCCTCTACTTTGGAGATTATTTTTCCCTTTTCTTTTCACCCTATAAGTTAGTGAAGCAAAAGTACAAGTCCAGAAAAAGTTGCTGGGTAATAAACAGCTCAAGAGGCTCCATTCTCTTCCAAAGCTGGGCACCATCAATTACAGACAATAGCGCCCATCTTATATCTCCATAAAAGATTGGTTCAGCTATTTTTCCAAAGACATTTGACTTTATGTAATTAGCAGGTGGATTGTAGCCCACATAAAACTGTTGACTTTGTTTCCCCTCTGTTCATAATGGCAAGAACATCAAGGGGTGATGGTATTGGAGATGGTCTTTGCTTGGTAGTTGTGTTACATTAATGTTGCTAACTAATTGTCAGGCCAAGCCTGGATATTGTCCAGGTCTTGCTGCATTTAAAAATAGACTGCTTCAGTATCTGTGGAGTCACAAATGGAGCCAAACATTGTGTAATCAATGGTAAAATCCTCACTACTGACCTTATAATTGAGGTAAGCTGAAGACAATTGGCCCTAGGACACTAGACTGAGGAATTCTTGAAGCAATGTCCTGGAACCAGACGACTGACCTCCAACAACAACACCAGCAGAGACCTTTCCCCCAATTCCTACTGTTTCTAGTTTTATTCAGGCTTCTCGATGCTACACTCGGTCAAATGCCTCACTGTCGGAGGGTCAGCACTGAGGGAGTGCCGCAATGTCGGAGGGTCAGCGCTAAGGAAGTGCTGCACTCTCAGAGGGTCAGCGCTAAGGGAGTGCTGCATTGTCGGAGGGTCAGCACTGAAGGAGCGCCGCACTTTCGGAGGGTCAGCGCTGAGGTGGTGCTGCACTGTCGGAGGGTCAGCGCTGAGGGAGCGCCGCACTGTTGGAGAGTCTGCGCTGAGGGAGTGCAGCACTGTCGGAGGGTCTGCGCTGAGGGTGTGCTGCATTGTCGGAGGATCAGTGCTGAGGGAGCGCCGCACTGTTGGAGGGTCCATCTTTAGATGAGATTAAAATGGAGGCCTCATTACCCCATCACCTGAAAATGTAAAAGATGCCATGACATAGTTTTGAATTATAGCCAGGAGCTTTCCCCATGCCATTTCCTAGCAATGTTTATCTCTCAGTCAACGCCTCTTAAATAGAACTTAAAGTGGAGTCGCAGGTAGACAAAGTGGTGAAGAAAGCATTTGGTGCACTTGCCTTGATTGGTCAGTGCCTTGAGTATAGGAACTGGGATGCCATATTGCAGCTGTACAGCACATTTGTTCGGCTACTTTCAGAAAACTGTTCAGTTCTAGTCTCCCTGCTATAAAAAAGAATTTGCAAGGCTGTTGCCAGGTTTTGAGGATTTGAGCTAAAGGGAGAGGCTGAATAGGCTGGAGCTGTTTTCCTTGGAACTTCGGAGACTAAGGGCTGACCTCCTACAGGTTTATAAAATCACGAGGGGCAGGGTAGGGTGATTAGCCAACGTTTATTTTCCCAAGGGCACGGGAATTCCAAAGCTAGAGGTCATAAGTTTAAGGTGGGGGGGTAACCTTTTTTATGCAGAGGATGGTGTGCGTATAGAACAAGTTGCCAGATAAAGTGGTGGAGGTTGGTATTTACAACATTTTAAAGGCACCTGCATAGGTAAATAAATAGCAAGGGTTTAGAGGGATAACAGGACAAATCCAGGAAAATGGGACTAGATTAGTTTAGGATATGAGTTGGACCGAAAAGTCTCTTTCTGTGCTGTATAATGCTGTGACTTTATTAATGCAGGTCATTACTCTGCTGTTTATGAGAATTAGTGTGTGAAGATCAGTTGTCATGTTGCTGTGGCTATGCTTTATTAGCTGTAAATGTTTTGAAATCTGTGCAGTTGTACAAGTTTCAGGGTGTAGGTTTGCTCACTGAGCTGTAGGTTTGATATCCAGACGTTTCATTACCTGGCTCGGTAACATCATCAGCGGCGACCTCCAAGTGAAGCGAAGCTGTTGTCTCCTGCTTTCTATTTATATGTTTGCCTGGCTGGGGTTTGTGGTGATGTCATTTCCTGTTTGTTTTCTGAGGGGGGTTCAAAGTTTGGGAGAAGATTTGTAACTCGGTTGCTCGTTTTGTGCAACACAAATTCCCAGCTCGGCGAACAGAATCTGAGGGGGGGGTTGATAGATGGTATCTAGATCTATGTGTTTGTTTATGGCGTTGTGGTTGGAGTGCCAGGCCTCTAGGAATTCTCTGGCATGTCTTTGCTTAGCCTGTCCCAGGATAGATGTGTTGTCCCAGTCAAAATGGTGGTTTTTCTCATCCATGTGTAGGGCTACGAGGGAGAGAGGGTCGTGTCTTTTTGTGACTAGCTGGTGTTCATGTATCCTGGTGGCTAACTTTCTTCCTGTTTGTCCTACGTTGTGTTTGTGGCAGCCCTTGCATGGAATTTTGTAGATTTTCTGTATACGCAGGTTTGTAATTCTCCCTTGTCCTTTCTTTCGCCTGTGACGTCCAGGAATGCAAGTTTGTTGTCGGTTTCTTCCTCCTTGGTGAACTTTATGCCTGTGAGGGTGTTGTTGATGATGTTAAATGTCTCTTCTATCTTGTTTCAATTTGTGATGACAAAGGTGTCATCTATGTAGCGGACCCAGATTTTTGGTTTGATGATTGGTAGGGCTGTTTGTTCTAGCCTTTGCATTACCGTTTCTGCTATGAATCCTAATAGCAGACATCCCATGGGTGTGTCATTGGTTTGTTTGTAGATTATGTTGTTGAAGGTGAAGTGGGTGGTGAGGCACAGGTCCACTAGCTTCATGATGTTTTTGTTGGTAATGTGATTGATGGTGGTTGGGGTGTGTGTGATGGTCTCTTCTAAGAGTGTGGTAAGTGTTTCCTTTGCCAGGTCGATGTTGATGGAGGTGAACAGTGCTGTTACATCCATAAACCAGGAGCCCCCCTCAGACCCATAGTCTCACTACCCAGAACACCAACTTACAGACTGGCCAAAGAACTACACGCAAGACTGAAATACCTAGAAGAAGAGTCACAGCACTCCATCCACTCCACTCACAAATTCCTAAAAATCATCAAAAACACCAAAATAGAGGAAGACGAAGCAGTGACCTCATTCAATGTAACAGCACTGTTCACCTCCATCAATATCGACCTGGCAAAGGAAACACTCACATTTCTGGACGTCACAGTCGAAAGAAAGGACAAGGGAGAATTACAAACCTGCATATACAGAAAACCGACAAACACTGACCAAATACTTAACTACACCAGCAACCATCTCAACACACACAAACAAAGCTGTATCAGAACACTATTCCAATGAGCCACCACACACTGCAGCACAGACGAACTTCGGAAAACAGAGGAGAACCACCTATGCAACGTATTCAAGAACGGATACTCAAAAAATACAGTCTGCAGATTCCTCAAGAACAAACCACACCAAGCAGACCAAACAGCCAGAAACCCTAACCACCTTACCACACATCAAAGTAGTTTCAGAGATGACAGCCAGACTACTAAGACCCCTCGGAATCCTAGTAGCACACAAACCCACCAACACTCTCAAACAAAAACTAACAAACTTAAAAGACCTAGTATATAACCCATGGACAAAACCAACGTCATCTATAAAATTCCATGCAAGGACTGCCACAAACACAACGTAGGACAAACAGGAAGAAAGTTAGCCACCAGGATACATGAACACCAGCTAGTCACAAAAAGACACGACCCTCTCTCCCTCGTAGCCCTACACACAGATGAAAAAAAACACCATTTTGACTGGGACAACACATCTATCCTGGGACAGGCTAAGCAAAGACATGCCAGAGAATTCCTAGAGGCCTGGGACTCCAACCACAACGCCATAAACAAACACATCTAGATACCATCTATCAACCCCCCCCTCAGAAAATGAACAGGAAATGACATCACCGCAAACCCCAGGAACCCCATCCAGGAGAAAGATATAAATAGAAAGCAGGAGACAAGAGCTTCGCTTCACTTGGAGGTCGCCACTGATGATGTTACCTAGCCAGGTAATGAAACGTCTGGATATCAAACCTACAGCTCAGTGAGCAAACCTACACCCTAAACCTCAACCTGAGCTACAAACCTTGCAAAAAGTTGTCCAAGGTGCTATGGAAATGCAAGTGTTTCTCATGGTGGAGGCTATAGATCCACCTGGTGCCCAAATGTGGAATTGCAGCTAAGCTCCCAGCACAACTTCATAACAATAGCAGGACTCCAGGTTTCAGATCAAACACTGCTTTTATTTTGAACGAAATCACTAATGATTAATGTCTATTGAAGAAGTGCTGGTCCGGATCTGCCTGCACAAAAGCACTTTCCTCGACGGGTGTCTGGTTAGTGGGACTCCAGCAACTCCTCTGACACGTGTAGATTAACACCGTCCCAAACTCCACACTCTGCTCTGCAAAAAGAATCATTTTTTTGTATTTTTAATGAAAATAAATGTTCCTGACAGACTCAAACTCGAGAAGGATACATTACAGGCCAGCAGGAGGCCATTCAGCCCATCCTGGGAGAGGGATGGATATGATTGGAGCAATAGGAGGGGTGAACTGGAGAGGGAGGATGGAATTGCAAAGATGCATGACAGGTCAGAAAATTGTTCATTTTGTGCTGTTTTAATCCAAAGATTAATAGGGAGGGAAACAATAGAGTATGAAAGAAAATTAGTTAGAAAAATAGAACAGATAGCAGGAGTTTCAATAGTTATTTAAAAAGTGTAAACAAAGTGAACATTGACTTGATCGAAAGGAGTCTGGAGAATTAATAATATGAAAAGAGGAAATGGCAGGTAAATTGAACAGATATCTTCCATCAGTCTTCACTATACAGGATACAAATAACATTCCAGAAGCTGCCAAAAATTCAGGAATAGGAGGGAGGAATTCAGAAAAATTATAATCACCAGGGACTGGGGCAGTCAGTTGTCTGGGTGGTCAATGCAGAGTGATGTGAACAGAGTGGGTTCAATTCCTGCACTAGCTGAGGCTACCCTGAAGGACTCTCCCTCTCAACCCCATCTCTATGACTCTATGGCTCTCTCCTTGCCTGAGGCGTTGTGACCCTCAGGTTAAACCTCCAGCAGCTGTCGACTCTCGGATGAGAGGAGCTCATGGTCTGGTAAGACGATGGACAATGTGACCATTTACTGAGTACATTGTTGGATGCAGAAGTTGAGTGGCCTGACCAACTTTACATTCGGTTGTAACAGGCGTGGCTGGTAAGACAGTTGCTGCATAAAGGAAAATGAAAAACAAATTCACTAGATTTCAGGCAGTTTCCATTAGAGCGGATGACCATTAATGTGACTCCTTTTTTCAAAAAAGGAGAAAATAAAGTAGGAATTTATAGGCCAATTATCTAAAAATGGTGCAGCATGGTGGCACAGTGGTTAGCACTGCTGCCTCACAGCGCCAGAGACCTGGGTTCAATTCCCGCCTCAGGCGACTGACTGTGTGGAGTTTGCACATTCTCCCTGTGTCTGCGTGGGTTTCCTCCAGGTGCTCCGGTTTCCTCCCACAGTCATTGGCCATGCTGAACTGCCCGTAGTGTTAGGTAAAGGGGTAAATGTAGGGGTATGGGTTGGTTGCGCTTCAGCGGGTTGGTGTGGACTTGTTGGGTCGAAGGGCCTGTTTCCACACTAAGTAATCTAATCTAATAATTAGCAAGACCCTTCATCCCATCACTACTCCTCGCCTAAAGCCCAAATGTTAGTGTGAAAGTGAATGTGACTACAGCACATCAGACTAGTCCAAACTACTTGACAGACAATGATATGGTTTGGAAACATTTTCACTGATATCAGAAACTCAGCAGCCAAATTATCCCACAAACTGCAATGTAAGGAGTAGATCATCTGCTTTTAGTGATGCTGGTTGAAGGATGTTGTCCAGGACCTGGGCAGGACACATTCCTTCAAAATATTGCCTTTCGGGATCGACAGGATCTTTTACATTGATCCCGGGACAGGCAGCTCTTTGGCTTAAATCTCACCCAAAAAATAGCAGCAGAAAATCATCTTATGACCCACCAGTGTCCAGTGTGTCTGATTGGAGAGTGTGCACTGGATCTCAGAGTGGACAAGAGTAGCCATTGCAGGGAGCTATCACCGGGTAGAGCACAGAGTGGCATTCTACTGTCATTCTCTATTAACTTTCAAAAGCTTGACTTGTACAAGTGTGATGCTCTAAGTCCAATTGACTGGACAGTGAGTGTAAACGCAGATCCAGAGAAGGTGGAGATTAACCTGAGCACTTTGTACAGGGTGGATACAGTGCCCGTGAGCAGGTCCTTCCCTTTGGGTTCAGTAGAGAACTTCCCTTTTCTTGCATACCTGGGAGTGATGACCAAGTGTAGTTTTCAGGATTGGAAGATGGGAAACAGCTAAACTCTGATTGAGGTAAAGGGTGGGGGCACACATGAGAAGAAAGGAGGAGGAGATGAAGGAGGGTAGGGTTGGAATAGCCCCATTTCTCAGTGATTTGAGAACAATTTCTCAAAATTATCTATCAATTCTCAAACAGCTGAACCTCCCCTGAACTGAGTCTGTTTGAAGAAGAGTCACCAAGTGGCTACTGGTGGAAGTGCAACTCTCGCTGTAACAACTTCACCAATATTATACAGTTAGATGTATATCACCTACAACACAGCGACATGTCATGAGCACAAGTATAAATCAGAATTTTAAAAACTGATGGTGAGTTTTAGGGAGGGATTTCCAGAGCTGAAGGTACAGCCAATCAGTGGAGGGACTGATCTGGGATCAGGAGGGAGGATCGGAGTTGCGGTTTGGAGGATAATTAGAGGGGGTGAGGGGAGGTGTCCAGGGAGGGATTTAAAAGCAAAGAGGAGCATTTTCATTTTGAGAAAACTGGCAGCTGGTAGTGATCAGTTCATGTTAAACAGAACTCGATATTAGGAACTGCTGGGGTTTGGGTGAATGCTGGGTCAGGGTGTGTAGAATATGGGGCAGGTGGGGGGGGAAATCGGCCAGAATAGATCTGTCATGACAGGGATCAGCCAAATAAGTCCAAGATGAGGAGGAACTTCTACTGAAGGGAGTGAATCTGAGGAATTGTTTATCATAGTGGGCTGTCGAGGCTGGGTCATTCAGTACATTCAGCGGTGAATGCACAGGTTCATAATCAGTAAAGGAATCAAGGGTTAAGAGGTAAAGGCACGAACATGGGGTGGAGGATAATCAGATCGCCAATGATCACATTGATGGGCTGAATGGCCTACTGTTAACTCCTACATTTTAACATTTTTTGTAATTTAATATCGCTACAACCTCTCTCAGGATCATGTGCCTCTATCACAGATTGTACACAACCACAGCCCTCATGTAACCTCTCTGAAACATTTAATTTTCTTAAATATCAAACAGTAAAGGAGGGAAGCTGCAAGATTTTAAGCATGAAGGAAAACATCATCTCAGTCACAATTCAGAAACCTCTCTAAACCTGTGACACAGAGTGAAGGACTACATTTCTCTAGCGCCAGGCATAACCTCAGTCCAAATGACAGACAATGGTGTGGTTTGGAAATATTGTCACTGTTGTCAGAAACTCAGCAACAGAATTGTGCACAACAAGCTCCCACAAACAACAGATCAGCTGCTTATAGTGATGGTGGTTGCAGGATATTGTCCTGGAGCTGGGATGGGTTGGGGGGTGGGGTGGGGGAGGGGGAGGTGGGGGGTGAAAGGAGGATATGTATTCCTTCAAAATACTGCCTTTCAGTATCGACAGGAACTTTTACATTGATCCCAGGGCAGGCAGCTCTTTGGTTTGAATCTCACCCACAAAACAGCAGCAGAAAATCATTACAGGGAGCTATCACAGGGTAGAGCACAGAATGGCCTTCTCCTGTCATTCTCTATTCACTTTCAAAAGCTTGACTTGTACAAGTGTGATACCCCTGAAACTCACTATCAGTCCGAGGTGAGGGCCAGGCACAGGAGTGGAGTTAAGGGAACAACTCAGGTAAAGTATTACATTATGGACTTGCAGAGCAGATTCGAGGGGCTGAATGGCCTACTCATGCATCTTATGACCCAATGATCTCATTACTGTTTCTGATATTACAACAATGCATGAGATTGTGATCCTGATTGAGACATAAAAGATAATTAAAGGATTGGACACTCTGGAGGCAGGAAACATGTTTCCGCTGATGGGCGAGTGCCGAACCAGAGGACACAGCATAAAAATACGGGGTAGACCATTTAGGACAGAGATGAGGAGAAACTTCTTCACCCAGAGAGTGGTGGCTGTGTGGAATGCTCTGCCCCAGAGGGCAGTGGAGGCCCAGTCTCTGGATTCATTCAAGAAAGAGTTGGATAGAGCCCTCAAGGATGGTGGAATCAAGGGTTATGGAGATAAGGCAGGAACAGGATACTGATTAAGGATGATTAGCCATGATCATAATGAATGGTGATGCAGGCTCGAAGGGCAGAATGGCCTACTCCTGCATCTACTGTCTAGTATTTAAGAGTGTGGAATCAGGCACTTCGGCCCAACAAGTCCACACCGACCCTCTGAAGAGCAGACCCATTCCCCTACATTTACCCCTTCACCTAACACTACGGGCAATTTAGCATGGCCAATTCACCTGACCTGCACATTTTTTGACTGTGGGAGGAAACCCACACAGACACAGGGAGAATGTGCAAACTCCACACAGTCAGTCGCCTAAGGCGGGAATTGAACCCGGGTCTCTGGTGCTGTGAGGCAGCAGTGCTAACCACCGTGCCGCCCAATAAACAATCCAATCATTATAAGGGCAGAATGGAGATGGGAAAGGGCTATCCAAATGTAAGACTTTTTTTAGTGTGTCTTCATGTACATTATAAACAGAACAAGACAATCAAGGGTCATCCTCAGTAACCATTGTGTTCAGGCACCAATCCCCCAGGTCCTAGCACCTACCTTGGCTGCTGGAACCTTTCAGCATGTTAACCAGAGCAGGCATCAGCTGGAACTCAAACACCCTGGGACTGGTACAGAGCTCACACACAGAGGCTGCTGACTCCATTCTCAGTGGGGACAGCAGTAATGGGCTCCCATTCCAGCAATACCTGAGGCACAATTTCCACACAAATCAAACAGAAGTGTTAGATCACCATGCACTGACAAACCAATATAATGCCATGGCAGTAATTCAGACCCACAGCAACTGGCATTTATATAGCACCTACCATCATTGAATCTCCCCAAGGTGCTTCACAGAAGTATAGATCAAACCAAATTTGTCCCTGAACCATGTGAGTAGGAATTAGCGAAGATGATCTATGCTCCCTCTGAGGGGTAGCTTTGAAGAAACACCTTAAAGCAACAGTTTGAGGTGGAGTTTGGGGACGGACTTCCAGAACATAAAAGCCCAGCCGCTAATGGCAAAGCAATGGGAAGTGGGAATGCTGGAGGAGTGCAGAGATCCACTGGAAGAAGGGGAGAGGGGTGGGCAGAGGCACTGGAAGGATTTGAAAAAGGAGGAGAATTTTAACATGGATGCATTGCAGGACCAGGGTCCAAAAACTCTGAGCATTGGGAAGGGGGTGGGGGGGTGAGAACATCTTGGTGAGAGTCAGGAGAGGGGTAGCAACGTTTGGATTGGGCTGATGATGACAGCTTAGTGCAGGGAGGGTTGGAATAGCCGGAGATAACAGTGAGGGAAAGCATCTCCTTCCACTAAGAGGCAAATGGTGATGTCCTCAGCTCAGACTCTGCTACTCATTCTCTGAACAGGACCTTCGTGTAGTTAATCAATCAGCAGCAGCTCCAACTGAGAGGCCAATATCCCTGGCTTACACTCAGTAGGCTGGAGTCTGAAGGACAAAGCTCTCGGCTGACTCTCTGGGGTAGTTTGGAAGGACTGCTTCACTCTCCGAGTTAACAAATATAGGGCGAGGTTAAAGCTTGGCCCTTCCTACCTGCCGTGTAAACCCCATACAGCCGCTAGTATGAAGTGGAGATGGGAATTCCTGACCCCGACCTCGCCAATATTTATTCCTCAATTAGCAATATTAGCGACAGACTTTCACACTTTTTGGGATCTGACTGTTCACAAATTGGCAGCCATGATTCATATAGTTATGGGGAAGCAATAGCTTAGTGGTATCATCGCTAGAGTATTAATCCAGAAACTCAGCTCATGTTCTGGTGACCAGGGTCAAATGGCAGAGGGTGAAATTTGAATTAAATCTAAAGAAATAAAAATCAGGAATTAAGAGTCTAATGACCACGAAACTATTGACAATTGTTTGGAAAAATCTCATCTGGGTCACTAATATCCTTTAGGAAAGGAAACTCCATCCTTACCTGGCCTGGCCCACATGTGACCTCAGACCCACAGCTATTTCCCATTTCCTGGACTCTCAGCTCGTTCAGGCACGATTCTAACTTGCCTGCAGACAGCTATCCTCCCCAAGCTGGCACAGGCTCCAGTTTCTCCAAGGCCCGGCTTTGCTCAGCTTCAGCAAGTCAATCCTGACAGTGGGTTTCCGTCAACCACACTCTCAGCTGCCCTGACTTCCTTATGGCTCAGATACCCTGAGCCCTAACTGGTTGGAGTCTGTTAACGGCACTGACATTGCATGAAGCCACTGCTTTGAGTCAGCCCCCTGTTGGCTCTAACTGGTGTGCTGCTGTCACCGTTGGCCTGTTCGGAGGGTCTGACTGAAACCCATGGAATAAACCCCACTCTTACTGCTCAACAGCCAGGAGTGTAACTCTGCATTGAAAGCAGTGGTTCAGGGATGTACTCACAGATGGCTGCTTTATATAGTACAAATTGTTATAAAGGACAAGTAAATTTTGTTATAGTTGGCACTCTGGAACTTTTTGATTTATTTATTCATGGGATGAGTACATCTCTGGCTAGTCAGCATTTATTGCCCATCCCTAATTGCCTGGAGGGCAGTTAAGAGTCAACCGCATTGCTGTGGGTCTGGAGTTACATGTAGGCCAGACCTGGTAGGATGGCACTTTCCTTCCCTAAAGGACATTAGTGACCCAGATGGGTATTCCTGACAATTGACAAAAGTTTCATGGTCATCATTAGACTCTTAATTCAAATTCCAACCTGTGCCATTTGAACCCTGGAGCCCAGAACGTTAGCAGAATTTCTGGACTAATAGTCTAGCAATGATACTAGTTGGCTATTGCCTCCCCTTAACTGTGTGAATTATGGCTGACAATTTATGCACTGTAAGATCCCACAAAGTGTGTAAATGATTGGATAATCTGTCTCTGTAGCATTAGTTGAGGAATAAATAAAGGGGAACAAACTACCAGAAGCTGAGGAATTGCTCAGGGAGTCTGTGACACGGGGCTTCTGAGGGCAGTCCAAAGCTAGGTCTTCATAATTTTGAGAGAGAAAATTGAAATCTCTTCTGACAAAGTTTGATGACCCACCGTATCACGGGCATTTAGAGGTGGCGGGAGGCACTGTTTTGATTACACTTGCTATTTGATGCACTCTCTAGTGTTTAGACAGGGTCAACCTGTTTCCCATGTTTGCCTCATGCTGCTTCTAGATATTAGAGTACAAACAATATTTATATTTGTAGAGTTGAAACCCTTTGTTAATAAACTCTGCCATGATGCTTAACTAAATTTGGTTTGTAGTAAACTAGTTATCGTTTGTTAACTACAGAATCCTGGCTGATGCATTTCTGAACTGAAAACAGTCTGACAGCTACATGATAGGAATAGCAACACCCTCAGCACATTCTAACCTCGTGTCAAAGAGTGAAGGAGGGGAACTTGGAAACGGTCAGTTCACTCCCACCCACCAAGCTCCACTTCATCAACTCTCTCATTGGCTGCAAAGTGCTTTGGAATGCCCTGTGATCAGTAAGGGCACTATGTAAATGCAGATCCTTTCTTTCTAAATTTGGGTTGTGTCAGAGTGTTAGAACACAAATACTGTGGTGGGAAACCTAATGTCTCAGCCATGTGCAGTAGGAGAGTGTGTTAAAGTTCTTCAGTCCTTGTGTATTGTGGTCAGTGTATCATGTATCAGAGGGCATATTGTGAACTTTAGCGCCTGAAGTCTCACTCCAGGTTCCTGTTGTTTGTGTCTGTCATATAGATGGCTGTGTCATGTTCAGAATAGAAGTGATGAATGTAAACAGGTCACACTGTAGTGATGCCCGCCCACCACTGGTGGTACACTAGGTCTTTAGCTTTGCACTTCCCAATTCCTCTGTTTGTTTCGAGAATATTCCCATGCACCAGATTCCTATGTGCTCAACAACTCTATCCCTCTGTAGCCCAGATTTCCAGGATGTAACCATAAAACAAATCTCATCAAAAAATAATGGTTGGGGTATTTATATGTTTATTGGTTGAAAGATCTCCCATCCTCTAACCCCACCAGGAAAGCCCAGGGCTCCAGGGGATTGACTGACGCGGTTTAAAAAGTCCAGTTGGGGGTTCCCTGGGACACCTCACCTTAAAATCTGTTGAGGGCAGCTGGAAATGCGTTTCATGAATTTGTTGAACATTCTGTCTCCGTGTTGAACTTGACTCTTCTCATATGTTTCTGGAGCTCCTTCACCGTCACAGCTGAGAGGGAGGAACAACAATGTTACATACGTTTTCCACAGTTCACAATCCCAGGGGGTCATTCCATCATCGTCTGGATGAAAAAACCAAAACATCTGCGGATGCTGTAAATCAGAAACAAAAACAGAAGTTGCTGGAAAAGCTCAACAGGTCTGGCAGCGTCTTTGGACAGAAATCAAAGTTAAGATCAGGTGACCCTACGTCAGAACTCCTGAAAATAAAAGGGTCACTCGACCCAAAACACTCACTGATTTCTCTACACAGATGTTGCCAGGACTTCTTGTTGTAGCCCTCTGTCCCACAACCAGCTGGGCATGGCACATGACTGGGCAACTCTCCAGGACCATGTGAGGATCCCAAACATGTCCTCAGGTGAGGTATCAACAGGAGGAGGCCATTCAGCCCCTTCTCCAGCCTGTTGGACAGGAACAGGAAGTAGTCAAGTTATCTTCTCCCACTCGATTCTTCCATTACTTTCTACATTCTGCAGAGAGTTTTCCAGGCTTCATTAACAGGGCCATAACAAGAGGGAGCAGGCGATGCTGAATCTGTACAGGACATTGCTTCGAGCTCAACTGGAATATTGGGTACTGTTCCGGGGAGCACACTTTGGGAAGGATGTGAACACATTGGAGAGAGTGTGGAAAGAGTTTACAGGAATGGTTCTGGCGATGAGAGCGAAAGCGATGAGGACAGGTTGAAGGAGTTGGGATTGTTCGCTTTTGAGAGGGTGATTTGAGAGAGGTTTTCAAAACAGAATGAGCTGGGCAGAGTACAAGGGAGAAATAATTATAGATGGATGACCTGTATTGAACCCAGATTACAGGATAGTGATTGGAAATCTTTGGATAACGGATATAGTTTTATCCAAAAATGGATAAACGGTATTGGTGGATGTCAAGAGTAAATCGTTTGAGATTGTTTTCTGAGTGAGAACCAGGAGGCACCGTGTTTTGTGAAAGACTGGAGTTTGCCATTCACTCCGTGAGTAGCTCGGTTCTGGATAGGGGCATGTTCCAGTGCACTGCACGGGGAATTAACGAGAAACAATGTGCAGTGTTCTGGGAAATACTGGAGTTTGGCACCAAATCAAAATGCTCAGAGAGGGACAATACAGGAACAGTGGGCCAAATGGCCTCCTTCTGCACTGTAACCAGCCCATGATGAGTGTTTCTTCCCTCTTTCCCGTGTACCTCGGCTATTGCCAGCAGTGGGTGGAGGGCGGGGAGTGAGGATCGGATGTTCCAGGTTTGTCACTGGCCCCTGATCCTGGTCCCTCCAGAGAGAGTCTCTCACCTGGAGAGAGGCAGCTGCTCCACACACACACCCTCCCTCCTCTGGTACTCTGCTAGAAGCTCCTCCTCGTGCTTGAAGCTGCTTTGGGAATGGGAATCTTCCTCCTCCATCACGCTGATATAGAACGGCTGGAATTCTGGCACTGTGCTTTGAGAGACCAGCCCCTGGCCCTCCGCTCCCTCCAGCAGGAGGGCCTCCAGTCGGGATGTCTGCTCCATCACCTCTCGTTCGGAGTCGGGGGCTGGGGTCTGCACTACTCCCTCAGTGCTGGACCCCCAGGGTTCCTCCATTCCCCAGTCATCAGCCTCGGGACACCAATCCTTCACGGTCACAGGAACCGGGACCATCTTCTACAGAAACAATAACAATAGATTGTAATGAGAACTTGTTGATATCGACCATCACACAATCCAGAACACAGAAGCCCCTTCCCCCAGCCCATGGGGGCACGGTGGGGTTAGATTGCAATTTAACATCTTCACTGGAGCTGAAGACAAGTGACAACACCGTGCTCTGGCGCCATCTTGGATTACAGAGTAAATTACAGAAATGGTAAAATACTGAATAAATATTATTAAATTGATTTGACTGAAACCGAAACAACTTCAAACGTTTATCTTTCCTTCTCGGTATCCTTCAGCCTCTCTAATCCCCCAGGTCCCACCATCTGACACCAGCCCCAAGCTCCAGGCAACTCACATCCTTCCTGCCTCCACCGTGATGGAGATACACGGTGCTCCCTAAGCACCAACCCTCAAACAACACCATGCTCCCTCACCGCTGACCCACCCTCCCTCCCTCCCCACTGACCCTCCCACCCTCCCCACTGACCCTCCCACCCTCCCCACTGACCCTCCCACCCTCCCTCCCCGCTGCACTGCAGAGTCAGCCCTGGATTTGTAAACAAATTTCTGAGACAGAGTGAGCGTGCTCCTCAATGAGCCAGAGCTAACCATCGGGACAGGAGGGACGGAGGGACACTGGGACCGAGTGACATGGGGACCGAGCGAGACTCTCACCTTTGCTGTAGTTTCCTGATTGGGAGGGGTCCCTAGGCATTCGGAGCGCAGCACCTTCCAGCTGGAGAACAAACGGTGAGACCATTAGCATCGTCCAGGATGTTCACCCGCACCCCCACCACTTCACTCAATCAGTCTGTCAAACCCCTCCCCAATACTCACCCCCCCCTCCTCGTTTACTCTGTCAACCCCCCATCACTCAATTGGTCACCAAACCCCTCCCTAACATTCACCCCCATCCCCCCTCACTGTCACCGAACCCCTCCCTAACATTCACACACCCCCACTGTCACCGAATCCCTCCCTAACATTCACACCCCCCCACTGTCACCGAATCCCTCCCTAACATTCAACACCCTCCCACTGTCACCAAACCCCTCCCTAACATTCAACACCCTCCCCACTGTCACCAAACCCCTCCCTAACATTCAACACCCTCCCCACTGTCACCAAACCCCTCCCTAACATTCAACACCCTCCCACTGTCACCAAACCCCTCCCTAACATTCACACCCCCCCACTGTCACCAAACCCCTCCCCAATGTTCAACTCCTCCCTCACTCAGTCTATCACCAAACCCTCCTCACATCCCTGAGACTGGAGCCTGACTCGGATTAACAGGATTCCAGACGGATCCCGAAGCCTCAGTAACAAGTTGTGGAACATGGGGTGATGTGAGAAAATCCTATCTGACCCAGTGGGGAGTGAGGGTATGTGATGCACAGCCTGGAAACGTGGGGCAGGCAGGTTAGATGGTGATTTGGGTTAAAATGGCAGGCAGGGCTCTGGGGCAAAGGCCAGAGGTTGGCACGGGGTAATGATGCCTGATTGAAGAGCTGGTATGGGCATGATGGGCCAAATGGTCTCCTGCTGCACTGTAACAATTCAGTGATTCTGAAAATTACTACATGAAACAGTGGGGGTTGGAATGGAGTAAAATAAAAATCAGAAATTGAACAAACCCTCACAGAATTAATGGTGAAAGACAGAGAGAGTGGGACAGTGCTGTACAATCAGTGTGGCCTGACCATTAAACACGGGGCTCTCTCCCTGTCACAGATACCTCGAAATCCATCTCATCCCTGCCCCCTCCCCCACCTCCCCCCCTAAAATCCAATGCACCCTCTGTTTGGCATTTTGCTGATTTCCTTCTGGATAGTAGCTACTGCCCAAACTCTCTAACTTCAAAGAATTAAAATCAAGTAAGTCAGACAATTTCTCTCCAACAGATCCATCCGGACTCTCCTGGATTAACTGACCCTTTTCCAAACAACAGTTTATTTTATCCCGGAGAACGGTTCTCAGCAACATCCCCATTGTGGCCTGATTGCCTGCCTGGATTTTCCTGGTTTATTCCTCTGGCCTGAAATGAACAGCAATAAGACATTAAAGATTTACTCACCACATAAACCCAGTGGCTACAAGACCAGGTCAGAGATTAGGTATAATGCGGCAAGTAACTCCCCTCCTGTCTCCCCAAAGCCTGTCCAGGACAAAACAGCCAAGTTGGTTGGCACTACATCCACAAGCCCCCACTCCCTCCACCACTGATGCTCCATACACACTGCAGCTGCTACCTACAGGATGCACCGCAGAAACTCACCAAAAATCCTCTGACAGCACCTTCCAAACCCACAACCACTTCCATCCAGAAGGACAAGACAGCAGGTACATGGGAACACCACCCCCTGCAAGTTCCCCTCCAAGCCACTCACCATCCTGACTTGGAAATATATCACCGTTCCTTCAGTGTCTCTGGGTCAAAATCCTGGAATTCCTTCCCTACGGGACATTGTGGATCTACCTACAGCACATGGACTGCAACAGTTCAAGAAGGCAACTCACCCCCACCTTCTCAAGAGGCAACTAGGGATGTGTAATAAATGCTGGGCCCAGCCAGCAACCCCCATGTCTCATTAAAGGTTTTTAAAGATCTATCTGTATCTTGTTGTTTCAAGCTCTGGAACAAATCCCCCTGATTCGCTCAACTCCAGCCAATCAGGTTGTCAGGGAGTGCTTGGGCAGGAGTGGGGGTGGGGGTGCGGGTGGGGGTGGAGGGGGGGAGGGTGGTAAATGGTCCTGATAGGTTAACAGGAGAAAGGAGTAAGATGATGACAGACTGGGATGGAGTGGTTGGGAAGTGATCAAGTATTAACACCAGCATGGACTAGTTGGGCAGAATGGCCTGCAAAAGTTAACACATTTGTTTTAAAACAAGTGAATGCAACATTTCCGAATGGTCAATTTCTCCAGTGCCCACAGCAGAGGGGAGCGTACCTGTCTGAGCGCCCACAGCACTCCGGTCGGAGACAAGCCAACACATTGATGGTCCGGTGGTAGGCCGAGCCCTCCAGGGGACAATACACCTGGACAACCTGAATAAGGGGATCACTGCAGCGTGGACAGTGAGGATACTGCATGGTAATGCCAGGGACACAGTCCTGAGAGAGAGAGAAAGATAGGGTGAGGGAGAGAGACAAAGATGATATCACTGTAAGGATTAAAACAGCTGACCAGAGGACGTCACTCAGCCCCTCGATTCAGTTCCACTGTAGCTGGTTCCTCATTAGCATGGCCCCGTCGTGAGATAAACATGTCCCTGTGAGAGTTGTCGATCCAGTGGATCCCATTAAAAAAGAGCAGGAAAATCCTATTAAGGAGCGCTCGGGTCGAGGGTGGGACACTGTTTGGGAGAGGATATGGTGGAACGTTAGAAAGGTAGTAAGGCCCCCTGAGAACAAGGGGGAAGATCTCCATTCAAACATGTTTAATTTTTTTTGTTCTTATTGTTTGGAAATAGCTTCCTTTTTATCATACTGTTATGAGTGTATTAGAGAACATTTTCTCTTATTTGAAGGATGTAAGCGACTCAACTATACACTCTGGATGATTGTGGATTAGTTGAATTTTGATGATTATATATTTAAGATCTATTTTTATATTAATGTTTGTGCTTGAAAATTCTGCTTATTTTTGTAAATTTGTCAAAATGTTAAATTTCCAATAAAAATATCTATATAAAAAAAAGAGCAGGAGCAGCAAGGATTTGGAGTACAATGGAATGGAGAGCAGTGACGGCTTGCTTTTCAGATCAGAGCAAGGGAGACACAGTAATCTGATAGATGGAGGTGAGCATCTCCTAGTGTCCAAACTTACAGGTGACACACAACTTGGGATCATGGTGAATGATGGGGACTGAAAGGGGAGAACCTTGTAGGGCCCCAGGGATTGAGTGGGGGAGTGGGACCAAATGGGTTGAGGGATCAAGGATAGACTTCATGGACCAAACAGCTTCCTTAGAATCAGAGAGTGATTTATCTTTTAATCCCTTCAACCCAAAACTCTCAATTTCCCCATGGCCAATTCACCTAACCTACACGCCTTTGGACTGTGGGAGGAAACCACAGAGACAGAGAATGTGTGTGTGGAGTTTGCACAGTCACCCAAGGGTGGAATCAAACCTGGGTCCCTGCTGCTGTGAGGTAATGCTAACCACCGAGGCACCCAAACAATTTCTGATAACGTTCCTGTGAAATGTTTTGGAATATTTTACTGTTAAAGGTGCTTCATAAATGCAGGTTGTTGTTTCTACACAGATTGGTAGTGAAGAGTCAATCTAATAGTTAGATCTGATCAATGAATACAAGTGTATTACTTATCTACATATTAAATAATTTGCACTTTTATAACATCTTTCACATCTTCAGGATGACCCAAAGTGGGCGGCACAGTGGTTAGCACTGCTGCCTCACAGTGCCAGAGACCCGGGTTCAATTCCCGACTCAGGCGACTGACTGTGGAGTTTGCACGTTCTCCCCATGTCTGCGTGGGTTTCCTCCGGGTGCTCTAGTTTCATCCCACAGTCCGAAGATGTGTGGGTCAGGTGAATTGGCCATGCTAAATTGCCCATAGTGTTAGGTAAGGGGTAAATATAGGGGTATGGGTGGGTTGTGCTTCGGTGGGTTGGTGTGGACTTGTTGGGCCGAAGGGCCTGTTTCTACACTAAGTAATCTAATCTAAAAAGTATTTTACAACCAACAAAACTTCTTTTAAAGGTGTAGCCATTAATGTTCTGTAGTTAATCAATAAATGAGATAAACAATTGATCTCATCACAATCATGTGGTCGTTTTGTCAGAGCTAGAGTTTAGTTCTAATCACACATAGTGCATTCATGGATTCATTCAAACTGTTACTCTGCTTCACTGTAACCAATGTCGATCTTTGTAATTTCACACCGAGGTGGCTCTGCTTCAGTTCACAAAAGAATGTACTCAGATTTTAAATAGAATTTGTTAATTCACAGCAGGAGTGTGTCACTGTCTAGTCTAGTCTAGTATTCACTGTCCATCTCAGAGGGCAGTTAAGAGTCAACCACACAGCTGTGGGTCTGGAGTCACGTGTAGGTCAGACCAAGTAAAGACGGCAGATTCCTTCCCTGAAAGGCATTTGTAAACCATGGGTTTTTCCAACAATGAGCAATGGATTCATGGTCATCGTTAGACTCTCAATCCCAGATTTTTATGGAATTCAGATTCCACCATCTCCCTCAACAGATTCAAACCTGTTCTTGAGTTCTGAAGGGTCATTGGACTTGAAACATTAACTTTCTCTCTCCACAACTGCTGCCAGACCTGCTGAGTTTCTCCAGCAATTTCTGTTTTTTTTTGTTTTAGAGCATTACCTTTTTTTGGATAAACAGTCTAGCAATGATACTACTGGCCATTGCTCAACCCAGACTGAAGGTAACACACTCTGGATCAGTGGTGCTGGAAGAGCACAGCAGTTCAGGCAGCATCCAAAGTGCAGCGAAATCAACGTTTCGGGCAAACGGCCTTCATCAGGAATAAAGGGTGGGGGGTGGGGGGAAGTAGCATAGAGTACAATGGGTGAGTGGGGAGGGGATGAAGGTGATAGGTCAGGGAGGAGAGGGTGGAGTGGATAAGTGGTAAAGGGGCTAGGCAGGTCGGACAAGTCCGGACAAGTCATGGGGACAGTGCTGAGCTGGAAGTTTGGAACTAGAGTGAGGTGGGGGAAGGGGAAATGAGGAAACTGTTGAAGTCCACATTGATGCCCTGGGGTTGAAGTGTTCCGAGGTGGAAGATGAGGCGTTCTTCCTCCAGGCGTCTGGTGGTGAGGGAGCGGCGGTGAAGGAGGCCCAGGACCTCCATGTCCTCAGCAGAGTGGGAGGGGGAGTTGAAATGTTGGGCCACCACCGTTGTGTTCATGTTGACACACCTGGGTTTAGTTATTTCCATCTTGATTTGATTTATTAGTGTCAGGTACAATGAAAAGTTTTGTTTTGTGTGAAGTCCAGACAAAGATTATAACACAAAGATTATACGGTAACAGAACGGAGTGAGGAATACAAGGTTACAGCTGCAGGAAAGGTAGTTACAAACAGTGAGATCAACATTAGATTTGAACCTCTGGAGGTCCATTCTGAAGTCTAATAACAGTGGGGAAGAAGCTGTTGGTACGTGTGTTTAAGCTTTTGTATCTTTTACCTAATGGTGATTATAATCAGGGTGGGTGGGGGGAACTTGCAATTTAAGGCTGCATAATCCTAGTTTAAATTCTGAGATAATTGAAAACCTATTAGTTGTGGTTCTGTTCACTGAGCTAGGAATTTGTGTTGCAGACGTTTCGTCCCCTGTCCAGATGGAACTGACAACTGGAAGCGGCAGATACAAACCACTACAAATGCCGGAGGAAAGATCACAGAAGCGCTTCCCAGGAGGCTCCCAAGCACTGAGGGTGTCACCTAGACAGGGAACGAAACGTCTGCAACACAAATCCCCAGCTCGGCGAACAGAACCACAACAACGAGCACCCGAGCTACAAATCTTCTCACAAACTTTGAAAACCTATTAGTGACCAGAACTCTGTGATCACAAGAGGAAGGTTAGGAGGGAGTTACTGCAGGAAGGAGTGTTCTAGCGTGCTCTCCATTGGCTTTGTTTCCATTTGTAATGTCTTAGGTGAGAAATAATTACATTTGACTAAACATAATCTTTGTTTTATAGTTAACTTTGTAACAATGTGTTTTTTAATTTGCTACTGTGTAATCCTTTAGAACTTGATTCCTCAAGACCAGGTATTATCTGAATGTACAAGGCTCTCTCTTTATACACATACTATAATTATTATTCACTTTTATAAGTTGTTTGCATTAGTACTTTGTGATCTTCTTGATTAGTTTCACATAGTGTTGAAGTTACTAGCAACTTTTCCACTTTATCTTCTGTTTAAAACCACTTTCAGTGAACAGTGGGACAATGAGCTTGGATTATCAACTGTGGGGAGCCCAGAGCACACATAGCCCACCCGAAACCATGGTGCCAGGAGGAGATTACAAACTACCCTCTCCTCAAAGTAACACTAAGGTGGGCCCATGGATAACTGGCATCTTGAGGAACCAGTCAGGAGATGGTGGGAAGTATCAGTCAATGCTCATCACCTTAAGAGCCAATTAGAGATGGAGCATACAACCCATAAACGAAACTGAAGTGAATCTCACCCCACCCAGGCCAACCAGAATGTAGGTTAGTAAGTCCTCACAGAGAGCTGTGCAGAGACAGGGTTTTTAAACAAGCTGAACAGTTCATGTCCAACACGGAGACTATTCAGCCTATTGTGGTAGACTAGTTCTTTACAACAGCAATGGGCTCTGCATAACCTGGGCTGACCAATCCTTTATCCCCGTCACTGTCAGGGCAGGTCCTGACAAAAAGGTTTCGGCTCAAAATGTTGACTCTCCTGCTCCTCAGATGCTGCCTGACCGGCTGTGCTTTTCCAGCACCATACTCGTTGACTTCCGCATCAGCAGTCCTTACCGTCTCCAGGACAGACTATTTGGAGGTGCTGGGAATATGGTTTCAAGGGGCCAGGGTGTGTACAAAAATTTGGGAGGAGCCTATCGCCAAAGTGATGCAGAAACTGGGCTTTTGAGTGTATTGCTCTCTCTCCATTGCAGGTAAAAGTCTGGTCATCCGCTGTGAGGTAGTGTTGGTGTTGCTGTATGTGGTGCAGGTCTGGCCATTCCCTGAGCCACCTTCCATTTCATTTGGAGGTCTAGGATGGACTGTGTTCATGTGGACACCATGTACATAAACTCTGGATTGGTGTTGGGAGGGGGGGGGGGTGAGTTTAGGGTGTACCCAATGCTGCCCTCATCCTGATGGCGCCCTTTATGTGTGGCTGCATTGAGCTGTGTGTAGACCCTCGGTACACAAACACCAAACGTCACTTCATCCTGACGTTCTACCTGTCCCCAGTGTTGCAAAGGATGGGATTGGCCTTTGTGCCACAGAACACTCCAAATAGTTGGACCATTTGGGTATCACTGGCTCCTCGAAGCTTACAAAGGAGAACACCGTTGACCACCGGTCCATCAGGAAATGGTCAGTACATAGCATCCTGGAGACCCTGTGGGAATAGGAGAGGGTGGATGCTGATGGGTTGTTCCCTGAGCAGACTGTCAAAGTCATTTGGCAGAGATGCCTCATCACCAGAACTTTCTAACAAGCACCAAGACATCATTCGGCAGGTGGTGAGAAAGGCACTACCTGGGAGACCCTTCATATACACTGCACTCCCTGCACCATCGCACGCTGCCTTCAGAGCCACTTTGGGGGGGGGGTGAGATGTGCCTTTGTAAAGGAAGCCTGGGGGAAGATGCAGTGGGTTGTGTTGAGGTTCATCCTGAGCAGCTCTGTGACGCGGGACTCTGTGCTCTACCTTCTGTTCCCCGGGACGCACCGAGACAAACATCGACTGCACCGGGCGGACCATCAGCTCAGTGAAAGACGCTGTTTGGTCTGCCCGGAACTTGTTGGTGTTACAGAGCAAGGAGTTAACCCTGAGCCGGTGTTACAGACTGATATCCTCTATTCCTGATGAAGGGCTTTTGTCCGAAGCGTCTATTTTCCTGCTCCTTGGATGCTGCCTGACCTGCTGTGCTTTTCCAGCACCACTCTAACCCAGATACACTCCAAGGTCCAGGGCTACATGTGATGGACACACTAAAGCTCAGAGCAGCTGCCAGCAGATACAGTGGGGAAAAACCACTGTCTGAGGTCTTCCTACTGAAGTATAACGAAGGTTTGTTCAGTAATTGGACTCTCCTGGTGCCTCAAAGTGAACATAAATCATTTCCCGCATGAATAGAAAATGCCTTTGTTTTTGCAACTGCAGGGAACTTCTGAAAAATATCAAAATTTCAATGTTTGTTTTTTTTTCCTGCAAAGACTATACAGAACTGAATTCAAACTTTTGAGTGTACTTACAGATGATTTTTTTTATAAATAAAGTTTATTTTTGCAATTAAAAAGGGGTCTAGAGAGTGGTGGGAATTTGGAATGTGCTGCCTGAGGGGGACGGCTGAGGTGGGAAATCTTACAAACTTTTATAAAGGGAGTTGGAAAAGCACAGCTGGTCAGGCAGCATCCTGAATGCCTCAAAACGTCAACTCTCCTGCTCCTCGGATGCTGCCTGACCGGCTGTGCTTTCCCAGCACCACTCTCTTCGACTCTGATCTCCAGCATCTGCAATCCTCCCTTTCTCCCAAACTTCTATAAGGGACTTAGATGGACACTTGAAATGTCATAACATTCAAGGCTATGGACCTTGTGCTGGAAAGTGCAACTAGTTTAGGGAGTAGCATATCTTTGGTGGCACAGACTCAATGGGCCGAAAGGCCTCTTCTGTACTACCCGATTCTATGAACTTAGTTTGGAAAACTTGAGACTGTTTTCCTTCAAAAAGAGAAGGCAGAGAGGAAGTCTGATTAAAGTGTTTAGATCATGGGGTGGTGGGAGTCTGGAGAGAGTCATTTGAGGAGAAACTGTACCTCCTTGTGAAAGGATTGAGAACAAGAGAACACAGATTTAGAAGTAAAAACAAAATACCACAGATGTTGGAAATCTGAAATAAAAACAAAGTGCTGGAGAAATGCAGCAGGCCTGGCAGTGTCGGTGCAGAGAGAAACAGAGTTAATGTTTCAAATCAAATATGACTCTTCTTCAGAAAAGATTTGAAGCAATTGGCAAAAGTTACAGTGAGATAAGAACTTTTGGATGCAGCCAACGGAGAGGGTTTGGTACACACCGCCAGCAGGCAGACTGAATCCAGAAATGTAAAAGGGAACTTGATCATTCTTTGAAAAAGGATTACATGGAGATGCCACACACCGAATTGCTCAATGGCGGAGCTGGTCCAAACAGGAAGAACCAAAAAGAACCAAAAAGCCTCCACCTGTACTGTAACAATTCCATTATCAGCACAGTTGATCCCTCAAGCCTCCTCCACCATTCAGTTGGGTCATGGCTGATCCAGAATTCCTCAAATCCACTTTCCTGCCCTCTCTCCGCAACCCTTAATTTCCCATTCTGATCAAGAATTGATCTTAGCCTTAAATAAACACATGAACTCTGTCCGCACAACTCTCTGTGGCAAAGAGCTTCAAAGATGCTCAACCCACAGAAGTAATTCCTCTTCATTTCAGTTTTACATTAGCATCTTAAATTCTGAGACTCTGCTCTCTAGTCCCAGCCTCTCCCACAAGGGGAAACATCCTCTCAACCATTGAGGGGCATGGATAGGATAAATAGACAATGTCTTTTCCCTAGGGTGCAGGAGTCCAGAACTAGAGGGCATAGGTTCAGGGTGAGAGGGGGAAGATGTAAGAGGGACTAAAGGGGGAACTTGTTCACACAGAGGGTGGTGCGTGTATGGAATGAGCTGTCAGAGGAAGTGGTGGAGGCTGGTACAATTACAACATTCAAAAGACATCTGGATGGATATATGACTCGGAAGAGTTTGGAGGGATATGGGCCAAAGGCAGGCAAATGGGACTAGATTAGGTTGGGAAATCTGATGGGCATGGACGAGTTGGACCGAAGGGTCTGTTTCTGTGCTGTATATCTCTATGACGCTTAGCCCCTGAAGGATCCTCCTGTGATTGTGGATGCAATCACTACAATCAGCCACAAGTTTTAAACAGAGGACATAAAGCATCAATGGGTTAACTCTAAACTTAGCACTCTTCCTCAGCAGTAAAAGTATTTGTGATACCTTGTTGTAGATAGACCTCTAGTGGAAGTTATTTGTTTAAAAAGTTCGAGCCAGCCAGGAGTCGAACCTGGAATCTTCTGATCCGTAGTCAGACGCGTTATCCATTGCGCCACTGGCCCGCTGTACAATAGTAGCGCAGGGAGCCTTTAAGAAGTTGCGTCATGTAGTTAAGCCCCGCCCTCTGAGCCCTCCCTTTTTATGAATGGGTCTGGTCACGTGCCTCGGAACGCTGCGACAGCAAAAATGGATACACCGCGGCCTCCAATCCCCGCGTCCCCCCCCGGGTCCTGCCGCCTGCCGCTGTCTCTTACCGGTCTCCCGCCCACTTTGCTGGTCTCCCAGGAACAGCGGCTCCCTGCCTCGATCGCTACATCCCGAAGTCCCAGTAGGACAGGCCCCGGCCGAGCCGTGGAACACATGCTGGCGGTTGCTGCTACTCGAGGAGCGAGGCCCGGACGCAGAGCGAAGGCAATTCGAATCCCGCCCCCTCAGCTCAGCTGGCCTTATATATCCTGCTGCCAAATCTGTCTTTATTTTGGTGCAGCCTTCTTATAATTATAATAATTATCTGTATAATTTCTCATTTTAAAAATAACTGTTGGGTTAAACAATATGTAACATAGAATAAACACGTTTTTGTGTTGTTACATTAAAAATATAATTACTTTCAGAAAGACCATTTCATACAAATTGAGTGAGACTCAAAACTAATGAACTGGAACAAGCTCCATTCTAACAAAATGACGTGATGCCCCGGGGTCTACTTCACCCTCCCTCACTTTCAGAAAACCTCTTCCTTGTGTGCACTGATTGACATTGTGGAATAACGGAGATCTACTCTTCACAAACACCTATCTATGAGAGCTCAGTCAGTTTGTCTGGAACGGTAAACTGTCTTTCCCACAACAGATAGGTGCAGGCAAGGAGGACCCCTGTCAGCAATCAGGGGCAAAAATAGAAGTTGCTAGAACAGCTCAGCAGGTCTGGCAACATTTGTGAGAGAAATCAGAGTTAACATTTCAGCTTAGAACCCCAGTCACTCCCCGACACATTAACTCTGTGATTTCTCTGTACAGATGCTGCCAAACCTGCCGAGCTTTTATAGCAACTTCTGATTGACAGCATCCGCAACTTTTTTTTTGGCTTTTATTCAGAAATCAGGGGCACGGTCTTTAAAAAAAGGAGCTGGTGTTCCAGTGAATCCCAGCGCAAACTGGAGGAACAACATCTCATCTTCAGACTCGGCACTTTACAGCCTTCTGGAGTTAATGCTGAGCTCAACACCTTCAGATTCCGAACCCACTCCCATTCCTTCCCTTATTATATTCTTTGTCACCAGGTCCCCTCCCCCCAACCCAGTGGGTCTGCCTCTCCTTTCAAGTTTGGCAGGAGACACACAATTTTTCTGCCATTCTCACATTCAGATCACTTAATCTGAATTTTCAGCATCTTTTTTTCCCCAACATTCTACACCCACCACTACCACCCCCCACACCCAGCAAACTTTGGCACAAATACTGCCCCCGAACACCATGTTAGCTCTGATGAACAGTCATCTAAACTCGAAACATTAGCTTGCTCTTTCTCCATGGATGCTGTCTGACCCGCTGTGATCCCCAGCATTTGTTGTTTTCAGGTGGTTCAGAACGGTTTCGAGGAGAAATGTCTTCACCTTCACACAGAGGGTGGTGTGTGTATGGAATGAGCTGCCAGAGGAAGTGGTGGAGGCTGGTACAATTACAACATTTAAAAGACATCTGGATGGGTGTGTGAATAGGAAGGTAGAAGAGCAGGAGGCTGGAAGAACACAGCAAGCCAGGCAGCATCAGGAGGGGAAGTCAACGTTTCATGTGGAATCCTTATTCAGGACTGGGGGTGGGTGTGGGGGGGAGGTGCAGATAAAGTGGGGTGGGGGTGGTGAGATAGGGATGGGTGAACACAGGTAGAGGGTACGACCTGGTTGGTCAATGGGAGAAATGAATCTGGTTGATAGGTGGATGGAAGGAGAAAGTGAGGACTGCAGATGTTGGAGATCAGAGTTGACAGTGTGGTGCTGGAAAAGCACAGCAGGTCAGGCAGCATCTGAGGAGGAGAATTGATGTTCAGGCATAAGCCCTTCATCAGGAATGAAGGGCTTTTGACCGAAACGTCGATTCTCCTGCTCTTTGGATGCTGCCTGATCTACTGTGCTTTTCCATGATCACTCTTGAGCTGGAAGAAAGGGTTGATCAGAGGAATGGAAGGGAAGGGGAGGGGCTGGGAAAGGAGTGGATGATGGGAAGGGAGGTTATTTGAAATTGGAGAACTCATTGTTGAGTCCTGTGGGCTGTAGGCTACCCAGGTGGAAGGTGAGGTGGTTGTTCCTCCAATTTGCTGTTTGACACCTACTGGGAACCCCAGCCTCCTGCTTGTCTACCTTGGAATCTAGCAATTGCAGGTTTTTTTTACTTTGAACATGAATATGATGATCTTAGAGGGATATGGGCTAAATGCTAGCAAATGGGACTAGATCGGCTGGGCAAATGATTTTGGTTTGATGGGTCACCGTGGGGTTGTGGTCAAGGGGGAGGTAGGACATGGTGTCGGAGAGCTGGTGCTCAGCCTGTGCGATATAGAGGTCTGCCCTCGAGACTCCCACTGCCCCGACTTTGTTAGCGGGTTTGATGGTGAAACGGGGGTTGGTACAGAGAGAGTGAGGTTGGAGTTGGTGGCGGGGCGGGGGGGATTGAGGCAGCTGATGTCACGGCACGGCATGGCACAGTGGTACAGTGGTTAGCACTGCTGCCTCACAGTGCCAGAAACCCAGGTTCAGTTCCCACCTCAGGCGACTGACTGTGTGGAATTTGCATATTCTCCCTCTGTCTGCGTGGGTTTCCACCGGGTGCTCCAGTTTCCTCCCACAGTCCAAAAATGTCCAGGTGAGTTGGCCATGCTATATTGCCTGTAGTGTTGAGTAAATGTAGGGGAATAGGTCTGGGTGGGTTGCGCTTCGGCGGGTCGGTGTGGACTTGTTGGGCCGAAGGGCCTGTTTCCACACTGTAAGTAATCTAATCAGTTTAGGATATTGTTCAGCATGGGTGATTTGGACTGAGGGTCAATTTCCCTCCTGCATAACCCAAAACTTGGGTGCCATGTGGCTCAGTGGTTAGCACTGCAGCCTCATAGCCCCAGACACCTGGGTTTGATTCCACCCTCAGGTGACTGTATGGAGTTTGCACATTCTTCCTATGTCTGTGTGCGTTTCCTCTGGGTGCTCTGGTTTCCTCCAAATTCACAATGTGGTGAATGACCTGCAGGCTACGTGGATGTAGGCTAGAGAGAATGTGCAAACTCCACATGGACAGTTGCCCAAAGCTGGGTTTGGACCAGGGTCCCTGACAATGTGAGGCAGCAGTGCTAGCCACTGTGCCTTTATGAATCATTCTGCCTACAGTTTAAGTGGTTTTTGATGGACAGACTTGTGATTTTATAATGTTAATATTATAGAGCATGTGATTGCAAAGCAATTGTGGCAAGATCCAGAATGTCATATTAAAACCATGTTCTCAATTCTCATGCAAATATTCTAATTTTTATTTGTTTTATATTTGCTGATTTGTTTGATTCACCATCGTTGCTGTGATTGTTCTCAGCTCCTTCTCCAATACAATAATCTTGGCTTTACGGTTCATTTTTAATGATCTAGCAATGAATGTAAGGTCAGTTCAAACTTCTGTTTAGTGTCACTTTCCTTTTCCTATCTTGTCAGTCTACTTCAATTCAATTAATTTGTGAGAAAGATATGTCCAACATCTGATTATGTGAGCACCTATAGAAAGTTGTGTGTATGTGCCAGTTTATGTATGTCTTTGTGTGTCTTTGTACAAGTTGTGTATGTGTGTTTGGATATGTATTTCTACCTTATTGTGTGTGTTTGTACAGGCACTTTTGTCAGGTCATGTGTGTGTTGTGCATTTGTACATTTTGGTACAAGGTAACACCCACAAATTTAAACACTTTATGACATTTCAAACAAAGGCTTGGAATTAACTTTAAACTAGATTAGTATTTTTGCAATTATTTTTGGAGGCTTGTTAGACCAAAATTTGAGCTTGTCTTTCTTTAAATTGTTGCCTGTTTGCAAGTTGAGGTTGAACTGCATGTATTTTCCAAAGTCACTGTTCATCGGCCAATTTGGTAACTCATTTCTGTTGGGATTCCTGCAAAGGAACAGATGGCAATAACATTTAATGGAACACAAAGTGTAGAAGGCTCCTCAATTACCTCCAACATCCCCCTCCTTCTATGACGCCTAGCCTCATAACTAAGGATAAATAATTAATATTGTCTTGCAAATGATGCCCACATCCCACAGATGAATTCAATAAAAGGTGAAAAGTGAATACAATCAGAGTTCGGGATGTTAGTACTTGGTTCAAAGGTACTTTGTGTCTGATAGAGCAGGGACTCACCAACACCTCCACTGAATGTTCTGTTTCAGTGAAGACAACACAACTGTTCAGTTTCTGCACCCCCCACCCTCCTAACAAACCCATAGGCACCCTCTGTCATAAACCTACTGATACTCCGCTATCGAATTGACTAACCCATTTACCAGGAAGGATCTATATACACACTGCCCAGTCTCCAATGGTAATCAGCACTTCAGAGCAGTTACCCAATCACTTCCTGTTCGGGTTGTTTTTAAGAAAGACAATCTCTGAAGAGAGATTTTCTTTTCCTGTTTTGCAGAGGCCTGTTTGTGTGTATGTGTGTCTGTGTGTATGTATTTATACGTGTCGGTGTGTATTTGTACATTATTATATTTGTATGTATGACTGTGTTTTTGAGAGTATTATGTGTCTGTGTGTTTACAAATGTTTGTCATTGAGTCATAGACATATATAGCACAGAAGCAGATCCTTCGGTCTAACTCAGCCATGCCGCCCAAACCTAATCTAGTCCCACCTGCCAGCACCCGGCCCATATCCCTTCAAACCCTTCCTATTCATGTACCCATCCAAATGCCTTTTAAATGTTGTAATTGTACCAGCCTCCACCACTTCCTCTGGCAGCTCATTCCATGCACATACCACCCTCTGCAAGTTGCCCCGTAGGTCTCTTTTATATCTTTCCCCTCTCAGCCTAAACCTACGCCCTCTAGTTCTGGATTCTCCCAACCCAGGGAAAAGACTTTGTCTATTTATCTTATCCATGCCCCTCATGATTTTATAAATTTCTGTAAGGTCACCCCTCAGCCTCCGACGCTCCAGGGAAAACAGCCTGTTCAGCCTCTCCCTGTAGCTCAAATCCTCCAACCCTGGCAACATTCTTGTAAATCTTTTCTGAACCCTTTCAAGTTTCACAACATCTTTCCAATAGGATATGTGTATGTGTTTTTGGAGATATTTTTAGGCATAAGTATTTACACTTCTTTACAACTGTTTTATATGAACCAATTTTTACATCGTTATTGATTAGTAAAAGGCATTTGGATATATTATGAATAGGAAGGGTTTAGAGGGATATGGGCTGGGTGCTGGCAGGTGGGACTAGATTGGGTTGGGATATCTGGTCAGCCTGGATGAATTGGTCCAAAGGGTCTGTTTCCGTGCTGTACATCTCTACGTTTTGTGAGTTTTGTGAAAACTTGTTGATAAATCATTTTATAAAACCTGATATAGATAATTCACAGTGGCTCAGTGGTTAGCACTGCTGCCTCACAGTAGCAGAGTCCCAGGTTCGATTCCAACCTCGAGCAACTGTCTGTGTGGAGTTTGCACATTCTCCCCATGTCTGTGTGGGTATCCTCCCATAATCCAAAGATGTGCAGGTCAGGTGAATTGGCCATGCTAAATTGCCCATAGTGTTAGGTGCATTGGTCAGAGAGGGGTGGGTTACTCTTCGAGAGGGTCAGTGTGGACTTGTTGGGCCGGAGAGCCTGTTTCCACAATGTAGAAATCTAATCTAATCATAATTGGTTTTCATGGTAACTGCAGCAACTCTTTTTCTTTAATGTTGTGACTTATAGAGTAATGGGATTAGAGAGATTCTCCTCCAACCTTGATTGTAATGCCTGAAATCATAGAACTGTTACAGTGCAGCTTGAGGACAATCCACCCATTGGGTCTGTACTGTTCCTTTTCCCTGGTGTCAATCTACTGCCTTTTCCCCTTAGCCCTGTTCACTATTTCTATCCAAATAATTATTCAATGCCCCCTTGAATTTGCCCCCAGCTGAACTTGTCTCCATCACATTTCCAGGCAGTGGTAATATAAACTGTCATCTGTTGGGAAGTAATAGATAATAGAGCAAGTATTCAATCTTTGGCTCACGTCCCATTTAGAAACCGTAGCAACAGAATTTAAACTGGGTATTGTGCAATGGTAAGGATGATGAATATTGATGTTCTGCCCTGAGGTGTCCCCAGTGGATTTATAAGTTAAGTTAAACTTTAGAGAAGATTGAGGGGGATCTCATAGAAAACACAAAATCCTGATAGGACTGGGCAGGCTAGAAGTGGATAAAATGTTCCCAATGCTGGGGAAGTCCAGGACTAGGGGTCAGATTCTGAGAAGAGAGGGTAAGCCATTCAGGACTGAGATGAGGATGAATTTCCTCACTCAGAGAGTTGTGTTCCTGTGGAATTCTCTTCCACAGGAAGCTATTGGGGCCACTTCATTAAGTATATTCAAGGGGGAGCTGAACGTGGCCTATGTGAACTTTAGCAAGGTGTTCCGCATGGTAGATTGATTAGTAGGGTTAGATTACATGAGAGCTAGCCAATTGGATACAAAATTGGCTTGATGGTAGGAGACAGAGGCTGGTGGGAGAGGGTTGTTGTTCAGATTGGAGGCCTTTGATCAATGGTGTGCCGCAAGGATCAGTGCTGGGACCACTACAGTTTATCATTTATGTAACTGATGTGGATGATTGTATTGCTGACAAGACAAAGCTTTTCACTGTGCCTCGGGGTACACGTGACAATCAATTCAATTCATTCAATTCGATTCATAAGAACATAAGAGACATGGTTAGTAAGTTTGTGGATGACTCCAAAATTGATGGCACAGTGGACAGTGAAGAAGGTTATCTCAGATCACAAGAGGATTGAGGAATAGCAGATGGAGTTTAATTTAGATAAATGTGAAATATTGCATTTTGGAAAGCCAAATCAGGGCAGGGCTTACACAATTAATGGTTGGGCTCTGGGGAGTGCTGTCAACCAGACAGACTTAGGGCTGCAAGTACATGGTTCCTTGAACGTGGCATCACTGGTAGACAGGGAGGTGAAGAAGGTGTTTGGCATACTTGCCTTCATTGATGAGAGCATTCAGTATAGGAGCTGGACATCATGTTATGGACGTAGGTGACATTGGTCAGGCTACATTTGGAGTACTGTGTACAATTCTGGTCACTCTTCCAGAGGAAGGATGTTATTAAACTGGAATGGGTGCACAAAAGATTTACAAGTGTGTTACTGAGACTGGAAGGTTTGAGCTATAAGGAGAGGCTGGATAATCTAAGAATCTTTTCCCCGGAGTGTCAGAATCTGAAGGGTAACCTTACAGAGGTTTATAAAATCATGAAGGGCATGGATCACCCAGTGATAGGAAATTCAAAGTCTTAGTCTTAACATTGATATTTCTGTCTCCGGATGCCTTGATGAATGATCTGGAATGAGAAAGCAACTACTGTTGAGAAGCTGTAATCAGGTGAAAACCTTACCCATTCCACGCAAAGCTGGCCCAGTATAACATCACCATCTTACTCAAACTCTTTTCTACTTCAGTCACGTTACCTGTTTATAAAAAAACCCACAAAATTACGACATTCCTTCTGCTTAATGGCTGCAATTAATGAAGATACCGCACACTTTCTACCATCGAGAAGGACAGGGGCAGCAGATTCATAGGAACACCAACACATGGGCGGCACGGTGGCACAGTATGGGCGGCACGGTGGCACAGTTATGGGCGGCACGGTGGCACAGTATGGGCGGCACGGTGGCACAGTATGGGCGGCACGGTGGCACAGTGGTTAGCACTGCTGCCTCACAGCGCCAGGGACCTGGGTTCAATTCCCGCCTCAGGCGACTGACTGTGTGGAGTTTGCACGTTCTCCCCGTGTCTGTGTGGGTTTCCTCCGGGTGCTCCGGTTTCCTCCCACAGTCCAAAGATGTGCGGGTCAGGTGAATTGGCCATGCTAAATTGCCCGTAGTGTTAGGTAAGGGGTATATGTAGGGGTATGGGTGGGTTGTCGCTTCGGCGGGTCGGTGTGGACTTGTTGGGCCGAAGGGCCTGTTTCCACACTGTAAGTAATCTAATCTAAATCTAAATCATGAGGTGACATGCAAGTTCCTCTCCAAGCCACTCACCATCCTGACTTGGAAATATGTCACTGTTCCTTCACTGTCACTGGGTTAAAATCTTGGAATTCACTTCCTTAAGGCATTGAGGGTCTACCTACAGCACATGGACTGCAGCAGTTTATAAAGGCAGCTCACCCCTACCCAACAATGCCCACATCTTGTGAATAATTAATCCAGGGTGTAAATATGCAGCTGCCAACTAGCCCTGTTCAGGTGCCAGGTGTGACTCAGTGGGTCATCCTGTCAACTTTAGTTCTGAAGGTGTGGGTTCAGGCCTCTCTGTAAAGATGGAGACTCCAGTAGAGTGTTGAGGGAGTACCACTCTGCTGAAGATGCTGTCCCTCAGCAAGATGTTGAACTGGGGTCCTATCCACCTTCAGGGTAGTGTCCAGCCCCTCACACCCTTACCAGCGGTGTGCCACAAGGATCAGTGCTGGGTCCACTATTGATCATCATTTATATAACTAATGTGGATGATTGTATTGCTCGCAAGACAAAGCTTTACACTGTGCACGTGACGATCAATTCAATTCATGAGAAAGGTTAGTAGGTTTGTGTATAACATCAAAATTGGTGGCACAGTGGACAGTGAAAAAGGTTACCAATACTCATTGCAAGTGCTATTTACACAGCTATTTGTTCAAGCAGTGGGGTGGGGTGAAGGGGGGGGGGGAAGGAATTAAGTCACAGACCAGGGATGGTGTACAGGATTTTGAAAGTCAGCAGCTGGGTTCTTGCTGGGATCCTTGGCATTACCCCTCCCTCAAAGAACACTGCCTCAGAGATCATTAGACAGGCCCCTTTTCACTTGGAGGTTTGGGACTGGCTCCTGCTCACAATAACAGGCACAAAGGGGGAAGCCAGCAGAGGCTTGGTGGAGGAAAGGAAGTGCAGCTTAAGGAAGGAATGAGGAGAGCAAAAGGGGACATGAGAAAACACAGAGGAGATTCACCAGGATGTTGCCTGGGATGGAACGTTTCAGCGATGTAGAGAGAGACAGGAGGAAAAGGCTGGAAAGTTGGATTAAAAGCTCAGCCATGGTCTCAATGAATAGTAGAGCAGTTTCAATGGGCCAAATGGCCTACCTCTGCTGCTATGGTGTTGAAAGAGACTGGATAAGCTTGGGTTGCTTTCTTTGGAACAAAGAAGGTCGTTGGGGGCGGGGGACCCTGATAGAGGTGTGTAAGGCTCTGAGAGGGATGGATGGGGTGTTTCCCTTGGTCAAAGGGTCAATAGCAAGGGGGCCATCATTTTAAAGTGAAAGGCAGGAGTTTAGATCAGGTTTAAGGAAAAACTTTTTCATCCAAAGGGTGTTGGGGTCTGAGATGCACTGCCAGGAGGGTTGATGGGGTAAGCCTCACAACTTGGGCGAGAATGATAGAACATTTTACGGTACAGTGTCATAACACTCAAAGTTCTGGGTGTAGTGCAGGAAAGTAGGCCTGGGGTAGGGAGTAGGAAATATTTGGTAGTACAGACTTGATAGGCTGAAGGGCCTCTTCTGTACTATATGGTTCTATGAATAGTGACCACATTTCAAAAGAGCTTCATTGTCCATAAAGCACTTTGAGATGTCCTGAGGACTTGAAAGGCACTATATAAATGCAAGTTCTTTACTTCTGAACTTCAAAAAATGTACAACATGCCAATCCAAACAATTAATCCCCTCAGACTGTTTAACCTGTGAAGGCATCACCGTATCCCTCACTGTGTAAGATGAAGTTAACCACCCTATACAGATAGTGACACTCCCCAGGCCTTCTGACTCAGAGATAGGGGCATTACCACTCTACTACAAGACTTGTCATTCTGCAGATATTTTTAAAGTAACCTAACCCCCATGTAGATATATGAAGCTCCTCACCGAGTAACACATCGAAAGCAGGGATGAAGGGTCCACCAAAGACAAAGGAGAGCTCCGCTGCATGAGGGGCTCTCCTGAACTGGGGTATTCTTCTCTGATAGAAACTTGCACGGTGCTGGAACTCATACAGAAACACAGGGTTCCCAGCATCTGCAAACACAACACCTGAAACATCAGCAGCTCAAAGCAAACACAGTGCATTCACAGCAACACCAACCCAGTCTGAAATCCCAAATGGACCCAAACCCCTTCCTATTCACACCCATTGTCCATAATCCCAATGGACTCAAACCCCTGCCCATTCACTCCCACTATACACAATCCCAATGGACCCAAACCCCTTCCTATTCACTCCCACTGTATACAATCCCAATGGACTCAAACCCCTGCCCATTCACTCCCACTGTACACAATCCCAATGGACCCAAACTCCTTCCTATTCACTCCCACTGTACAGAATCCCAATGGACCCAAACCCCTTCCTATTCACTCCCACTGTACACAATCCCAATGGACCCAAACTCCTTCCTATTCACTCCCACTGTACACAATCCCAATGGACCCAAACCCTTTCCCATTCACTCCCACTGTACACAATCCCAATGGATCCAAACCCCTTCCTATTCACTCCCACTGTACACAATCCCAATGGACTCAAATCCCTTCCTATTCACTCCCACTGTACACAATCCAATGGACTCAAACCCCTTCCTATTCAGTCCCACTGTACACAATCCCAATGGACCCAAACCCTTTCCCATTCACTCCCACTGTACACAATCCCAATGGACCCAAACCCCTGCCTATTCACTCCCACTGTACACAACCCAATGGACTCAAATCCCCTCCTGGGAGAAAGTGAAGACTGCAGATGCTGGAATTCAGAGTTGAAAGTGTGGGAAAACACAGCAGGGCAGGCAGCATCCAAGGAGCAGGAGATCCAGGATTCTGGCATAAGGCCTTCATTAGGAATCCACCGACACCCTTATCTGCCTGGCTGAACTGGTCCTCACCCTCAACAACTTCTCCTTCCAATCCTCCCACTTCCTCCAAACCAAAGGGGTAGCCATGGGCCCCAGGTATGCCTGCCTGTTTGTTAGATACATGGAACAGTCCATCTTCCACAGTTACACCAGCACCACCCCTCCACCTGTTCCTCCACTACATCGATGACTGTATTGATGGCACCTTATGCTCCCACAAGGAGGTTGAACAGTTCATCAACTTTACCAACACATTCCACCCCAATCTCAAATTCACCTGAACCACCTCGGAAACCTCCTTCTCCTTCCTGGACCTGTCCATCACCGCCTCTGGCATCTGACTAACCACAGACATCTACTACAAATCTACCAAATCCCACAACTACCTGGACTACACTTCCTCCCACCCTATCTCCTGTAAAAATGCCATCCCTTATTCCCAATTCCTCCGCCTCTGCTCCCAGGATGACCAATTCCACCTCAGAAAGTCCCAGAAGGCCTCCTTCTTCCACGATTGCAATTTCCCTTCCCATGTGGTTGATGATGCCCTCCAGCGTATCTCCTCCACTTCACGCACCACCGCCCTTGACATCCACCTCTCCCAACCGCAACAAGGACAGAATCCCCCCGGGTCCTCGCCTTCCACCCCACCAACCTTTGCATACATCACATCATTCTCTGCCACCTCCACCGCGTACAAATGGACCCACCACCAGATATATATTTCCCTCCCCGCCCCTATCAGCATTCCAGAGAGACCAGTCCCTCTGCAACTCCCTTGTCAGGTCCATGCGCCCCCACACCCCCAACCAATCCATGCCCCACACCTGGTGCCTTTCCCTGCCATCACAGAAAGTGTAAAACTTGCACCCACACCACTCCCCTCACCTTCATCCAAGGCCCCAAGGGATCCTTCCACATCTGTCAGAATTTACCTGTAACTCCACCAATGTCATCTACTGTATCTGTTGCACCCAGTGTGGTCTCCTCTACATCAGGGAGACAGGACACCTTCTTGCAGATTGTTTCAGAGAATATCTCTGGGCCATCCTCACCCACCAACCCCACTGCCCCGTGGCTGAATACTTCAACTCCCACTCCGTCAAGGATATGCAGGTCCTGGGCCGCCTTCACCACCAAACTGTTACCACTCAACGCCTGGAGGAGGAACGCCTCATATTCCGCCTTGGGACCCTCAACCCCACAAGGGATCCATTTGGATTTCAGCAGCTTCCTCATTTCCCCTCCTCCCATATTATCCCAGTCCCAAGCCTCCAACTCGGCACTGCCCTCCAGACCTGTAAATTACTCCCCCCTCCGACCTATCACCTTTTCCCTCACCTTCATTTACCTATCGCTTTCTCATCTACCTTACCCCAACCCCATCCCCCTCCCATTTATCTCCCAGACCCCGGCCCACAAGCCTCATTCTTGATGAAAGGCTTATGTCCGAAATGTCGATTCTCCTGCTCCTCGGATGCTGCCTGACCAGCTGTGCTTTTCCAGCAACACACTCTTGACTCAAACTGCTTCCTATTCACTCCCACTGTACACAATCCCAATGGATTCAAACACCTTCCTATTCACTCCCACTGTACACAATCCCAATGGATTCAAACACCTTCCTATTCACTCCCACTGTACATAATCCCAATGGACCTAAATCCAATCCCATTCACTCCCACTGTATACAATCCCAATGGATCAAATTCTTGCTCATTCACTCCTAAATGCTGTATAGATTCCAAGTGGATCAAACTTCCTCCCGTTCACCTGCATTGTACAGAATCTGATCTAACTGTGGACCCAAATCCCTTCCTGTTCAGTGCCATTGTGGTAATTCATGGAGGCTCATCTCCTGCCCTTGCCCCGCTCTCCTGAAGTGGTGCGCTCAATCCATACCCACTCAATAACGATACAATAACTGGCTCTCTCGAATGGACAGAGATGCCTACAATCCTTTAAGGACTCTCCCCTCGTGCAGTATTCTTGATCCTGATAAAGTATAAACATTGGAGTAACTGAGGCCTCATTAATTTCCCGAGGCTGACAGACCCACTCACCTTTGTAATACTGGGCAGCTCTCAGGGTGGGAATAGTTATAAACACATCGCCAAACAGGTCGAGGTACCGTTCCTTCAGTGTCTCACAGTCATCTTCATCCCCAAAGTATTCATCAAAAATCAGGGCTCCATTCTCCTCACCAAACTAACCAGAGAGTTAAATCACTAAGAGTCCTACAGGACAACGTGTTGCAACAAGAAAACAGAAACACCCCAAAATGATAATAATAAAAATGCTGTCAGGGCCCAGGGTAGTGAGAGGATTTACACATTGGACCTTGTATTCGTCATCTCAGGCTTTCTACCCTGATCTTTGATCTTTAAACCTCATTTACTTGACCTTCTGACTCAAGGAAGGAGCAATACTGTCGGAATTAGGGAGAGTTGGCTGTAGGGTTGGAGGAGGTGATAGAGACGGGCCCAGGGGAGACCATGAGAGGGTCCCATACAGTCTGATTCAGCCTGAGACAGTGGGAGAGGGTCTGGATCCTTGGGGAGGGAGCAGAGGTTGTGCTGAGGAACAAGGACAGCAGCTTCTCTCTTCCCCGTATTTAACTGGAGGAAATTACTGTTCCAGCACCAGATGTTGGACAGGCAGATTCACAATTGAAAGGAGAATAGAGAGTTCGAGGGAGCTAGGGGTGAGGTGGAGTTGCGTATTTGTTGGTGTACACGTGAAGCCTAACTGGTCTTTTAAAGACACCATTATGCTGCAGTCAGTTAGGTCAGTTGGCTGGATGGCTGGCTTGTGATGCCAACAGTATGGGTTCGGTTCCTATTCCACCTGAAGTTACTATGAAGGCTCCTCGGCTGAGGTGTGGTGACCCTCAGGTTACCAGTCATCTCTCTGTGAGAGGTTGGGACCATGGTAACTTTACTGAGCTGCTGCACTAAAATAGCAGCTGGCTGAGGATTGAACCTGTGGGAACAAACAGACAGATCAACAAAGCAGGCTGGTGATGCAGTTCTACCAGCTTTTTCATTCTGCCGTGGAATGGCAGTGCCAGATTTACTGTCCATCCCACCCCAGGATGACTTGCTGGGCTGCTCCAGACGTTAGCTAAGAGTCAGCCATATTACTGTGGGTCTGGAGTCACATGTAGGCCAGAATATTTTCATCCTGAAGGAAATGAATGACTCTATGAAGCAGATGGGTTTTTATGTTAATGGGAATAGCTTTATGATCACTGTGACTGAGGTACATGTCCAGGAATGGAGTTCTTTCATGAACTGAAATTCCACCAAATGCATGATAGGATTAGATTGCACCTCCCTGGGCCACTTGCAGCGGGATCTGGATTATTATCCAGTGACATGACCACAACACCAATGACATGGTCAATCATATGTCAAAAAGTGCTGTGCTGGAAAAGCACGGCCGGTTAGGCAGTATCCGTGGAGCAGGAGACTCAACGTTACAAGCATATGCTCTTCCTCAGGCTTATGCCCGAAACGTCGATTCTCCTGCTCCTCGGATACTGCCTGACCTGCTGTGCTTTTCCAATACCACACACTGATCTCCAGCATCTCCCTTTCTCCAAGGTCAATCATATCAAAGGCTGCAGACAGCTGAGGAGGACAAAGACTCCTTGATGCCCTCCACCCTTCCATCCGACAGCATTCCACATGTTCTTCAGCCAAACAGGAACCTCTCGATTTGCTTAAGTCCCTGATTTCAAATCTGGGTCAGAACGACTGTCTCAAAGCTGCATTCACCTCAGAATCAGAGTGGACAAAATGATGAAGAAATTGAGCAGGACCGAGTTACATTAAGTTCACTTGGAAACAAAAGCCAATCCTGGAGATGTTTCTACACTGACAACCAGCTGGAAAACGTAAACAGCGAAAATGTCTTACTAGGGGTTTGATAAACTGGTTAATTTTCTCCTGAATTTGTTCTCTGCTTATTCCCGTTTCCCAGTCGGGCAGAATGATTTGCTGTAAAGAAGAGAGGAGTATATTTAAACATTTGAACAATATCTAGAGGGGAATGCATGAAAACAGCTCAGCAATGGTGTCTCATTTCAACCATCCAGCAAAGAAGGGTCAGACGTAGGTCATTGCATAACATACCAGGAACACTCCGGAAACTTGGGAACAAAAATCTCACCCCATATTTTAATACTGTCCCGGGGGGGGGGGGGGGGGGGGGGGGGAACGCACTGTCGGAGGGTCAGTACTGAGGGAGTGCCTCACTGTCGGAGGGTCAGTGCTGAGGGAGTGCCACATTGTCAGAGAGTCAGTGCTGAGGGAATGCCGCACTGTCAGAGGGTCAGTACTGAGGGAGTGTCACATTGTCGGAAGGTCAATACTGAGGAGGCGCTGCAGTGTCGGAGGGTCAGTGCTGAGGGAGTGCCGCACTGTCGGAGGGTGAGTGCTGAGGGAGTGCTTCAATTCCATATGTCTTCCCTGAATTTAAGTTTCACCATTTGCCACTATGAGATTTGAATCCACGTCCCCAGAATATTAGACAGGGGTGTTGAACTGTTAATCTATTCACATTGCCATGATACCACCTTCTCCCCTAAAGTGATCACTCCATCGATGCTGTTTCCTGCCCTCTCTCTTAGAACAAGAACAAGTGATCAAATTAGCCTCAAAATTCCAGAAATTCTCCTTTTCACATAATAATCACTGACTTCTCCCTAACCCTCTCTTGTTTTCCCTGTTTTTATTTCTGGGATTTGACTAGTCCCCCGATATCATTGAAGCCCACTGACTCTCATCATTACCCCTCTCTCTCTCTCTCTCTCTCTCTCTCTCTCCCCACCTCCACCATTTTGCTGTTTGTACGGTAGGTTCCCAGCATTGGCAGTATTCTGCTTTTGGGAATATTGGAATCCTCCAGTCCAGAGGCAGTAAAGCCTTGTACAGCAGCTGGCTGTAGACGATCGATACTACAGAGGCAGAAGCTGGTGGTTTTGTGATAAAGAGGGTAATGAGGGTCAAACCGAGCACCACTGACCTATTATGCCATTTGGGTATTGCTGGAAAAGGACACTTTTCAAATATTTTTTCGCTTCCCAACCAATCAGCACTCTCCTCTCATACAGTACAGGTTCATAAGATATAGGAGCAGAATTAGGCCATTCGACCCATCATGTCTGCTCCACCATTCGATCATGGCTGATAGGCTCCTCAGCCACATTTTCCTGCCTTCTCTCCCTCTCACTTCAAACTATTTCCAGTTAAAATCCCGTCTAACTTCTCCTTAAGTTCACTCACTGTCCCAACGTCCACTGCATTTTGGGGTAGCAAATTCCACAGGTTCACAACCCTTTGGGAGAAGCAGTTTCTCCTCAACTCTGTTTTACTTTTGCTCCCCCAGTATAACCATTGTTAGTCAGTAATAGTCCCCATCAGCTGCGATTCACATCCCCCCAGCCAGTTTATTATCCCACTCCTTTGTCTGTCCAACTGTTCTTCTCTCTCTTTGGGCTCTGTGCCCACCTATCTTTTACTCCTTACCCCCTCCCCCCAATCCTATCTTTTGCATAAAAACTAACCTTTTCCTAGCTACCATCAGTTCTGTGGAGGGGTCACTGGACTAGAAACGTTAACTCTGATTTCTCTCCACAGACCTGCTGAGCTTTTCCAGCAATTTTTGATTTTGTTGCATTCAGTTTCAATGTTGATTTTTCCCTTGAATTGGTATTCTTGCAAATTGTGATGTGCACGAGACAAGAAGCTTTGACAAAATGGACCTTTTCTGCAAACCCACCCCCCCACAACCCCGGCCCCTCATTCTGTAAGAGACTGGGTTTGCTGTGATCTAGTCTCTATTACCGGGCTGCTGTGTGTTACCTCTGGGTGGACAAGGCTTCCTATCACCTCCTCTGTGGTCACTCCGACCAGGATCGGGATGTGCTGAAACTGTCCTCTCTGGAACATCTTCCAGGGATCATCATTAAGGAAATGTCCATCCACAATGAGAGCGGGAATTAACTGGTACAGCTCATTCTGAAATGGGGATCAGTGTTGTTAATAAACGTTAGAAAAGACAGAGGGTGCACTTTCACAACAGAGTTTTGCACAGAATGCCTCATTCTGGAAGTTTAGTTGCTGTCAGGATGAAGTTTGTCAGGATGAAGGCAGCACCGTTACCAATTTGCACACAGTAAGATCACACTCTGGGTATTTTTTTCTTGCTCTCGACCAGACTCTCTGCCACCAAGTGTTTTTTTATGTTGTCCAGTTAGGACACACACGGTCCCAGTCCTAGTTCAGCAGAAAGCAGTGCTCCCTCCCTCCAGCAGCAGCCCAGTGCATTCACAGACCTGAGAATTGAGTGTGTGATTTGGCCTCTTCACCTTCTGATCTGGAGCTATGAGCACAGACCACAGCGATCATAGAATAGAATCAGAGAATCCGCGCAGTATGGAAGCAGGCCAATCAGCCCATCGAATCCAGACCCACCCTCCGAACAGCATCACTCCCAAAGCCCCCTCCCCACCCCCCAACCTCTCCCTGTAACCCAGCATTCCCCATGGCTAACCCGCCTAGCCTGCACATCCCTGGACACACTAGCATGGCCAAGCCAACTAACTGTAAATAGAGAGAGAGGGGGTACTGGAGTGGATGGGGATGTGCAAAAACAGACAGGGGGACAGGGTGAAGTGGAGGAGGAGGGGGCAGGAGTGGAGCGGGAGGAGAGAGGTGGAGCTGGGGTTGGGGGCTGAGGGGGGAGGGTGATGTGTTTGAAGGATTGCGTGTGTTTGGGAGGGCAGAGTTTGCCCGTTCTGTTTTGAAACTTAGTTCCTGTTTCTGTACATTGGCACGGAGCACAAGAAGCTGATGTCTGCCCCTGAGAGATCACCTCCTGAATACTTTAGAAGGTTGTCTCAACTCCCAGACAAGGTCTGAAAGTGGTAACAACAGCGGCCACTCGCAGTGCAATCCCACATATATCATGGAGATCATTGGCCAATGTGTAACGACTGGGGCTGAGGAGGACTCTGCTAGTCTCACATGGTCCTTTGACATCCCCATCGAACAGACAGAACCTGGGATTTACTGCCTGAGAGACACAGACTGAGGTTAAACTGCACCCCACACCATTACACCCGCCGCCCCCACACCACGGCACTCACTGCAGCAGGACACAGCCTCACTCAGTAAACCTTCAGGGCAAAGACCTTTCCAGTGTCAAATCCAAGTGGACTATCAAGAGTTTCAAGTGTGGAGCAAAGTACCAAACTGGTGGTGATTTGAACCATCTCTTCCTCAGTCTTGTTACGAAGGCAGTGCAGCAGTAGCTGTGACTGGGTGCTATCACATCCTGCTATCTGAGCAACTTCCTGCAAAACACAAATCAGACATCACCCATCAGACCTTTCCCAATGTCCTCCCGGCAACCCCCAGCTCCCTTGGCAGCAGGAAGGAATTGCATTTGCGTAGCTGCTTCTTAATGTGGCTAGAATGTCTTGAAGTCTTTCACAGCCAATGAAATGCTGAGGAGGGCTCTCTGTTGGTCAGTCAGAAATCGCAACTACCAATTTGTGCAGAGCAAGATCCCATTGAGAAAGCAGAGGATCATCACAGAAATGGAGATCACTCAGCCCCCCCCGGCCTTCTGTCCCATCATTCAGGGGCTGTGTAATGTCTCCTTCTCTCTCCATTCTTTCCTTTCCTTTGGAAATGAATCTAATTTTTAAACATAGGTTTGTATCCCCTGGAATTTCGAAGGATATGGGATGATTTGATTAAAGTTTTCCAGAAAGTGAAATGATGGGATAATTTTTACAATATTATTGTCTTCCAGAAGCATATTGACAGCCTAAAGAGGAAACTGTAGTGGAGCTGACAACAAAAGGTTAATTTACAGATCAACAAATCAGGTTAAAAATGCAAACATGTGATAACTGTGTACTCTGGCATCTAGGAGCATGCTCAGTAAGCACAAAAGCGATTGAGGCTTTGGAGGTGAAAGGTCAATGACCACAATCTGAGGTCCCCATTAAACAAACGTCTTCATTACCCATCCCTCACAGAGACTGCACACACTCACCTGTGCCAGCTGGGTTGGTACTGGAGGTGCTAATCCTGGCATTAGAGAGCTTCCACTTTGCAATATTGCCCGATGGAACAAGCCAGTGGATAATGGAGATAGAGTCTGGGAGAAAACGCAGAAAAGATTATTTCGAGCATAATAAGATACACTAGGAATAAGTTGTATGTGGGAATTTGTTCACTGATCTGTGTTCTTAACTCATCTGCTCAATTATCTTTGAGGCTGTGGGGATTGGGAATGATCACTGGGATAGGGAGGGAGCGGTGACCCCTTTGACAGTGCAGCAATCGCCAGGTACAGTAATAACGTTCTCAAATTAAACTCTGACTTCATGTTCCTGACCTTCAGAATCAGAGCTTCACAGTCAGTGAGATCACTGACCAAATGGGCCACATTAATACCCAGAGAGGTGCCAACTGTCAATCACAGTTTATCTCCTATCGAGATCCCAGCTGCAGTACCAACTCAACAAGTCAGATTGACAATGAAATCGGGCTTGATAGCCCCTAACTTTATTTTTCTGTTTAGTTGGTGACCGTGGTTATCAATCACTGCAACATACCCACACAAGCCTGCAGTTTTTCTTTAACAATGGAACTGATGTCTAATTCCACAGAAGAAACAAGCTGACTGAATATAGGAGGCAGTTTGAATGATTGTAAATTACAAAATAAAATCCCACTGCAATCTGTTTCCTGACAGTATCCATTACAGAGATTCAAATCCAGAGAGATTACATCCCTATCGCTGCAAATGTGTTGCTGGTCAAAGCACAGCAGGCCAGGCAGCATCTCAGGAATAGAGAATTCGACGTTTCGAGCATAAGCCCTTCATCAGGAATAAGAGAGAGAGCCAAGCAGGCTGAGATAAAAGGTAGGGAGGAGGGACTAGGGGGAGGGGCGATGGAGGTGGGATAGGTGGAAGGAGGTCAAGGTGAGGGTGATAGGCCGGAGTGGGGTGGGGGCGGAGAGGTCAGGAAGAGGATTGCAGGTTAGGAGGGCGGTGCTGAGTTGAGGGAACCGACTGAGACAAGGTGGGGGGAGGGGAAATGAGGAAGCTGGAGAAATCTGAATTCATACCTTGTGGTTGGAGGGTTCCCAGGCGGAAGATGAGGCGCTCCTCCTCCAGCCGTCGTGTAGTTGTGTTCTGCCGGTGGAGGAGTCCAAGGACCTGCATGTCCTCGGTGGAGTGGGAGGGGGAGTTCTGGCCTTCTTAGCACAGTCGGTAACGCGTCAGTCTCATAATCTGAAGGTCCTGAGTTCAATCCTCAGAGAAGGCAAGTCTATGTCCTTTGCCACCTTACGCATTATCTTCTCTACAAAGATTACATCCCTATCTCAACATTCCTACACTAACTGACTCCTTTCCATTTCTTTGCTGTGGAGATAATTCGCTGGGTCCTTCCAAGTCTGCTAACATGAACTTTTCACAAATCCTAGAGCCTAGACTTTCTCAGTCCTTTTAACTTGCATATTTCTGTAAAAAAAACTTGAAGCTTTTAAATTGAAACCCTTCTGATGAAATAACTGGTTCTCTGAATAACCCTGAACTCCTAAGAAAAAAAAACAAACTTCAGAACTCAAACCTGGTATTTTCAAACTCAATGCTAGATTCTAAATGTTTACCCTGTCTTTCATAAATCTCACAGTATAAGCATCTCTCTATTAACACCACAGGGGTTGCTCATTCACCTGCTTTTTGTTAAAATGCTGGATTTATTTACTGTTCTGGAAGAATTCTCTGTGACCTTTAATTTGAAAGAAGTAATCATCACCTATCTACCTCTACTTTGAAATCTAAAGTTTAAAAATGGTACTAATATACCTAAATTATATACCTCTCATCATAGTCTGAATTCGAATTTTGAGTCAGCTTGGTGCAATGACTTGAGAACTGAACCCAGGTGGACCCTCCAGTACAGAACATTTCAATCCTCGATCATTGGGTGTTGGAAAGATTGGGAATGGGAAAAAAGTGGTGATTTTTGTGGAAAGATACTAGGCTTTTTTAATGGATGGGATAATCAGCAGGATTCTGGAGGATACAAAGACATGAGCAAGGAGAAGGAATATTGTGGGATGGAGCTGGGTATTGGCGGAATGGGTCAATGCAGGAATGAGAGAATGGGCTGGGACTGGGTGGTAATAATAAGGGTTAGGCCAGGGAATGGACAGGAGGAATGTGGAAGCTGGGAGAATTTGGCAAGTCAGTGGGTGTATGGGCAGGGTCAGAATGATTAAGTTACATCTTAAAAACCTTAACTTTTACAGTTGCATTTTCACTGATTCCCATCAAGCAGAGATGGCCTGGATCAGAAACTGAGGAGTTTCTGAGTGAGTCACTCCACCTTAGACCAGGCTGCAGTTCTAGTAGATTTCTGCTTGAATTGAACAATTGAAGAGAGAGAGAGAGAGAGAGAGAGAAAGAGAGAGAAAGAGAGAGAGAGAGAGAGAAAAGAGCAAGTTTCCCACCGTACATGTAGTGAAACACTGAGTGATCCAACTGACTGTCCAAACAGTGTGACTGATCCCGGGTTTCCACCAAACTCCCGAATATTCCTCTGTACCCACTGCAGGGCTGCTAACTGGTCCAGGAATCCAAAATTCCCTCGAGCATATTCATCTCCTGTGCTGTGATACAGACAGCAAAATGAAGATGTAAAAGATGATTAATTCTTAACTTTTGCTTATTAACTAATTGTGGGTGGCACGGTGGCTCCAGTGGTTAGCACTGCTGCCTCACAGTGCCAGGGACCTGGGTTCGATTCCAGCCTCGGGTGACTGTCTGTGTGGATATTGTGCGTTCTCTCTGTGTCTGTGTGGGTTTCCTCCGGGTGCTCTGATTTCCTCCCACAATCCAATGATGTACAGGTTAGGTGAATTGGCCATGCTAAATTGTCCATTGTGTTCAGTTGATATGTAAGTTAGATGTGGGCGGCACGGTGGCACAGTGGTTAGCACTGCTGCCTCACAGCGCCTGAGACCTGGGTTCAATTCCCGACTCAGGCGACTGTGTGGAGTTTGCACGTTCTCCTTGTGTCTGCGTGGGTTTCCTCCGGGTGCTCCGGTTTCCTCCCACAGTTCAAAGATGCACATGGTGTTAGGTAAGGGGTAAATGTAGGGGTATGGGTGGGTTACGCTTCAGAGGTTTGGTGTGGACTTGTTGGGCTGAAGGGCCTGTTTCCATACTGTATGGAATCTATCAATTCTATCAAACTAAGTTTCTAGTAAAAGAGCACAGCTTCATTGCTGGGAATCATTGCTGGGGAAGCTTTAACTGAAGGCACAGGACAGTATGACCTGATCAGGAATTTCATGGGATTAGACACTTAGTGAGGCACCGTCCTCACCTTAGTGAGGCATTGTGGGTCTACCGGCAGCACATGGACTGCAGCTCACCCCCACCTTCTCAAGGGGCAACTAGGGACGGGCAATAAATGCTGGGCCCAGGCAGCAATGTCCACAATCCACGAGTGAATAAAAATACTCCTTGACAAAGGTGATCACGTCATTGTTTGAGAAAAATAGAGAATCTGTGTTGTTATTGTTATAGCTGCAAGGTGTGAAATGTATGTATTTGTACTCACCAGGGAATGAAGGAAGAGTATACAAACGCTGAGTTTTACAGTTCACTCAGTGAGTCTGTGACAATACACACTTTCAGCTGCCTGCTGTAAATCGGAATCACAGATAGTAACCATGGAAACACCATCAACCCATATTAACCCTCTGTTTATAACCTAATGGTGGTCAGGTCCCAAGCTGGGGTTTGAACCGGGTTCTTCAGGCACATAGCTGGAGACCCAGCCCATTGGGCCACTGAAATACACAAGTTCAGGAGGGGCTTTTACTCCTGATTATAACAGGCTTGAGAATCTGAGATCACCTCCTGGAGATCTGCTGAGGGATGTGGGATCGCATCCTGGAGAACTCAGGTACCTGCTGAGGAATGTGAGATCTCAGAGGAGGGGCATGGGGGATATGGGTAGGTCAGGGAGAGAAGACACAGAGTCTTTGCCAGACAACTCACACTGGGAATCAGAGTGAGAGAGAAAGAACAGAGAGAGTAAAGAAGGAAGTGGAGGAAAGAGAGATTGATAAACGTAAAAAACAGAGAGACTGGAAGGGAGAGAGAGAGAGTGAGAATGAGTGTGTGCGGGTGTGTGTGAGAGAGAGAGAGAGAGAAAGAGACAGAGTGTGAGGGAGAGAGGGAGAGAGGGTGGGGGGAGAGAAGGAGAGAGGAGGAAAGAAACAGAGTGAGGGAGAGAGAGGCTGACTGAGGGAAAGAGAGAAGTGAGAGAGAGAAAGTGAGGGAAAGAGAGAGAGAGTGAGGGAAAGAGACAGTGAAGGAAAGAGAGAGAGTGAGGGAGACAGAGAGTGGGGAACAGGGAGAGAGATAGAGCGAGGGAAAGAGTTTGAAAATAACAAACAGAAAGACATTTTTCCAAATGCTTCCAGGAGACGTGTGCTGGTTTACTGAAAAGGAAGAAATCGATGGAGTGTACGAGTCTTTATCTCCCTACGACTGTGTCCTGACGGGCCATTAGTTATTGTTCACTGCTGCAAGTCATTTACACTTATAATCGTGCCTTTAATGTAATAAAGTGGCAAGGATTTTCCCAAGGGTTTTGTGAACCACATAATGACTGTGATCCAAACAAGGAGACATTAGATCAGCTGTTGAAAAGCTTTGTCAATGATATTGGTTTTAAAAGCTTTCTAAAGTAGGAAAGGGTGTGAGAGGTAAATAGACTTCGGGAGGCAATTCTAGAGTTTAAGGTCCAGGCAGTTGAACGGAGAGCTGCCAATCATAAGACAATTAAACCTGGGGATGCTGAACAGGATGGAACTAGAGGAATTCTGATATCTCTGAAGGTTATAGTGCAGGAGGAGATAACAGACATGGGGAGGGCTGAGCAAGGGGCTGTGGAGAGCTCTGAAAACCAGGGGAAGATATTCAGAATGGGAGACTGTCTGAGTGGGCAGAGTGTAGGGTGAATGAGAGTTTGTGTGGGGTGGCATGGTGGCTCAGTGGTTAGCACTGCTGCCTCACACCACCGGGGAACTCGGGTTTGATTCCAGCCTCGGGCAACTGTCTGTGTGGAGTTGGCACATTTTCCCCGTGTCTGCATGAATTTCCTCTGCATGGTCCGGTTTCCTTCCACAATCACAAAGATGTGCAGGTTAGGTGAATTGGCCATGATAAATTACCCATAGTGTTCAGGAATGTGTAGGTTAGATGCATTAGACAGGGGTAAATGATGAGTAATAGGTTAGGGCAATGGGTCTGGGTGGGTTTCTGTTCGGAGGTCAGTGTGAACTTGTTGGGCCGAATGGCCTGTTTCTACACTGTAGGTAATCTATGATTCTATGAAGCCACAAGGTTCCTATGAGCTTGAGTTTGCACTTACCTGAGGAAGCCAGCCACACTGATCCTGTACTGAATCACCACGACAATGACATTACCATAACCGGCCAGAGCTGTCCCATGAAAGATAGAGCTCTTGCCCAGAATGAAGGCTCCTCCATGGATCCAGACCATAACCTGGGGAGGCAGAGCGAGGGAGAGAGTGAAATTATCAGTGCTTACCAAACCGAGGAGTCCCCACGTTATCCAACCTGGATCAGGAAAAACAGAATTTCTTTCAATTGAACGTTTTAGACCCAATCCTCACCCATCCATGATCTGAAAGTCACAGCCAGAAGCTGATTGGCTGCTCCTTTACTCAGTTGCTTCGAGGCAGGTCAGAGCCGCTCGGTTAACCTCGGCGGGATCACTCACTGGCCATTCCCCAGCGAATGGATCAAATGATACAGCTCAGGAACTTGCTCAGACCCAAGGTAACGAGGGTCGTGGAGACAGTAGACCGGGAACAGCATGGGGGAAGGTGATTGGTAAAAGGATGTGAGGGAAACCCCTTCCCACCCAGAGCAGGCAGGGATCCAGAATCCATCGTCCAGTCTAGTCATGGATACAGAAACTATCAATTCATTGGAAAGGAACTTGGATCCATAAAGGAATTAGGAGAAAGTGAGGACTGCAGATGTTGGAGATCAGAGTTGAGAGTGTGATGCTGGAAAAGCACAGCAGGTCAGGCAGCATCCGAGGAGCAGGAGAATTGAAGCTTTGGACAAAAGCCCTTCATCAGGAATGGGGCTTGTGGGCCGGGGGGCTGAGAGATAAATGGGAAGGGAATGGGGCTGGGGATAGACAGCTGGGAATGCGATAGGTGGATGAAGGTGGGTGAGAAGGTGGTAGGTCGGTGAGGAGGTTGGAGTGGATAGGTGGGAAGGAAGATGGACAGGTAGGACAGTTCAAGGGAGTGGTGCCGAATTGGAAGGTGGGATAAGGTGGACTTGCAGGGTACAGACAAAGGCCTGTAGTGGGATATTGGGATTTACAAAAACATATTTTATTGAATCAACTTAGACTCATACAGCCATAGAGATGTACAGCATGGAAACAGACCTTTCACTCCAACTCATCCATGCCAACCAGATATTCCAATCCAATCTAGTCCCACCTGCCAGGACCTGGCCCATATCCCTCCAATCCCTTCCTATTCATATACCCATCCAAAAGCCTTTTAAATGTAGCAATTTGTAACAGCCTCAGTCACTTCCTCTGGCAGCTCATTCCATATACATAGTATCCTCTGTGTGAAAAGTTGCCCCTTAGGTCTCTAGTGAGCTTTGAAAAGATTTGTAGCTCAGGTTAAGGTTCTGGATGTAAGTTTTCTCGCTGAGCTGGAAGGTTAGTTTTCAGACGTTTTGTCACCATACTAGGTATTGCACTGAAGATGTTACCTAGTATGGTGACGAAACATTTGAAAATGAACTTTCCAGCTCAGCGAGCAAACCTACATCCTTAGGTCACTTTTATATCTTTCTCCTTTTTTCCTAAACCTATGCCTTCTAGTTCTGCACTCCCCCACCCCAGGAAAAAGACTTTGTCTATTTATCCTATCCATGCCCCTCATGATTTTATAAACCTCTATAAGGTCACCCCTCAGCCTCTGACGCTCCAGGGAAAACAGCCCAAGCCTTTACAACCTCTCCCATAGCTCAAATCCTCCAACCCTGGCAACATCCTTGTAAATCTTTTCTGAACTCTTTCAAGTTTCACAACATCCTTCAGATAGGAAGGAGACCAGAATTGCATGCAATATTCCAACAGTGGCCAAACCAATGTCCTGTACAGCCGCAACATGACGTCCCAACTTCTGTACTCAATACTCTGACCAATAAAGGAAAGCATACCAAACACCACCTTCACTATCCTATCTATCTGTCCAGCCTATCCTATTTGTTAAGAAGGCATGTGGTGTGTTAGGTTTCACTGGTAGAGGGGTTGAGTTCTGGAGCCCTGATGTCATGCTGCGACTGTACAAAACACTAGTGTGGCCGCACTTGGAATATTGTGTACAGTTCTGGTCCCCATATTTCAGGAAGGATGTGGAAGCATTGCAAAAGGTGCAGAGGAGATTTACCAGGATGTTGCCTGGTCTGGAGGGAAGGTCTTATGAGGAAAGGCTGAGAGACTTGGGTCTGTTCTCATTGGAGAGAAGAAGGCTAAGAGGGGATTTAATAGAGACATACAAGATGATCAGAGGATTAGAAAGGGTGGACAGTTCAAGTCCTTTTCCTAGGTTGATGACGTCAGCTTGTATGAGGGAATATAGCTATAAATTGAGGGTTGATAGATTCAAAATAGATGTCAGAGGCAGGTTCTTTACTCAGAGAGTGGTAAGGGCGTGCAATACCCTGCCTGCTAATGTAGTTAATTCAGCCACATTACGGAGATTTAAACAATCCTTGGATAAGCACATGGATGGTGTTGGGTAGTGTAGGGGGATGGGCTTAGATTAGTTCACACTAATCCTTATGCTTGTCCTTACCACCTTTCTTAAACAGTGACCCCACGTTAGCCAACCTCCAGTCTTCCGGCACCTCACCTGTGACTATTGATGATATAAATATCTCAGCAAGAGGCCCAGCAATCACTTCTCTAGCTTCCCACAGAGTTCTAGGGTATACCTGATCAGGTCCTGGGGATTTATCCATCTTCCTGCATTTCAAGACATTCAGCACTTCCTCCTCTGTAATATGGATATTTTTTAAGATGTTACCATCTATTTCCCTACATTCTATATCTTCCATGTCCTTTTCCACAGTAAATACTGATGCAAAATACTCTTTTTGTATCTCCCCATCTCTTGCAGCTCCACACAAAGGCCGCCTTGCTGATCTTTGAGGGGCCCTATTCTCTCCCTAGTTACCCTTTTGTCCTTAATGTATTTGTAAAAACCCTTTGGATTCTCCTTAACTCTATTTGCCAAAGCTATCTTATGTCCCCTTTTTGCCCTCCTGATTTCCCTCTAAAGTATACTCCTACTTCCTTTATACTCTTCAAAGGATTCACTCAATCTATCCTGACAATATCTGACATATGCTTCCTTCTTTCTCTTAACCAAACCCTCAATTTCTTTAGTCATTCAGCATTCCCTATAGCTACCAGCCTTTCCTTTCACCCTAACAGGAATATACTGTCTCTGAACCCTCATTATCTCATTTCAGAAGGCTTCCTATTTTCCAGCCGTCCCTTTACCTGCGAACATCTGCCCCTAATCAGCTTTTGAAAGTTCTCACTTAAGGCCATCAAAAATAGCCTTGCTCCAATTTAGAAGTTCAACTTTTAGATCGTTCTCCCCGTGTCTGCGTGGGTTTCCTCCGGGTGCTCCGGTTTCCTCCCACAGTCCAAAGATGTGCGGGTCAGGTGAATTGGCCAAGCTAAAATTGCCCGTAGTGTTAGGTAAGGGGTAAATGTAGGGGTATGGGTGGGTTGCGCTTCGGCGGGTCGGTGTGGACTTGTTGGGCCGAAGGGCCTGTTTCCACACTGTAAGTCTAATCTAATCTAATCTGGTCTATCCTTTTCTATCACTATTTTAAAACGAATAGAATTATGGTCGCTGGCCCCAAAGTGCTCCCCCACTGACACGTCAGTCACCTGCCCTGCCTTATTTCCCAAGAGTAGGTCAAGTTTTGCACCTCCTCTAGTAGGTACATCCACATACTGAATCAGAAAATTGTCTTGTACACACTTAACAAATTCCTCTCCATCTCAACCCTTAGCACTATGGCAGTCCCAGTCTATGTTTGGAAAGTTAAAATCCCCTAGCAAAACCACCCTATTATTCTTACAGATAGCTGAGATCTCCTTAGAAATTTGTTTCTCAATTTCCCTCTAAGGTGATCATCCCTTTCTTATTTCTCAGTTCCACCCAAATAACTTCCCTGGATGTATTTCCGGAAATATCCTCCCTCAGCACAGCTGTAATGCTATCCCTTATCAAAAACACCACTCCACCTCCTCTTTTGCCTCCCTTTCTATCCTTCCTGAATCATTTGTATCCTGGAACATTAAGCATCCAGTCCTGCCCATCCCAAAGCCATGTTTCTGTAACTGCTATGATATCCCAGTCCCATTTTCCCAACCATACTCTGAGTTCATCTGATTTCCCTGTTAGGCCGCTTGCATTGAAATAAAAGCAGTTTAATTTATCAGTCCTACCTTGTCCCTGCCTGCCCTGACTGTTTGATTCACTTCTTTTCTCAGTTGTAGCAGTCTCAGATCGATCCCATTCCTCAGTATCTCCCTGGGTCCCCCACCACTCCACCGTACTAGTTTAAATCCTCCTGAGCAGCTCTAGCAAATTTCTCTGCCAGTATATTAGTCCTCTTCCAATTTAGGTGCAATCTGTCCTTCTTATACAGGTCACTTCTACCCAAAAAGAGATTCCAATGATTGAAAAAGGTGAATCCTTCTCCCATACACCAGCTCCTCAGCCATGCATTCATCTGCTCTATCTTCCTATTCCTGCCCTCATTAGTTCATAGCACTGGGAGTAATCTAGATATTACTACTCTTGAGGACCTCCTTTTTAAATTCCTGCCTAACTTTCTGTAATCTCCCTTCAGAATCTCAACCTTTTCCCTTCCTATGTCATTGGTTCCAATGTGGACAATGACCTCCTGCTGGTCCCTCTCCCGCTTTGAGAACATTCTGCACCCTCTCTAAGACACCCTTGATCCTGGCACCAGGGAGGCAAAGCACCACTCTGATTTTTTGCTGCTGGTCACAGGAATGTCTATCTATGCCTCTGACTAGAGAGTCCCCGAACACAATCGATCGCTTGGAATCCAATGTATCCCTCATTGCATTAGAGCCTTGGCTGTTCGTGCTACATTCCCTTGAGAATCCATCACTCCCATACTTGTTTGAAATGGAGATAGCCACGGAAGACTGCTGCACTACCTGCCTAGCTTTCCTGGAGTTAATCCATCTGAGATACTGTATCTGTGGCTTTCCCCCTTTCCTATAACTGCCACCCATCACACCTCCATGTTCTTGTAAATTCATCATTGCTTCTAATCACGCCAACCGATCCATTCAATCTGACAGGATTTGCAACAATGACATTTGTTGCAGATCAGCAATATTATTGCTGCCCTCTGGAGCAGTTGGGACTTGAACCAGGTCTCCTGGTCCAAAGGTAGGAATGCTACCACAACACCACAAGAGTCCTATGTGGATTAGAATGGATGAGAACAGGTGGTTTATTGTACTGGGCTGGCACAGACATGACACACTGAATGGCCTCTTCCTGTGCTGTAATGTTTTGAAGGCTCTATGTTCACACTTTCCTTCCTCCCCCTCCGCAGCTCCTCACTCACTCATCCCATTCCTGACTGAACATTCCTATCGGATCTGTTCTGTCCCTCCAGGCAGCACCTTCCAGATTACAACAACTCGCCAAATGGTGGAAAGTACCTCCTCCCATCTCCCAACAAAAGCCTGTGTGCCAGGGGGCTGGTCAGAAATATTTTGTCTGCAAAGGTTAGGAACCCTGTTGATGTGAACAGCCAATCACACTGAGGTTTCCCTCTCTCTCCGGAGTCAGGAAGCTCTTCAGCCTTTTGTTTCCTCACTATCCCCAGGTCATTCCCACTCAGTCAGAAGTCACATGACAGGTGGCATGGTGGCTCAGTGGTTAGCACTGCTGCCTCACAGCGCCAGAGATCCAGGTTTGATTCCAGCCTCGGGCGACTGTCTGTGTGGAGTTTGCACATTCTCCCCGTGTCTGCGTGGGTTTCCTCCGGGTGCTCCGGTTTCCTCCCACAATCCAAAAATATGCAGGTCAGGTGAATTGGCCATGCTAAATTGCCCACAGTGTTAGGTGAATTAGTCTGTGGGAAATATGTCTGGGTGGTTACTTTTCGGAGAGTCAGTGTGGACTTGTTGGGCCAAATGGCCTGTTTCCACATTCTAGGGAATCTAATCTAATCGATACCAGTTTATAGTCCAACAGGTTTATTTGAAATCACAAGTTTTCGGAGCATCACTAACCCTAACCCTATCTCATCGCTCTGAAGGCTTATAATTTCAATTGAATCTGTTGGACTGTAGCCTGGTGTCATGTGACTTCTGACCTTGTCCACCCCAGTCCAACACTGGCACCTCCACCCTATTCCCACTCAGCAAAGCCAGAGGGATTTAAATGAATCCTACTGCTCCTGCTCCACAAATGATTGACTTACAGGTAGAGAGCTGTTCTGCTGTGAAGGATGGACTGGACTGTAGACACTGAGATACAGGCAGTCCTCACTGGCAGGCACTGGGAAGAGCTCCAAACGCTTCCTGACTTTCTGCAGACACCTGGCAGTGTGAATGAGCAGGAAACATTTTTGTTATTATTCCTGAGAAAAATCACTGACCTGAATCACTAACCATGTTTCTTTCTCCCGCACTGATATATTTTCACCTGAGATGATTTGAAAATGTCTCTTGAGTTTGCTCTCTGGCTCTACCTGGTCAGTCTGTCCCTGACTCTGTCCATTACTTGGAATTACAGATAATTCACAGCACAGTCCCAGAGCTGTCATAAAACCAGAAAAAACTTTGGATGCTATACTTCAGAAACAAAAACAGAAATTATTGGAAAAAACTCAACGGGTCCTGCATCATCTGGAGTTCTCCCTGTGTCTGTGTGGGTTTCCTCTGGGTGCTCTAGTTTCCTCCCCCTGTCCAAAGATGTGCAAGTTAGGGTGGATTGGCCATGCTATAGTGTCCAGGTGGAGTTAGGGGATGGGGAATGCAAGGAAAGGGTAGGTGGATAAAACTGGGTGGGATGCTCTTCGGAGGGCTGGTGTGGATTTTTAGGACTGAATGGTCCTATCCACTCTGTAGGGATTCTATGGAGCATCTGTGAAGAGAAATCAGTGTTGACATTTTGGATCCAGTGACCCTTCCCCAGAATGTCAGTCTGATGCCTCTGTGCTGCTTCCACACAAACTGATTCACCTCTTGGCTCATGTGCTTCAAGGTGTTTTTTATCTCTTTCAACAGACCAGCTTTTCCTGAAGGGATTCCCAGCTGCTGGGGCCGGGGAGGAAGCCTCAGAAAGGGGGTTAGCAACACAAGGGGGTTAGCACCGTGCTGGGGGAGGGTGGAGTGAGGTTGATCTATGAGCATTCAGTGGGGGTTTTAAAGCCAGCCCCCACCCGGATATAACCACAAGGTTTCGGGAAATCGAGCTGACCGTGAGTCATGGTTTAAACATCAGAACTACGTTGAGATTCTGCACTCAGTCACCATCGTGTCTGGTGCTGATGTTGTCAGGTTTATTTTGTAATCGAGAGCCTTGGGCTAATACTCTGGGAATGTGGGTTAAAATCTCACCTTGGCAAATGGTGGCGTTTGATTTAATTTAAAAATAAATCAGGAATGAAAAGCTGGCCTTCCTCGGAAATAAATCTGGCCCAGCCAAATAATACAGCCATTCTGTAACTGAGTACTAATTGTTTGGAACTATGTATGTTCCCTCTAATTCTGCCATGGGAATCTCTGAAGACCATCCAGTAGCAGTGGCTGGAGAATCCAGGAAGTGAAGCTGTCAGAGCAGGGATTAGTGCGAGCAGAGGGACACGCTGACCATAGAGTCATACAGCAGTGAAACAGACCCTTCAGCTCACCCAGTCCAAGCCGAATATCATCTCAAACATCATCAGCTCACCAGGAGAATCTGGAATAAGGTGGGTGAACTTGCAGCATGGGTTGGTACCTGGAACTTCGATGTTGTGGCCATTTTGGAGACATGGATAGAGCAGGGACAGGAATGGTTGTTGCAAGTTCCAGGATTTAGATGTTTCAGTAAGAATAGAGAAGATGGTAAAAGAGGGGGAGGTGTGGCATTGTTGGTCAACGACAGTATTACAGTTGCAGAAAGAATGTTTGGGGACTCGTCAACTGAGGTAGTGTGGGCTGAGGTTAGAAACAGGAAGGAGCGGTCACCTTGTTGGGAGTTTTCTATAGGCCTCCGAATAGTTCCAGAGATGTAGAGGAAAGGATAGCAAAGATGATTCTCGACAGGAGTGAGAGAGACAGGGTAGTTGTCATGGGGGACTTCAACTTTCCAAATAGTGACTGGGAACACTATAGTACGAGTTCTATAGATGGGTCAGTTTTTGTCCAGTGTGTGCAGGAGGGCTTCCTGACACAGTATGTAGACAGGCCTACAAGGGGCGAAGCCACATTGGATTTGGTACTGGGTAATGAGCAGGGCCAGGTGTTAGATTTGAAAGTAGGTGAGCACTTTGGTGATAGCGATCACAATTCTGTTACGTTTACTTTAGTGATAGAAAGGGATAGGTGTATACCACTGGGCAAGAGTTACAGCTGGGGGAAAGGCAATTACGATGCAATTAGGCAAGATTTAGGAAGCATAGACGGGGAAGGAAACTGCAGGGGATAGGCACATTAGAAATGTGGAGCTTATTCAAGGAAAAGCTCCTAAGTGTCCTAGATAAATATGTACCTGTCAGACAGGGAGGAAGCTGTAGAGTGCGGGAGCCGTGGTTTACAAAGTGGAATCTCTGGTCAGGTGGAAGAAGAAGGTTTATGTTAGGATGAGATGTGAAGGCTCAGTTAGGGTGCTTGAGGGTTACAAGGTAGCCAGGAAAGACCTATAGAGAGAGCTCAGAAGAGCCAGGAGGAAACATGAGAAGTTGCTGGCGAATAGGATCAGGGTAAACCCTAAGGCTTTCTATAGGTATTTAAGGAAGAAAGGAATGACAAGAGTAAGATTAGGGCCAATCAAGGATAGTAGTCGGAAATTGTGTGTGGAGTCATAGGAGATAGGGGAAGCACTAAATGAATAGTTTTCAACAGTATTCACTCGATAAAATGACAGTGTTGTCGAGGAGATTACTGAGATACAGGCTACTAGACTAGGTGTGATTGAGGTTCACAAGGAGGAGGTATTAGAAATCCTGCAGAATGTGAAAATAGATAAGTCCCCTGGGCCAGATGGGATCTATCCTAGGATCCTCTGGGAAGCAAGGGAAGAGATTGATGAGCCTTTGGCATTGATCTTCAAATCACCATTGTCTACAGGAATAGTGCCTGAAGACTGGAGGATAGCAAATGTGGTTCCCTTGTTCAAAAAGGGGAGTAGAGACAATCCTGGTAATTATAGACCAGTGAGTCTCACTTCAGTTGTTGATAAAGTGTTTGAAAAGGTTTTAAGAGATAGGATTTATAATCATCTAGAAAAGAATAATTTGATTAGGGATAGTCAGCACAGTTTTGTGAAGGGTAGGTCGTGCCTCACAAACCTTATTGCGTTCTTTAAGACGGTGAACAAAGAGGTAGATGAGAGTAAACAGGTTGATGTGGTGAATATGAATTTCAGCAAGGCATTCAATAAGGTTCCCCACAGTAGGCTATTGTACAAAATGCGGAGGAATGGGATTGTGGGAGATATAGCAGTTTGGATCAGTAATTGGCTTGCTGAAAGAAGACAGAGGGTGGTGGTTGATGGGAAATGTTCATCCTGGAGTCCAGTTACCAGTGGTGTACCGCAAGGGTCGGTGTTGGGTCCACTGCTGTTCGTCATTTTTATAAACAACCTGGATGAGGGCGTAGAAGGGTGGGTTAGTAAATTTGCAGATGACACTAAGATGGGTGGAGTTGTGGATAGTGATGAAGGATGTTGTAGGTTACAGAGAGACACAGATAAGCTGTAGAGCTGGGCTGAGAGGTGGCAAATGGAGTTTAATGCGGACAAGGTGATTCACTTTGGTCGGAGTAACCGGAATGCAAAGTACTGGGCTAATGGTAAGATTCTTGGTAGTGTAGATGAGCAGAGAGATCTCGGTGTCCAGATACACAGATTTTTGAAAGTTGCCACCCAGGTTGACAGGGTTGTTAAGAAGGCATACAGTGTTTTAGCTTTTATTAATAGACGGATCGAGTTCTGGAACCATGAGATTATGCTACAGCTGTACAAAACTCTGGTGCGGCTGCACTTGGAGTGTTGTGTACAGGATCAGTGGTGCCTGATCCTGTACAGAGGGGACATGTGGTTCAGGGGAAAGTGCCAGGAGGGTGGGTCGTAGGGGGGCGTGGATCTGACCAGGTAGTCACGGAGGGAACGGTCTTTGCGGAAGGCGGAAAGGGATGGGGAGGGAAATATATCCCTGGTGGTGGGGTCTTTTTGGAGGTGGCGGAAATGTCGGCGGATGATTTGGTTTATGCGAAGGTTTGTAGGGTGGAAGGTGTGCACCAGGGGCGTTCTGTCCTTGTTACAGTTGGAGGGGTGTGGTCTGAGGTGCGTTGGAGTGCATCTTTAATCACGTGGAAGGGAAATTGCGGTCTCTAAAGAAGGAGGCCATCTGAGCCCACCTCCCATCCTGGCACTTTCCCCTGCCACTGCAGGAACTGTAAAACCTGTGCTCACACCTCCTCCCTCACCTCTATCCAAAGCCCCTAAAGGAGCCTTCCACATCCATCAAAGTTTTACCTGCACATCCACTAATATCATTTATTGTATCCGTTGCTCCTGATGCGGTCTCCTCTACATTGGGGAGACTGGGCGCCTCCTGGCAGAGCGCTTTAGGGAACATCTCCGAGACACCCGCACCAATCAAACACACCACCCCGTGGCCCAACATTTCAACTCCCCCTCCCACTCTGCCGAGGACATGGAGGTCCTGGGCCTCCTTCACCACCGTTCCCTCACCACCAGACACCTGGAGGAAGAACGCCTCATCTTCCGCCTCGGAACACTTAAACCCCAGGGCATCAATGTGGACTTCAACAGCTTCCTCATTTCCCCTTCCCCCACCTCATCCTAGTTTCAAACTTCCAGCTCAGCACTGTCCCCATGACTTGTCCGGACTTGTCCTACCTGCCTAGCTTCTTTTCCACCTATCCACTCCACCCTCTCCTCCCTGACCTATCACCTTCATCCCCTCCCCCACTCACCCATTGTATTCTATGCTACTCTCTCCCCACCCCCACCCTCCTCTCGCTTATCTCTCCAAGCTTCAGGCTCTCTGCCTTTATTCCTGATGAAAGGCTTTTGCCCGAAACGTCAATCTCACTGCTCGTTGGATGCTGCCTGAACTGCTGTGCTCTTCCAGCACCACTGATCCAGAATCTGGTTTCCAGCATCTGCAGTCATTGTTTTTATCCCGTTTTGTGTACAGTTCTGGTCACCGCATTATAAGAAGGATGTGGAAGCTTGGAAAGGGTGCAGAGGAGATTTATTAGGATGTTGCCTGGTGAGGAGGGAAGGTCTTACGAGGAAAGGCTGAGGGCCTTGAGGCTGTTCTCATTGGAGAGAAGAAGGTTGAGAGGTGACTTAATAGAGACATATAAGATAATCAGGCGGTTAGATAGGGTGGACAGGGAGAGCCTTTTTCCAAGTATGGGGACGGCGAGCACGAGGGGGTATAGCTTTACATTGAGGGGTGATAGATATAGGACAGATGTCAGGGGTAGTTTCTTTACTCAGAGAGTAGTAAGGGTATGGAATGCTTTGCCTGCAACGGTAGTAGATTCGTCAACTTTAAGTACATTTAAGTCGTCATTGGACAGGCATATGGATGTACATAGAATAGTGTAGGTTAGATGGGCTTCAGATTGGTATGACAGGTCGGCGCGACATCGAGGGTGAAGGGCCTGTACTGTGCTGTAATGTTCTATGTTCAAACTAAACCATTCCCACTTGCCTGCACTTGGTCCATATCCCTCCAAATATTTCCTATTCATGTACTTCTCCAAATGTCTTTTAAACTTTGTAACTCTACCCACGTCCACCACTTCCTCTGGCAGTTCATTCTACACACCAATCACTATCTCTGTAAAAAAATGGCCCTCATGTCTGCTTTAAATTTTTCTCCTCTCATCTTAAAATATACCCCCTAGTCTTGAAATCTCCCACCCTAGGGGAAAAGCACCTATCATTTACATTATCTATACCCCTCATGATTTTACAAACCTCTGTAATGTCACCCCTCAACCTCCTACACTTGTGAAAAAAGATGTTTCTCCAGCATCCAGCATCTCCCAACAACTCAAACCCTCTATTCCCAGCAGTATATTGGTTACCAGCTTAATAATATCCTTCCTGGAACAGGGTGATCAGATCACTCCAAGAGGATACTGGATAGGAGCTACCTCATTGCTCTGAATGACAGACAGACCAGACTGGATCAGGATTTCCATCCCTCAATGAACCAGCTGTGTTTTTATAAAAATAGAAACTAGAAGCAGGATCAGGCCATTTGGCCCCTCAGGCCTGGTGTACCATTTAATCTGATGATGGTTGATCCTCTATCACAGTGTGACATTTCCCCCTCCCTCCTTGAAGCCTTTAATATCTGACAACTTATCGTGCTCTCCCTTGATGAGGCCGGCATGGCCTTTTGAGGTGGAGGACTCCACAGACTCTGGGTGAAGAAATTATTCTTAATTTCCATCCGGAATGGTGTACCTCATATCCTGAGACTGTGCCCCCTGATTCTAGACTCTCCATCCAGTGAAAACACCCTCCCCATGTGTGGTCTTTCCTGCCCTGTTAGAATTTTATACATTTTAATCCAATCCCCTTCCGTCCTCCTAAACTCCAGTGAATACGGGCCCAGTCAAGCCACTCTCTCCTCCGCCTGCCATCCCTGGTATCAGCCGAGTGAACCTCCTCTGCACACCCTCTTTTCGAATTACATCTTTTCTTAGGTCAGGAGGTGAAAGTTACACTGAATGATGCAGGCGTGGTCTGACTAAGACTCACCCTCACTGAAGTGTGACACACATCCTAAACCATGGAAGACACTATACAGACAGAAAGATTCGCCCTTTGCTCTTCACCCCCTAAATGTTTCTCTTTCAAATGAAGAACTCAGTTCAGTGTGTGAAATGTTTGAGTGTGATGATGTAAGTTGGTGCTGTACATTTGAAGAATGAGGGATGATTCCTACATTGGTGGGTGGCTTGTAACATTGCGGATTCCTGTCCATGGCTCCGGTTTCTTGGGAGGAGCAAACCTCAGGGCCCCCACGGGAGGTGCTGCGAATGGGATTCCGAGGTACCCAAAGACTGCCCTGGGAATCCCTTCGACCTCCTGCTGTTCTCCCCGAATGAGGCCACCCTCGATTCTGACCACAGGCTGGAGGTGATCGGTTTCTGCAAGAAAGTAACCGTTAGCTGATGCTGAACTAGCTCGCAACTCGAAATCCTCTCGCACATCACAATCACGCTCCATGGCTCTCTCACATGCCTTCATTCTCCCACTCTCTCCAGCCTTACATCACAACAGCTTTGCACTTGTGTGGTGTCTGCAACATGGCAAATGCTAAATGCTTTCAAAACATAAAGTAAAATCCACACTTGTGTCTCCCGTCCCTCAGGATTACGATGCAAGAAATCAGACTCCCGAAAAAGAACCCCGATTTGTGTAGCACGAGACGAGGGCACTGATTGGTTGGGCCTTTGTTGCCATGCAGATATAACAGTTGATTGTCAATCTTATCTCACAAACCAGGCGGGTAGACCCTGATTAGTCAAAGTATTGCCAGGGGTAAGCTGCAGTAATTGGCTGCTTCTATATTTTAGTGTTGGTCTGACTCCAGTATGTAGGCCATTTACTCCAAAAGCTGGTGGCTATATCAAAGCCACATGCTGATGACCACTGGCAGTGGGCAGTGTGCCAAGCATGCTCAGCCAGTTCATGTTCACAAGCCTCAGAACACCATATCCAACATTAGATATGATGGTACTGTTGTACAGTATTTATTAAATAATCCAGACTGTGCTGATTATCAGTCAGGCTCACAGTGTTATGTATTTGCGTGTGTTGCATGCTACATGTATTGACACCCAAGGCCCTGTTTTAAACAGGAGAGAGGAATTTGTATAGACATAGAGACAGCCAATTGCTGCGGCATTCCCATGGCAACATCCTGAGCAATCAGAGTCAACCCATCTGTTCTGGGAATTACGATTGGCAGTTAACTGCATCTCCAGCCCAGCCTATCAGCACTCTCCTCTCATGCTGTCTAAGCTGGTGTTCCTCTCTCAACTCTGTTTCCTGTGCGTGAGAGATGAGCAGTATATGATGAAAAGCTGCGGTTTTGTGTGTTGGGTAGTTTCGGCAATGTTTCAGCCCTGTATGACCAAGCGACTCTTTATAACAAAATATCCCAATGCTCTTCATGGGGTCATCTGCAAATGGGAACGTCACCAACCATTTCATGATCAATTTCAATTCTGATCTTTTCTTTAAATGCACATATTAATACAAAGCATAGTAATGCTGCTCACTGAGGCAAAGGGTATGGCAGAGGTTAGAAATAAATATTTTGCTTCTGTCTTTACCAAATTTGAAGATGGTGACAGTGGCTCAGTTGAAAATGTGGGTGTTGAGCAACTGAGCAGCGCAGTGGTAGATAAACAGGAGGTGCTAAAAAGCTGGCACACTCCAGCTAGAGAAGTCACCAGGTCTGAATGGGATACGGCCGAGATTACTGAGAGAAGGAAGGGAGAAAACTGTGGAGCTTGTTGACAGAACCTTTCCAGACTGCTCTGAAATCAGGATTAGTCCCGGTGGACTGGAGGATTGCAAATATGACACCGTTGTTTAAGAAAGGGACAAAGGATAAACTCAGAAGACTACAGACCTGTCAGCTTAGCATCAATTGTGGGAAACTGATGGAGGCCATAATACAGGATAAGTTAAAATACACTTAGAGAGCTTTGTCAAGGGCAGGTCATGTCTGACAAATGTAACTGAGTTCTTTGACGAGGTGACACAGGCAGTGGATGAGGGTGGTGCTGGGGATGTTGTATATTTGGACTTTCAGAAAGCATTTAATACAGTGCCACGTGGCAGCTTGGTTAGCAAATGAGAAATGTTTGGGATTGATGGATCTTTGGCAGCATGGATTAGAAATTGGCTAAAAGATTGGAAACAGAGGGGAGGTATAGATGGGCATTTCTCAGATTGGAGAGGAGTTCAACGTGGTATTCCCCTGAAGTTGGTTTGGGGACTGTTACTTTTTCTGATTTAAATAAATGATTTGGAGATGGGTACTGAAGGCAAAATCTCCAAATTTGCAGATGATATGAAGCCAGGGAGAAGAGTGACTTATGAGAATGATGCTGAGCGATTTCAAAGAGACATTGATATGTTGGCCAAATGGGCAGACACCTGGAAGATGAATTCCAATGCAGAGAAATGTGAGGGAATGCATCTGGTAGGAGCAGCACAGAGACAGTCCAGGCCTCAATGGGATAACTCTGAGGGGAGGACAGGAGCAGAGGGACCTTGGGGTTCACTTACATGATTCCCTGAAGGTGACCAGGCAAGCTGAAACAGTTATTAATAGGTTTTATAGGATCCTCGGGTTTATAAATAGAGGCTTAGAGTATAAAATCAAGGAAGTGATGCTGAACCTCTACAAATCATTGGTCAGATACATTTGGAGTAATGTGTTAGTTCTGGGCACCTTATTTAAGGAAGGTTGTTAAAACCCTGGAGACAGTTCAAAGGAGATTGACCTGAATGATAACACAAATGAGGGATTTTAGATCCAAGGAAAGGAGAGAGAGATTGGGCTTATTCTCCTTGGAGCAGAGAAGATTATGAGGTGACCTCATTAAATTGTTCAAAAAGATGAAGAACTTTGACAAGGTAAAGAGGATATTTTATTTGCATGAGTTGGTGTATCAGTAACTAGGGCTCAAATTTCAAGAGTGCAAACATGAGAGCTCAGAGTTAGGTGAGGAGAAGCTTCTTTACCCTCAGGGTTGTTAGGATTTCAAACGTGTTGCCTGTGAGAGTGGGGGGGGGGGGGGGGGCAGATTCTGTCAGAGGTTTCAAAAGAGAGCTGGATGGATATTTAAAAGTTTTTAATTTAGAAGGCTATGGAGATGGGGCTGGAGAGTGGGACGAGCTGGGTAGTTCTTTCAGAAGCTGGCACTGAATTGATGGGTCAAATGGCCTCCTTCTATCCTGTAAACTTCTATTCTAAAATACAATTTTTTAAAGCTATGCCTTTTAAATTACTCCATCACAGGATGTGGGCATCACAGGCTGGCAGCATTTATTGCCTGTCCCTTTATTTAAATGTTCCATACTTCGAGTGACTCCATTCATACAACAATCTGAGATATCGTCAGTAAAAAATCAGAATGGCACCTGAGGGGTTGTTGGCTCTGCAGGGATTGGAGCGAGGATTAATCATGGCTCATACTCTCCATCATCATTTTCTGCAACTTCATAAAGAGTAACAGGATGCTCCTTACTGAAGGTGGGGGTGAGCTGCCTCCTTGACCCGCTGCAGTCCATGTGCTGTGGGTTCACCCACATGCCTTTAGGGAGTGCATTCCAGGATTCTGACCCAGTGACACTGAAGGAATGGCAACATATTTCCAAGTCATGATGGTAAGTGACTTGGAGGGAACTTGCAGGGGCTGGTGTTCCCATATATCTGCTGCCCTTGCCCTTCGAGATGGAAGTAGCCATGGGTTTGGAAGGTGCTGTCTGAGGATCTTTGGTGAATTTCTGCAGTGCATCTTGTAGATAGTACACACTGCTGTTACTGAGGCATTGGTGGTGGAGGGAGTGGATGTGGATAGGGTCACAACCAAGTGGGCTGTTTTGTTTTGGGTTATGTTGAGTTTCTCAAATACTGTTGGAGAAACGTGAAAAGTGTTTAAATGGTGGGTCCAGTTCAGTTTCTGGTCGATGATCTCAGCATGTTGATAGTGAGGGATTCAGTGATAGTAATGCCATTGAATGTCAAGGGGGTAATGGTTAGATTCTCCTTTGGTGGGGAGGGTAACTGAGAGACGCTTGCAATGCGTAAACGTTATTTGTCAGTTATCAGGCCAAGGCAGTATGTTTTCTGAAGTGCAACAAGTTACAAAATAGACGCACACCACTTCGGTATCTGAGGGGTTGTAATCATCAATGAACATCCCCACTTCTGACCTTGTGCTGGAGGGAAGTTATTGTAGTCAAAGTTTGTGCGAAGATTTGTAGCTCGGGTGCTTGTTGTAGTGGTTCTGTTCGCCGAGCTGGAAGTTTTAGTTGCAAACGTTTCGTCCCCTGGCTAGGAGACATCATCAGTGCTGTGGAGCCTCCTGCGAAGCGCTTCTTTGATGTTTCTTCCGGTATTTATAGTGGTATAGCTGAAACTGACACCCGGAAGCGGCAAGGACATACCACTATAAATACCGGAAGAAACATCAAAGAAGCGCTTCGCAGGAGGCTCCACAGCACTGATGATGTCTCCTAGCCAGGGGACGAAACGTTTGCAACTAAAACTTCCAGCTCGGCGAACAGAACCACTAGTTATTGTAGTGTTGGGCTCAAAAATGATATCTTCAAACCTGACCATTAAGGGTTAATTGGACAAGACAATGAGCAATTGAAGCAAAGTGGAAAAATACATGAAAATAGACCTGGTGGAAAACAGCAGCTCCTTGTGGTGAAAGGTAACTGCATATCCTTGATTGTTTGTAGGAATCTAGTTTTTGATGGAGTTAACACGAAGCAGCTTGGAGATGTTTCCAACTTGTTTTCCACACAATTGAGTTAGCGAGTTTTGAGAAGATTTGTAGCTCAGGTTGAGGTTCTGGATATAGGTTTGCTCACTGGGCTGGAAGGTTCATTTTCAGATGTTTCGTCACCACACTAGGTGACATCATCAGTGAGCCACGGATGAAGCACTGGTGGCATGGCCCGCTTTCTATTTGTGTTTAGGTTTTCTTGGGTTTGGTGATGTCATTTCCAGTTCTGTTTCTCAGGGGGTGGTAAATGTGAACCAACTCAAACTCTATCAACAAACACATTGACTTGGATCCCATTTACCACCCCCTGAGAAACAGAACAGGAAATGACATCACCAACCCAAGGAAACCTCAACATATAAATAGAAAGCGGGCCATCTCACCAGTGCTTCACCCAGAGGCTCACTGAAGATGTTACCTAGTACGGTGACGAAATGTCTGAAAATGAATCTTCCAGCTCAGTGAGCAAACTTACATCCAGAACACAGTGGAGTGTCTGGAAAAGGGACTGAGATGGAGAGACAGCACATAATCAGAACAGAATTAATATCAGGGATCTCCCCACCGGACTGGGATTTCCCCACCAGACTGTGGTTTAAGGACCAGGGTCGTGGAAATTGAGATCGAGCTCCAAAGGCCAGCCATGCCCAGAGGCTGGTGAAACCCATCTGTGAGATGTGCCAGGAGTATTTAAATTAATAAGTTCACTTGTTAGGTTGCATCTACTTACATTAGAAAAAGCTCATAAATCTGCTTTATATCAAAGTGCACGTCTTCTTGTAATCATTTTGATCAGATTTTTTAGAACCCACCCATTAAGTACTATCAGCCTCACAATACAGTCACTGAGGAAGCAGCTGAAGATGGCTGAGCCTGGGACGATGCTCGGAGAAATTCTTGTGGGAGAGAAACATGAGTGGAACATGATTTGTCATTTAGTCCGTCTCTGCAAACTGTAGGAGTGGGGGTTGGGAACCAGACCATGCCATGTCAACATACCAAGTCCCAGGTTGATAATTCTTGATTTAAATCTCTTTGAATCTGCAGGCTAACAGAATACTAGGAGCCAAGTGTGGATTGGGAGATAGGCACTGTGCCCTGGATTCTGTTTGGGACCTTTGTTCTGAAACCCCAGGAGTGAGCTGGTTTTGAAACAAGTGCAAACTTTGCAAACTGAATGGAGAGCAAGATAAACACAGAGCGAGTTAGTTATTTACAGCAAAGGTCATCATTAATGCTGGGCAGACAGTCAGAGATCTCCCTCCAATTGACATGGCTGTGGGATAGGAATCACCTGGGTTGGCCAATTTTGAAAGGGGCCACTCTGGAAAGATTGTCTGTGTTATTTGAGGTGTCATTAAAGTTCCTTCGCATTGGAGAGAGAGAGATGCTTGTTGCTCTTTGACAGGTGTGGTATCACACTAGACTGGAAGGATTCAGAATGCTCAATGGAGATGTGCTGGCAGCACAGTGGTGTACAGGCAGGAGGGAGTTGCCCTGGGAGACAACAATATTGACTCCAGACATCATAAAGGCTCATGGCTTCAGGTTAAACATGGCAAGGAATCCTCCTGCTGATGACCAAGTACTGCCTTTGCTGATGAATCAGTACTCCTCCATGTTGAATAATTCAATGATGTTACCATCACTGAATCCCCCACTGTCAACGTCCTGGGCGTTACCATTGATCAGAAACTCAACTGGACACACCACATAAACACAGTGGCTTCAAGAGCAGGTCAGAGGTTAAAAATACTGGGCGTGTAACTCACCTCCTGACTCCCCAAAGCCTGTCCACCATCTACAAGGCACAAGTCAGGAGTGTGATGGAATACTCCCCACTTGCCTGGATGGGGGCAGCTCCAACAACACTCAAGAAGCTCAACACCATCCAGGACAAAGCAGCCCATATGATTGGCACCACATCCACAAATACTCACTCCCTCCAACACTGATGCTCAGTAGCAGCAGTGTGTACCATCTACAAGATGCACTGCAGAAATTCACCAAAGATCTTCAGACAGCACCTTCCAAACACATGACCACTTCCATCTAGAAGGACAAGGGCAGCAGATTCATGGGCACACCACCTCCTTCACATTCCCCTCCAAGTCACTCACCATCCTGACTTGGAAATATATTGGCTGTTCTTTCAGTGTCTCTGGGTCAAAAGTCTGTACTTCCCTCCCTAAGAGCATTGTGGGTCTACTCACAGCACATGGACTGCAATGGTTCAAGAAGGCAGCTCACCCCCATCTTCTCAAGGGGCAACTAAGGATGGGCAATAAATACTGGCCCAGTTCAGCAACACCCACATCCCACAAAACGAGGGATACACTGAGGGTGGAAAGGGCACAAGATGTCCTCTGGGTGAGGGATTTCACTGTCCCAGCACCAAGCATGGCTAAGCAGCAGCATTACTGATCGAACTGGCAGGATCCTAAAGGCCATAGCTGCTAGACTGGGTCTGAGGCGAAGGAAGACTGGGTGAAGGAACCAAGAGGAAAATACATACTTGACCTTATCCGTACCAATCTGCTGGCTGCAGATACATCTGTCCTTGACAGTATCGGTAAGAGTGATCACTGTACAATCCTTATGAAGACAAAGTCCCACCTTCACCTTCAGAATACCCTCCATCGTGTTGTATGGCACCATCACCGTGCTAAATGGGACAGACTTCAAGCGGATCAAGCAGCTCAAGACTGGGCGTCATGGAGCGCTGTGGGTCACCAACAGCAGCAGAATTGCACTCCAGCATAATCTCATGGCCTGGCATATCCCCCACTCAACCATTACCATCAAGACAGGGGACCAACCCTGGTTCAATGGAGAGTGCAGGGGGGTATGCCAGGAGCAGCACCATGTTTATGTGAAAATGAATTTCCAGTTTGTGGGCTCCAGCCGCCTCCCTTTTACCATGGACAGGCAATCCTTTCACACGTCCATCCTCTCATCAGGGTGATCCTCGGGGCTCTCTGCTTCTTCCTGGAGAAAAGGCTTGAATCGTTCCCTTCCAGCACCACCCTCCTCCCACTGGCCAAGTCCGCATTCTCAACAACTTCTCCTTTAACTCCTCTCACTCGGTTTAGTTCAAAGATGCTGCTGTGGGCACCCGCATGGGCCCCAGTTCTGTCTCTTCACAGGGAACGTGAAACATTGCTTAATCCAGGACCCTTCCCACAACTCTTTCTCTAGCACAGCTTTCCTCTCTCATCCAGAATGAGAAATGTTTATCAATTTTGCTTTCAATTTCCGCTCTGCTCTCACCTTCGCCAGGTCCATCTCTAACTCCTCCCTCCCTTCCTCAACATTACTGTTTCCCTTTCTAGGGATAAACTAGTCACTGATAGCCACTACAAACCCACTGACTCCCACAGCTACCTGGGCTATACGTCCTCACACTTCTTCCTCACCTGAGGATTCCCCAACATCGTTGTCAACAGGGCCCTCTGCTGTGTCTGACCATCTCCTGCTCTTCCACCCTCTCCCTCTCCCACAACAGTGATAGGGTTCCCCTTGTTCTTACCTACCATCTCACCAGTATCCACATCCAGAAGACCACTAGCCGCCGTTTCTGCCACCTCCAACTGAATGCCACACATTTTCCCCTCTTCTCCCCTGTCAGACTTGCACATGGACCATTCCTTCCGGGACACCTTGGCCCAGTCTTCCTTTACTTCCATCACTTTCCCCTGCAACCGCCAAAGGTGTAACATGTGCCCATTTCCCTCCTCCTTCCTCAGTATCCAAGGGCCCAGGTCAAGCAGTGCTTTACCTGCACGTCCCACAAACTGGTCCACTGCATTCGCTGCTCACAATGTGGTTTCCTCTACACTGGGGAAACAAAGTGTAGAGTGCTTCACAGAGCATCTACATTCTGCCCACAAAAAACACCCTGAGCTTCCAGTTGCCTGCCACTTTAACACCCCACCCTGTTCTGTGGGCAACATCTCTGTCTCAGGTTTGCTGCAGTGCTCCAGTGAAGCTCAGCACAGGCTGGAAGAACAGCACCTCGTTTACCATTTGGGAACTCTGCAGCTTTCTGCAATTTTCAGGCCTGAGGCACCATGCCCCATGTCCTTACCCCAACCCCCACCCACCAGGCCTTGTTACCACATGGTCTGCTAATACATACAGCCCACTGTTAGTCCCCACTAGCAGCTCCCAGGCTGATCATTGTCCACTGCTTCATCTGTTCAGCTGTTCTTCTCTCTCTTTCAGGCCTATCTCCAGCTATCATTTACTCCTTAACTCCCCCCTGTCTCCTGCACAAAAAAAAACTTTTTCTCAGCTACCATCAGTCCTGAGGAAGGGTCACTGGACCCAAAACGTTAACTCTGATTTCTCTCCACAGATGCTGCCAGACCTGCTGAGCTTTTCCAGTAATTTCTGTTCCTGTGTTTGATTTCCAGCATTCGCAGTTCTTTTTGATTTTATACCTGAAGATGAGTGTCAACCTGCTACCAAACAGGACTACTTGTGTACCAAACGCCATAAACAGCAAGTGATAGAGCGAAGTGATTCCACAACCAACGGATCAGATCTAACCTCTGCAGTCCTTCCACATCTGGTCATGAATGGCGATGGACAATTAACCTACTCACCGGAGTAGGAGGCTCCACAAATATCCCCATCCTCAATGAGAGAGGAGCCCAGCACAGCAGGGCAAAGAGAAGGCCGATGGATTTGCAGTAATCATCAGCCAGGAGTGCCGCGTGGATGATCCATCCTGGGCTCCTCCAGTGGTCCCCAGCAGCTCAGATGCCAGTCTTCAGCCAATTCGATTCACTCCACGTGATGTCAAAAAAACAGCTGGAGACAGTGGATACTGCAAAGGTGGTGGGCCCTGACAACATTCCGGCAATAGTACTGAAGACTTGTGCTCCCGAACATTCCACTCCCCTAACCAAGCTGTTGCAGTACAGTATCCAGCTGACAATGTGGAAAATCAGAGTCAAGAGTGTGATGCTGGAAAAGCACAGCAGGTCAGGCAGCATCCAAGGAACAGGAGACTAGACGTTTTGAACAGAAGCTCTTCGTCAGGAGACCTTCTGAAGAACAGCTTATGCTTGAAACATCAATTCTCCTGCCCCTCGGATGCTGCCTGACCGGCTGTGCTTTTCCAGCACCACACTCTTCAACTCTGATCTCCAGCATCTGCAATCCTCATTTTCTCCTAATGTGGAAAATTGCCCAGGTATGTCACGCACACAAAAAGCAGGACAAATCTGACACAGCCAATTACCACACCGTCAGTCTACTCTCCATCATCAGTAAAGTGATGGAAGGTGTCATCAACACTGCTATCAAGCAGCACCTGCTCAGCAATAACCTGCTCAGTGATACACAGGACCACTCAGCTCCTGACCTCATTACAACATTAGTTCAAACATGGACAAAGGAGCTGAATTCCAGAGGGGAGGGGAGAGGGACAGCCCTTGACATCAAGGCTGCATTCAACCAAGTGTGGCATCAGGGAACCCTCAGAAAACTAGAATCCATAGGAATCAGGGGACAAGCTCTCCGCTGGTTGGAGTCATACCTCACACATAGGAAGATGGCTGTGGTTTTTGGAGGTCAGTCATCTCAGCTCCAGGACATCTCTCAGGAGTTCCTCAGGGTAGTGCCCTAGACCCAACCATCTTCAGCAGCTTCATCAATGACCTTCCCTCTATCGGTAGTGGGGATGTTCACCAATGACTGCACAATGGTCAGGACCATTCGTGACTCCTCAGATACTGAAGCAGTCCCCCAGTCCAGATGTGTGTCTACCTTGTTATAGACTAAGCCAGACCACTCAAAACGTTCTTAAGCAGACAGCCCAGACCATAACTTTGGAATTGGTTTCCTTAAGTGTACAGTGAAAATTACCCAGAGTGAGGTAGCTAGGTTGACTACAAGGTTTTAAAACAAACAAGAATTTACTCACAAAATTACACAATGATATACAAAGAACAGGATAAAGAACCCAGACAGAACTCAAGTCTATCCAAATTGGACTTAATTATGCTGTTCCGAACATACACACAACTGTCCCAATGAGCAAACCTCTTCACAATAGTAAAAAATGAAACAAATGCTTACATGTTGAAGTTAGAATGGCAGAAGGAGAGAGTCTAGCAGCCTACTTCCACACAGCCCACTGCTGAAACTCCTTCACCAGTTCTGGATTGAACTGCTCAGCTTTCAGATTTGACCCATCCCCTTCTATTATACACGTCATATTTAAAACATGACCACTTTGGCCTGAAGTCTCATCTGTTTACATATAATCAAAAGGCCTCTCAAAATCCTTTCCATCTCTGCACCAAACCAGACTGATCGGAGCCCGGCCTGGTTTATTACCCCTCTGACAAAAAATCAAGGACAGAGTCTCCTTGAGCCAAGGACAGCTTTAGAAAAGAAAGATCGAGCTGTGTGACACTTCTCAAAATCCTTTTTTATCCCTGTACCAAACTAGTCTGATGGAGCCTGACCTGTTTATGACCGTTCTGAAGAAAACCAAGGACGCAGTATCCTTGAGAAAAGGACCAGCTTTGTGACAACCTACAGCAGGATCAAGACAGTCCCATGAATGAATTTAAATAGTTTCAAATGTGAAACAATTCAGACATTATAGACACAAATGTATGTCCCACAAACTGTGGAGTTCCCAAGTTGCAACTCTCTTTTTGAAAATGCTGCTTGAACTCTCCTGATCTGTTGTCCAAATATCTCCTTTTGTAATTTGATGTTCAGTTTTTGTTTCTTGTTCACGTGAAGCAGCTTACAATGGTTTACTATGTTAAAGCTGCTGTGACAATGCAAATTGTTGTTCAATTGCTTCCTCCATCAAGTTGCCTTTTGAACAAGGGAGATAATACCCACCCTCTGTCTCATTCCACTGAGACGTTAGGAAGCACTTTTTTACACAAAGAATGGGAGAGGTTTGCAGTTTGTCAACTGCTTTTCCCAAAACCATAAGAAACGGCAGAGAGGGGTGAACACAGCCCAGTCCATCAGACAAACCAACCTTCTTCCCCACTGTTTTCAGACTGATGAATGGACCTCTCATATTAGAGTAGATCTTTTGCTGCAGCTTCTCTGTAGCTGTAACACTCTGTATTCAGTTCTATTATCTTCATGTACTTATGTGAGGTATGATTTGCCTGGTTGGTAACAAGAATAATACTTTTCACTGAACATCTCTATAACTCTATCTTGATACGTGACAATAATAAATCAAATCAAATCAATGCAGGTATCTTTAATCACACTGTTCAGAAACACGTCAGGCACAGGTGAGGGACTTAAATCTTATCTTCTGGTCCATGGGGTAACAGTACCACTGTTCCAGAAGGTGCTTCAGAGGTTCAAACTCAAGATCTCCTGCTTACAAAACACACTAAAACCACTGCCCCCGTTGGCAGTGCAACATCGGAAGTTCTGAATCCCCTCACCCACATCCAGCAGGCAACCAGCCCTTAGACTGGCACCTACCAACTTGTATTTACCATCTAACTCTTGGGCAGAAAGCCAAGCAGAGACAGTGTGGGATGTGACAGGTCACGGAAAGTCTGACAGACATGGAAATTCTTGCAATGTGTTCTTGCTCTCACCTTTCCAACACTTGACTGTAACTGAGGACTTCTTCCACAAAGTAGCCAAGCATACAGTGAGCAGGACTAAGAACCAGCGCCAGGCCATTTCTCCGTTCAGTGTGTGATACAGGAATGTCGCTCAGGGCCTAGCACAGACTCCTGGAGATCCACCTTCACTATGAACAAACTGACTGGATCTGCTCGCTGTTTAATGAATGACCAATATGATTACTGACCCTGAATGATTTCAAACAATGGCCTCTTCATCAGACACACTCCCACAGCAGGAATGTTGTTTCTGTCACTGACTTCTCAAAACCTTAACTCTTACACTGCCTGAAGCAGCAGCACGACACAGAAAAAAGCTTTCAACACTGTCCCCATCAAACGCTCCCAGGACAGAGACAGCACAGGGTAGATATAGAGTAAAACTCCCTCTACACTGTCTCCTATCAAACACTACCAGGACAGGGACAGCACGTTGTTAGATACAGAGTAAAGCTCTTTCTACCTTCAACAAATGAATATGGTCTTTTGACTAAATTTACTATTTAATCTCCCACTCCCATAGTCCACTTCTCTGATGACATTATGATCTCTATCCCACTGCAAAGATAATGAAACAAAGTTTGAGGAATATTCCACCACCTCATTAGCCAGGGGGCCATCGCGACCTTCAGTGGGACCTCCATTCCTGCCCAAACCAGGGTGGTTGGTTAGGGTGGGGCTGTATTCATTGCTTGATGGGAGTTACATTCTAGTTTCTTGTTCTTGTGCTTTGGAATGGACTTATATCAGGGAACCTTTGAGATTACCCCTTCCCCATTCCACAATCCAACCCACAGAGCGATGCAATTGTCTATCGGCACACATCAACAGTTCTCAACAACGAAACACGTCAGGAAGGGGTCCCATCTTTGAAATAACTCCCCAGAGGCTGGTATCCCATCACCAAGTCCCCCTTTATTTACCCATGGAGAGTGTCTGACGCAGACCCAGCTTCCTCAGAGCCAGCTCTCAGAGTGAACAGAACCTCTGACCCTCCTGTTTATTTTTTACACTTGCTTATTTTTGACACCAGTAATTTGTCTCTCAGTCTTGAATATACTCAGTGGGAGAGCATTCACAACTCCCTGAGTAGATAATCCCAATGATCCACAAGTTTCTGGACTATGTAATTCCAAAGATTCATGAAATAACTCCCCAGAGGTCGGTATCCTGTCACCAAGTCCCCCTTTATTTACACATGAAGAGTCTTTGACACAGACCCAGCTCCTGCAGAGTCAGCTCTCAGAGTGAGCAGAATCTCTGACCCTCCTGTTTACATCCGTCAGCCAGGGCTCCCTTATTGGACGAGGTTAAAAACCCAATTAGCGTACTCATACGAGGGCCACCTGACTAACCCCCTTGTTAGGAGAAAGTGAGGACTGCAGATGCTGGAGATCAGAGTTGACAGTGTGTGCTGCTGGAGAAGCACAGTAGGTCAGGCAGCATCCGAGGAGCAGGAGAGTCAACGTTTCGGGCATAACCCCGTCATCAGGACTAACCCTCTTGTTACAATCACTACAGCTTTTGAACTCAAGGTTACACAAGCCAAGTTGGACTGCCCTGGTGTCATAATTTAACCCTTTAAAATCCATTAGACACAATGCTGTTGTGAGATCAAAGTGATCTGGTATAGAATTAATCAACTAATGAGGCAACAAGACCACAAACAATCAGTTCCAAACCTATAAAACTGTGAAGAGATGATTTGATAGTTGGACATTTAGCTGTTAACTGGGACTGAATCACCTGGACCACAAGGATTGGAGCCCTGGGATTCAGGAACAACACAGCGCCCACATACCAATCTGCCCATGAGCTACAGTCAAGTCTCATACTCAGCCTGGGTGTCTATCCCAGACTGTGATGGATTGATCAAAATGGGCAGATGCTATAGGAAGCATTCCCCCCTCAGAAAATCCCAAATCCAATCCCCCATCCACATGGTGATCACAAAACACGACACTTCCACTGCAGGAATGAAGAAGTACCATGCTGTCAGAGGTGCTGCCTTTCAGGTGAGTCAGTCACTGAAGCTGCTTCTACTTTCTTGGGTGGGCACAGAAGATCCATGGTCATGATGTGGAAGGGATCCAGATCAGTTACCCTGTGTGTCCTGGACCAGTACTTACCTTTCATCACAGTTACCCAGTCACCATTGCGTCAGTGTATGCTAGACCTTGCTGTGTACAAAATGGCTGCTGCATCACAGGAAGTTACATTTAAACACATTTCACCAGCTTGTTCAGTCATCCCAAAAGGTGATACAGAAATGCAGACTTTCCTTTGTTTTAGACAGAAACCTTTGTATAAAGTCAAGGTTCTGCAGGAGTTCATGCTAAACGTCATGTGGTGAGCCATCTCAGCTTGCATCGAGGTAATCAAGCGTTGTGTGAGGACCCAATAGGAGCAGACATTCTGTACAGCTCCCAGGAGTCCTTAGTAATAAACTATGCTTAAGATGCCTCTTCTGTTTAGATAGATCCTTACACTCAGCAAAGAGAAAGAGGAAGAAAATGATATTTTAATTTAAATTTGATAAGGTTACTTTGAAATTCTAAGTTTCAATTACAGTGCCCCTGAGAAACGTCAACTTACCCAGTTTAATTTGTCTGGTTGGTTAATAAAATAGTGCCAAAAGAGAATTGGTAGCAGTGAACTGTCCAAACTAGAAGGTAGTGTTTGAAAATATAAAATCAACTTATTTGAGGATTAAACGATGTTAGTGATGGTTATAATTTTCTGGCACAGAGTAATGTCCATATACAAAGCAAACCACTCAGTGGTGACAGCATCGATGAGGTGTCAGCCTGACCCACAACATTTTATTCTGAGGGCTTATGTTCAAACAATGCTCCTTTCATTAGGATGCAGGATTAAATCCATTTCTCAATTCATTTCTTAAGCCTCTCACTTTCAACTGAAACTCCTTCAGATTGTGTGTCAGCTGCAAAGCCTGGCTTGGCTTTCAAACACAACTTTCAAATTTTGCTTCTTGCTTTCATTTCAAACAACCCTTTATACTCCCACTTCATGGCACTGGACATCCAACTGACAGGCAAGATGCTGCTCAACAAATCTCTCCAAGTTATTGTGTGAGGTTGGCTTCAGAAACAAGAAAGTTAAACAAGCAGGGGCTGAACCCAAGTGCTGTGTGTTCATGATCAGTGAAGCACACGATTCATGAACACTGGAACCTGAGCTGCTCAGGAACTGCATCCGTGCAAGTTCAGAGATGGGGAGGACTCCAGGGCACTTTTTAAAAATAGGTTCAGGCTGGATTATGATACCATAGTTCTTTCCTTAAAGGGCAGGAGTGGACAATCCAACAGGGGATATAATGGCCGAGTGGTATTATTGCTGGACTGTTAATTTTGAGACTCAGATAATGTTCTGGGGACCATGACAGATGGTGGAATTTGAATTCAATAAAATTTAGGAATTAGGAATCTAATGATGACAATGAATCCATTGTTGATTTTTAGAAAAAAAAACCTCATCTGGTTCACTAATGTCCTTGAGGGAAACTTCCACCCTTACCTGGTCTGGCCTACATGTGACTCCAGACCCACAGCAATGTGGTTGACTGTTAACTGCCCCCTGGGTAATTAGGGATGGACAATAAATGCTGGGCCCAGTGACACCCTCATCCTGTGAATGAATAACCAAAATAAAAGTATTGGATTCCTTTTACTGAGATCCATCTTTTCATATCCAAATCTCCTTTCTGAGGAACATGCCTCATACATGTGGCTTCAGAACTTGGCAGGCACTATGTTGCAATCAAAGAATTTTGATTGGGGTGCAGCTGTTTTGAATTTGGTGTCGATTGCCTTTTGTCCAATCATCTCACCTTTAAGGTGGAAAGTCATGTTGCAACTGTACAGGACATCAGTTAGGCCACTTTTGGAGTATTGCATGTAATCCTGTTCTCCTTCCTATCGTGAGGAGCTGGGACCACTGTTGTTTGTGATATACAGAAATGACTTGGTAGAAGCTATAGGTGGTCTGATTAGCAAGTTTGTAGATGACACTAAGATTGGTGGAGTAGCAGACAGTGAAGGGGACTGTCACAGAATACAGCAAAATATAGAGAGATTGGAGAGTTGGGCAGAGAAATGGCAGATGGAGTTCAATCCAGGCAAATTTGAGGTGATACATTTTGGAAGATCCAATTCAACAGCAAACTATGCAGTCAATGGAAAAGACTTGGAGAAAAATAATGTACAGAAAGATTTGAGTGTTCAGGTCCATTATACCCTGAAGGTAGCAATGCAGGTCAATAGAGTGGTCAAGAAGGCATACTGCATGCTTTCCTTCATCGGACGGGGTATTGAGTACAAGAGTTGGCAGGTCATGTTATAGTTGTATTGGACTTTGGTTCGGCCACATTTGGAATACTGCATGCAGTTCTGGTCACCATATTACCAAAAGGATGTGGATGCTTTGGAGAGGGTAGAGAGGAGGTTCGCCAGGATGTTGCCTGGTATGGAGGGTGCCAGCTATGAAGAGAGATTGAGCAGATTAGGATTATTTTCATGAGAAAGATGGAGGTTGAGGGAGGACCTGAATGAGGTCTGCAGAATCATGACAGGTATAGACAGGGTGGTGAGCAAGAAGCTTTTTCCCAGAGTGGGGGACTCAATTACTAGGGATCACGAGTGCAAGGTGAGAGGGGAAAGGTTTAGGGAGATATGTGTGGCAGATTCTTTACACAGAGGGTGGTGAGTGCTGGAACACGCTGCTAGCAGAGGTGGTAGGGGCAGGATCGATAGCCTCATTTATGATGTATCCAGATACACGAATGGGCAAAAAGCAAAGGGCTACAGATCCTTAGATAATAGGCGACAGATTTAGATAGAGGATCTGGATCGGCACAGGCTTGGAGGGCTGAAGGGCCTGTTCCTGTGCTGTAATATTCTTTGTTAGGATGTTGTGAAATTTGGAATGTTTCAGAAAAAATTTACAAGGATGTTACCAGAGTTGGAAGATTTGAGCTATAGAGAGAGGCTGAATAGGCTGGGGCTGTTTTCCCTGGAGCATTGGAGGCTGAGGGGTGACCTTATTAGAGGTCTATAAAATCATGAGGGACATGGATAGAGTAAATAGAGAAAGGTTTTTTCCCTGGGGTGGAGGAGTCCAGAACTAGAGAGCATAAGTTTAGATTGAGAGGGAAAAGATGTTAAAGGGACCTAAGGGGCAACGTTTTCACACAGAGGGTGGTACGTGTATGGAATGATCTACCAGAGGAAGTGATGGAGGCTGGTACAATTGCAGTATTTAAAAGGCATCTGGATGGGTATACAACTAGGAAGGGTTTAGAGGGATATGGGCCAAATGCTGGTAAATGGGACGAGATTAGGTTAAGATATCTGGTCTGCATGGACAAGTTGGACCGAAGGGTCTATTTCCATGCCGTACATCTCTATGAATATATTAGAAGATCTTGTTGCAAATCTAGCCACCCTTCAAATGGTATGGAATGACCTTTTCAATCTTTAATTACTTGTCTCTGGTCAAATTAATTAAATGCATAAATGCTAGTTTAAAGGGAGAAAGGGAGGACTGCAGATGCTGGAGATCAGAGTCAAAGAGTGTGGTGTTGGAAAAGCACAGCAGGTCAGGCAGCATCCAAGCAGCAAGACAGTCAATGTTTGAAGCATAAGCTCTTCATCAGGGATGAGGCTTGTGACCCAAGAGGGTTGAGAGATGAGAGGGGTTGGGGCTGGGGATAAGGTAGCTGGGAATGCGACACGTAGACAGAGGTGGAGGTGGGGGTAATGGTGGTAGATCGGAGTGGAGGTAGAGTGGAAGGTGGGAAGGATGATGGACAGGTAGGACAGTTCAAGAGGGCAATGCTGAATTGGAAGGTTGGATCTGGGATAAGTTGGGGTGGAGAAATGAGGAGACTGGTGAAATCCATATTGATCCCATCTGGTTGGAGGGTCACAAGGTGAAGATGAGGTGTTCTGCCTCCAGGCGTCAGGTGGTTAGGGTTTGGTGATGGAGGAGGCCAGGACCTGCATGTCCTTGGCGGAGTGGGAGGAGGAGTTAAAGTGTTCGGCCACGGGGCAGTGGGATTGTTTGGTGCATGTGTCCCAGAGATGTTCTCTGAAATAGTCCACGAGTTGGTGTCCTGTCTCCCCGATGTAGAGACCACATCGAGAGCAACTGACACAGTAAATGACGTGTGGAAGTGCAGGTCGGATGTGGAAGGCGAGGCGGTGGGGTGGGGGGGGGGGGGGAAGAGGTGTGGTCTTAGGTCTTGCAATTCTTGCAGTGGCAAGGGACGGTGTTGGGAGTGGAGAGTGGGTTGGTGAGGTTTGGACCTAACAAGGGAGTTGCGGAGAGATTGGTCTCTCCAGAACACAGGTGTGCAGGGGGGTGGGAGGGAAATATATCCCTGGGGATGGAGCCTGTTTGTAGGTGGTGGAAATGGTGGAGGATGATACGGTGTATGTGAAGTTTGTGGGTGGAAGGTAAGGACCAGGAAGTTCTGTCCTTTTGCAGTTAGAGGGGTGGGGTTCAAGGGTAGAGGTGCAGCAAGTGGAGGAGATGTGTTGGAGGGCATCGTCGACTACGTGGGAGGGGAAATTGTGGTCTTTGAGCCCTTCTGGGATGGGGCCAGGAGGAGACCATCTGGGGTGTTCTGTGGTGGAACTGATCCTCCTGGGTGCAGATGTGGCAGAGGCGGAGGAATTCGAAATAAGGGATGGTATTTTTAACAGGAGGCAAAGTAACATGCTCGTTTGTCAGTGAATTCTTGAGAGGATTTTTATTAAATGATGTGGGATTTTAACCCCAAGGATTGTATATCCTGAATCGTGAGTATCAACTTTACTCACAAGTCAGAATATACAATCCTTGGGGTTACTCTGTGGAGGGTCAGTGTGGGTCAAAGGGCCTGTTTCCACGCTGTAGGGATTCTATGCACTTCAATGAACTTCTGTGAATGCTGTAAACCTTTTATTTCCCTGAATTTTACATTGAAATCAAATTCTTAAATAATCAGAATTAGTGATCTCAATGTACATTTGCTGGATCGTTCATTGCACTGGATCATTCATTCAATAATTTACTCACCACTCGAACAGGGTGTGAACTGCACTTGCTCAGTGAAAACTGTATAAAGGGTTTGCTGATGTCAGACAGCCAGCATGGACTCAATGGGCTGAGGTGCCTCTGACAGTGTCACAAAGATTTCTCTCACTCTATGGCCTGCTTTTACAGGATGTTGTAGTCTCCTGGCTACAATGTCTGGGCCTGGACGAAGATGGGAAAGGCTCCCACAATCCCAAAGACTCCCTTTTTGTGGCAAAGAGCCCCCCTTGGAGAGTTTCTGGCAGCTCCATAGTCCCAGCAGCGGCAGCCAGGAACAGTTAGAATTACAGGTAATCCCCATCACTGAGGGGCTCAGGTATGTCTGGATTGAGGCCGTCAGTGAAGGGGGTGAGGCAATGACTTTGCAGGGAACAGGGGATCGGGGGATGGAAGGGAAGACAGTGGTTGCAAGATTATCTTGCAAGGATGTGGTTAGACCTCAGAAGGGATCAAAGAGTCTTTAAAGGTGGCTCCCCAATCCTTCTCCAATTCCACATGGGCCTACCTCCCTCCCCTACAGCGGCTGGCCAACATCCTTAATTAGTCCCTTGAGGGCATCAACAAGCCCAGGTGCAGGTGCGGGTCAACTATTCCCTCATGCTTCCACCATCAGCCATTCATTGGCCTCAGGATTCTGGTGGCCAAAGTCCCACCCACCGAGGACCACTGGCCAATCAGAGGTGACAGGTTCACATTGATGTCAGCATGCCCTTGGCCTCTTCATTGTTGACTGCCGACGTGACATCAGCTGCCTCAATTCCACTCCCCCTGCCCCCCATACCACCAACCCCAACCTCACTCTCTCTGCACCAACTCCCGTTTCACTGTCAAACCCGCTGACAAAGTTGGGGCAGTGAGAGTCTCTAGGGCAGACCTCTATATCGCACAGGGTAAGCGCCAGCTCTCCGACACCACACCCTACCTCCCCCTTGACCACAACCCCACTGTGACCCATCAAACCAAAATCATTTGCACAGTCCGTGCTTTCATTGCCTCTGGTGATCTCCCCTCCACCGCCTCCAATCTGATAGACCCCCTCAGGCCTGCACTGTCTGGTTCTACCTGCTCCCCAAGATCCACAAGCCCAACTGCTCCAGCCAGTTCATTGTCTCAGCATGCTCCTGCCCCACCGGACCCATCTCGTCCGACCTTGACTCCATCCTCGCTCCCTTGGTTCAGGCCCTTCCCACCCACATCCGCGACACCAGCCACACCCCTCACCTCTTCACTAACTTCCAGTTCCCTGGCCCCAGCGCTTTATCTTCACTATGGACGTGTGGTCCTTATACATGTTCGTACCTCACAAAGATGGCCTCCAGGCCCTCCACTTCTTCCTCTCCAACAGACCCATCCAGTCCCCCTCCACCAATACCCTCCTCCACCTCACCGAACCAGTCCTCACCCTCAACAACTTTTCCTTTAACTCCTCCCATTTCCTCCAAATCCAGGGGGTGGCCATGGGCTTGAATGGGCCCCAGCTACACCTGCCTCTTTGTTGGCTATATCGAACAGTCCCTACACAGTCACTGTGCCCCACCTCTTCTGCCATTATATCAATAACTGTATCGGTGCTGCATCCTACACCCAGGCTGAACTGGAGCAGTTCATCAACTTCACCCACAACTTCCACCTCACCCTCAAATTCACTCGGTCCATCTCAGATACCGCCCTTCCCTTTCTTGACCTCACCATTTCCATCTCCAATGACAGTGTCCAGATGGATGTTTACCACAGACTCCCATAACTACCTGGACTACACCTCCTCCCACCTATTATCCTGCAAGATCTCCATCGCCTTCTCCCAATTCCTCCACCTCCACCGTTTCTGCTCAGATGAGGAGACATTCCACTCCCAAACATCCCAGAGGTCCACCTATTTCGAACAACGTGCTTTCCCCCCATCTGTCATACAGACAGTCCTCCATCACACCCCCTCCATTCCCCGCTCCACTGCTCTAACCCCACCCCCTCTTCAAACGCGATAAAGTCAGAGTGCCCCTTGTCCTCACCTACCACCCCACCAGTCTCTGCATCCAACACATCATCCTTAAACACTTCTGCCAACTCCAACTCAACCCCACACCAAGCACACCTCCCCCTCCCTGCCTCCACAAGGACTGTTCCCTTCGACAGTCCTTGGTTTGCACCACTCTCCCACCAACCCCCAGGAACCTTCCCCTGCAACCAGAAAAGATGTGAAACTTGTCAGTAACCCAACCCCCTCAGTTCCATTCCGAGCCCAAACAGTCCTTCCGGGTGAGACAGTGGTTCACCTGCCTCTCCTCCAACCGAGTTTACTGCATCAGCTGCTCCCGATGTGGCCTTCTCTACCTCGGGGAGACCGAATGTAAATTAGGGAACGGTTCACCAAGCATCTCAGCCAGGCCCGCAGGGGCCAACCTGACGTTCCTGTTGTCACCTGTTTTAATTCCCCTTCCCACTCCCTTTCTGACATGACCATCCTAGGCCTCCTCCATGGCCACAGGGAACCAGAACGCAAATTGGAGGAACAGCACCTCATCCTCCACCTGGGCAGCCTTCAGCCCAGGGAATCCAACACTGAGTTCTCCAATTTCAAATAATTTCTCTTCCCATTCCCTGACTCCCTTCCCAGCCTCTCCCCCTCCCTTCCAGCAACCAGATTCATTCCTCCCATTGACCAGCCAAGTCATACCCTCCATTTGCCTTCATCTATCCCCACTTCACCACCATGTCCCTGCCCACCCCCTTTATCTGCAGCTCCTTCTAAACCCACCCTCAGTCCTGAAGAAGGATTACACCTGAAACACTGATGTCTCCACCTCCTGATGACACCTGGCTTGCTGTGTACTTCCAGCCTCCTGCCTACTTTGGATTCCAAAATCTTTTTTTTAAACTCTAACCAATGAATCAGTGGCAGATACAGGACCCACTGGGGCCTGGGATCAATGAGGGAGACAAGCCTCATAGGGGACATGGGGAGTGGGTCAGGGGAAGGAGGTGGGGGGAAACGGAATGGAGTTAGAAGCAAGAGCAGAGCAGGACTTTTAGCAGCCTCCCCCTTCCCATGGGCTGCCTGATAGGAAGCTGTTGGAAGGCCCAGTTTGCTGAGTGGCTTCTTGGAGGCTGTGAGGCAGTTTCCTGGTACATCATCAGTCAACAGTGAATTGCAGTGGGCACTGGGATACAGGGCTCCAATTGGCTCATTAACATCATGCCACCACTGGCTGGGAATCCCGTGTCAGCCCCCTTCCAGCCTCAGTCATAAACTGGGTGGTGACGTTCTGTTGCCTGGAGACCGGTGTAGGCCATCTCACATGATTCCACTAGAATGGGCTGCACTGACACAGCGTCGTGACTCATGGGCCAACACCTACATCCCCTGGATTTACACAGTCAGGCGAGGACAAGGCGAAACAAACGTTGGAAAAATAAAAATATCATTGGAGGGAGAAACAGAAAAAAGGAGAGTTTAAGAATGAATTACAGCTCTGTGATCTTGACAGTGGATCTGAAGAGTGGAAAGATTGACACAAAAATCTGCAGAGAGGTGAAGGGAGTGTGCAAATCTCCACAGATTGAATATAATGTATGGAAACGAGAAGTTATGGTCTTTGGTGGGAAGAACAGGGAATTGAACATTGTTTAAATGGGGAAAGACTGCAGAACAGAGGAATTTGAGAGTTATCATGCATGAATCACAAAAGGCTAGGTTCTAAGTTCAGTCGGTTACAAGTGAGGTAAATAGGAAGCTGGCCTTTATTTCAATGCGAATGTAATGTTAAAACAGGGAAGGTTTGGTTAAAGCGACACAAGGCACTAGTCAGACCACAACTGGGTTACCGTGATCACGTTTAGGTCCCTTATTCTGGGAGGATTGACACTGGAGGCAATCCAGAGAAGGGTCACTCGGCTGATCCTGGGTTTAAAGTGACTGTCTTATGTGGACAAGTCGAGTAGGTTGAGTAATAAGAGATGACCCCATTGAAACAGACAGGATTCTTAGGAGAACGGACAGGTTAGATACAGAGAGGGGCCTTTTCCTTGTGGGAGAGTCTAGGATGAGAAAGTAAAATCCCAGAACAAGGTGTCACACATTTAACAGAGGGATCAGGAGGAATTTCTTCTCTCAGGGGGGAGTGAATCTATGGAATTTTTTCCCACAGAGGGCTGTTGATACTTGCTCATTAAAAATCTGTCCATCTCAGACTTATTAATCAGGAAGGGATAAGGGTTATGGGGGAAGGGCAGGAAAGGGAGTTATTAATTATTAGACCAGCCATGATCTCACTGACTGGTGGAGCAGGCCCGATGGGCTGAATGGCCTATTGCTGCTCCTATGGCTTATGGTAACAGCTGATTATGGGATTGTTAGAGCTCTGATCGCTGGTGGCCAGCAGCTTTGACATTCTGCTCACTCTTCTTTCTTTCTTGTTTCTGTAGCTCGAGGTGGAATTGGACGCGGTGTTCCTTCAGCTTGCTCCCGGCCTGTTGCTTCAGGTCCAGCTGCATGTATCCTTCATCGTGATCATACAGTGGCCACAATACCAGCCCTTCCCCGTTGGGATTGCTGTAACCAAGACAATTTCACACATTACTGACATGGAACCCAGGATTGGTTAGGCCCATCAATCCAAGTCTTTAAGATACCAGACAGGAAGCAATGCTACAACCCACCCCTCTGAACCGAGGCCAGCTGCAAGACCATTTTGACTAGTTCCACTCGCTTTCTGTAGATTTCCCCTGCAATTTACTTCCCCTCCCTCTGTTAATCTCCTTCCCCTCTGCAAACTCCCTGTCAGGCTGTGCATTCCACATGCTAGCCACTCAGAATCCCTGAATCCATCATGCCTGTCCCATCTCTCTGAATGAGCGTCGCCCAGAGGACCATCTCCTGCTATCTCACAAAACCCTGTTCATTCTTCCTTGCCAAATAACCATCCCTTTTGAAGTGTCAGTTGAAGCTGCCTTCACCACACACACGCAGTGAGTTCCAGATCCCAACCACTCGCTGGCCGAGAATTTGTCTGCATTTCATTTTTGCTTCTTTTATTCTTTAAATCTTGATGCTCTTGTTCTTGGTCCTTGTGCCAATGGGAACAGTTCCTCTCTCTTTAATCTGTCCGGATTTTGAACACCATGATTAGATCTCCTCTCAGCTTTCTCTCTGTAAGCAGCACAATTCCAGCTGCTCTATTCTATCAACATCATTGACATCCCTCATCCCATTGTTCTACCACCCCTCCACAGTTTAGCAGAATGAGAAATTATTCTCTACAAGTATACAGAAGGAAAAATGTTGTTCCTGAAATCATCATTACATTACGATAAAAAGTAACAAAGAAAATAATTGATTCAGGGTAATTTTTATGGAAACTAGTTTTAAATTCTAAATGTATTTGATTTGGACATGCCTTCACATCGCTGAATTGCTAGTCGAGCAACAGAACCATCACCAGATCCACCCTATTCAACATCTTTGTAACGTTAAAGACCTCTAATGGGTCACCCCTTAGTCTTTTGGGCGGCACGGTGGCACAGTGGTTAGCACTGCTGCCTCACAGCACCTGAAACCCGGATTCAATACCCGCCTCAGGCGACTGACTGTGTGGAGTTTGCACATTCTCCCTGTGTCTGCGTGGGTTTCCTCCGGGTGCTCCAGTTTCCTCCCACAGTCCAAAGATGTGTGGGTCAGGTGAATTGGCCATGCTAAATTGCCCATGGTGTTAGGTAAGGGGTATATGTAGGGGTATGGGTGGGTTGCGCTTCGGCGGGTCGGTGTGGACTTGTTGGGCTGAAGGGCCTGTTTCCACACTGTAAGTAATCTAATCTAATCTGTAAGTAATCTAATCTTTTGTTTCCCAGAGAGCAGAGCCCCAGCCTGTTCTGGGCCACACTGAGATACAACTTACCCTCTCTTTGCAAAGTTAGCCCAGTAGGACATCACTGTTCTGCTCAGAGCCAGCTCCTCTTCAGTGACATTTACTGCAGGAGAGGTCACAACACACACAGGTAATTATTAGGAGATTAAACATGCTGCAGTTATCCAGCTCTGAACCAGAGTCATCAACAAGAAATACCGACTCTTTTTAAAATTCATTTCTGGGATGTGGGTCTCATTGGCGGGGTCAGTAGTTATTGCCCGTCCCTAGTTGCCCCTTGAGAAAGGGATGGCGAGCTGCCTTCTGGAACTGCGGAAGCCCCCGTGCTGGAGATAGACCCTCAATATTGCTGCCCTCTCAATAGATGGTAAACTTTTACAGGATGTGGGTGTCACTGACCAGGCCAACACCTGACCATTCCCAATTGCCCTTGAACTGAGTGTCTTGTGAGGCCATTTCTGAGGGCTGTTAAAAGTCAATCATCTTGCTGTGTGTCTGGAGTCCCATATTGGCCAGGCCGGGAAGGATGTCAGATCTCATGAGTGAACAGATGGTCTCAATGTCATAACTATTGAGAATATCTTTCAATGTTCAGATTTTAATTTGATTAAGTACTGTGGTGGGATTTGAACCCTTGTCTGCAAAGCATTAGCCTGGGTGCCTCCTAGTCCAGTGATATCCTCACAATGACACCTTCTCAGTGACACTGAAATGTTGGGATATTGGTTGTGGTTACTGCAAATTTAAAATAACAATTAAAAATGCTCAAAATGATGCAGCAGTTCGGGCAGCATTGATGAAGGTAACCTTGACTCAACCACTAATACCGTTTCTGTGTACAGGTGCTACTTAAAGTCAGGGAACAGCGACTTGTTTAAAAAAGGACCAGCTGGTGGCCACTCAGCCCTTCGAGCCAGTTCTGTCAGTCAATGAGATTGTGGCTGATTTGAATCGTAAGTCCATCCACTCACCTTGGCTTCTGTGCCCCCCTGCAGCAAAACTCCATCAATCTCAGATTGAAGCCACCCTCCCCCTTCACTGAGATCCAGCATCTAAAGGCAGCTCTACCCCTTGACCATCCTTTATTGACAAAATACAAGCTCCAAAGATATTCCATCCCATTCTGTTTCACTCAGTGATGTGTGCCTTGGGTAAGACACTGCTCCATTTGAGATAAATCAATCCCACCGACATTCTGATGAAGTCCTATTTCCTTCCTGAAGATGATATGTCCTTTCTAAGGCGCTGTTCCTGACACTGGATAAAGTCACCCCCTGACCTGCTCCAGACAGGGTTTCGTATTGCTGCAGCAAAGCTCACTCTCTGCCAGCTAGACCAGCCTTTTGCCTCAGCCTCTCCAAAAATGGATTTTGCGAAGAAATCCTCCATTTGGTTTGAAACTGCATTGCCATGCTCTAACCACTGTCAGATGGAATATGCAAGTTAAGCCTCCAGAATGCAATATGCACTGGTCACAGATTTTCTCAAAATGATGTGAATTAATGGTCATACCTCTGAGTTTTAAGTTATTCTTACCTGTAACCTCTTTGCACTTTTTCTCTTCTTTCTTCTGTGTATGCTTCTGTGCGTGTGCATGTGTTGTGACACGATTGCCCCCCAGTTCAAACACGGCAGGAACCATTTTATAGTTTAACCCCCAAAGAAACTTGCTGCAGGTTACTCAAAAATTGGACTTTACAAACTACTAAAACCAAAGACCTGGTCAAAGATTATGCAGCTTTTCTGTTGAGTTCAACAAACAGGTCTCCATGTCCCTTCATGAGAACAGCACTGACTGAAGAATGGTTATTGTCCTGAAATGTTAACACTGTCTCTTTCTCTCTCTCTCTCTCTCTCTGTTTCTCCACAGCTGCTGTTTCCTTCATATTTTAGTTTTTATTTCAGGTTTCCAGCATGTGCAGTATATTGATTTAGGACTTGCATTTCTTGTTGGAAGGTTTCTCCAGGGAATTACTGAACCACAGACGATGCTCGTTAAACCCTCTGCCCAGTGTCCGTGAGATTGGAGACCATACTCAGCTGGTCAAGCAGGACTTCAAAATACACCTGGTAAAACTCCAGGGGATATTCTCACCTAATAATTTAACATCGCTGTTCCAAAAGGGAGCACCAAACACAAATCCAATATCATCGCCATGGTCAGACTTGACAAAGTCAGGCCGGCTGTTTCCGTATACACTAGGTCTGTGCTGAAACTCGTACAGGAAGACTGTGTTCCCAGCATCTGCAAAGAACAAACAGAGAGATCAGTCTCTTAAATCAGACTGAGAGGCTCGAGAAACTGAGACTGTTGTCCTGAGAGCAAAGATAAGTAACAGAGGAGTCCCTCTCTCTTTCAGGAGCAGGAACCTCAGTTGATAATCCCCCCCCCCCCTCTCCCTAACAGTGGTGTCATGGAGCTGGAGTCCCAAGTCTTCATTGTCCAATGCAGGTCCCACTGGAGTTAGGATTTAGAAACTGGGATAGGTTCCAGAAAGCTGGAAAGGGGCAGTCCCAACTCAGAATGGGTTTACTCTGGGTTTGGGAGTCAGTGGAAGTGATTCAGTAGTGGACTGGATAAGTTTAATGCCCTGTACTGCCTTATCCTCTTTGATTTGAGGGGGTTGGGGGGTTGTGGTGGTGCTCAAGAAAAGGACAATGGAAGGAAGGCAGAGACAAGGTGTGCCGCTCCAACAACACACAATATGGTCATACCATCCAGGACAAAGCAGCCTGTTTGATCAGGAGCTCATCCACCAGCTTTAACACTCACTCCCTTCACAATGATGCACTGGCGAAGCAGGGAACACCATCTACAAGAGTCACTGCAGTAACTCTCCAAATCTCCAATTACAACACCTTCCGAACCTATGGCCTCTACAGAAGGACAGGGGCAGCAGATACAAAGGAAATATAACCACCAGCAGGTTCCCTTCCAAACCACTCATCACCCTGACCTGGAATTATATCACAGTTCCTACTGTGTTGCTGGGTCTTTATCCTAGAACTCCCTCCCTAACAGCACGGTGGGTCTCAGAGACAGCATGTGGACTGCAATGGTTCAAGACAGCCGCTCACCACCACCTTCTCAAAAGATAATCAGGAACTGGGCAACAAATGGCTGCCCGGTCAGTGACACCCCCGGCCAGGGACACCCCCCCCAGTGACACCCCCGGCCAGGGACACCCCCCCCAGGGACACCCCGGCCAGTGACACCCCCGGCCAGTGACACCCCCGGCCAGTGACACCCCCCCCAGTGACACCCCTGGCCAGGGACACCCCCGGCCAGGGACACCCCCCTCAGGGACACCCCGGTCAGTGACATCCCCCGGCCAGTGACACCCCCGGCCAGTGACACGCCGGCCAGTGACACCCCTGGCCAGCGACACCCCCCCCAGGGACACCCTGGCCAGGGACACCCCCCCCAGGGACATCCCGGCCAGGGACACCCCGGCCAGTGACACCCCCGGCCAGTGACATCCCGGTCAGGGACACCCCGGCCAGGGACATCCCGGCCAGGGACACCCCCCCCAGGGACACCCCCCCCAGGGACACCCCAGCCAGTGACACCCCCGGCCAGTGACATCCCGGTCAGGGACACCCCGGTCAGGGACACCCCCGGTCAGGGACACCCCCGGCCAGGGACACCCCGGTCAGGGACACCCCCGGCCAGGGACACCCCCCGCAGGGACATCCCGGCCAGGGACACCCCCGGCCAGTGACACCCCCGGCCAGGGACACGCCGGCCAGTGACACCCCCGGCCAGGGACACCCCCGGCCAGTGACACCCCCGCCAGGGACACCCCCCGGCCAGTGACACCCTCCCCAGGGACACCCCCGCCAGGGACACCCCCGGCCAGGGACACCCCCGGCCAGGGACACCCCCCGGCCAGGGACACCCCCCGGCCAGTGACACCCTCCCCAGTGACACCCCCGCCAGGGACACCCCCCGGCCAGTGACACCCTCCCCAGGGACACCCCGGCCAGTGACATCCCCGGCCAGGGACACCCCCCCCAGTGACATCCCCCCCCAGGGACACCCCCCCCAGTGACACCCCCGGCCAGTGACACCCCCATTCCGTTATTGAAGAAAAACCAAGAGGAAGAGTTTGCAAATCAAAAATGCGGAAAGGGACGGGTGAGAAAGAGAAAGCTTTTCCTATATTCCGTACCTCGGTGAAATCTGGCAAATTCGATCGTGGGCATCAACATAAATACATCGCCCATCAGCTCAAGGTACAAATCTCGGATTCTGCTTTTGTCCTGTGTGTCACCCAAATACTCATCAACGGTCATCTTCAGGAAATCTTTATTAATCTTTACATGAAGAAATGAGGAAATGTTAGTCAGTGTACGCTGCTGTGGGGTGAATTCTATTCAAGGAGCTTCACAAACACAAACTGGGGAAGTGTGGCATTCACAGGCAGCAGGGAAAGAACACCCAGGGCCAGAAACCTGTTCCCTCTTGGATAACTCTCCCCGACTCCACTTCAGTGACTGTAATGGGAGGAATGCTCTTTTAATCAATGCAGTTTTTAAAAGGAGAATTTACCTTCATGACAACCCCCTGGTTTCCAGTCTCGCTGCAGAAATAAATACTTACCAGCAATCTTTCAATATATCAATCTTAGTAAGGAACGAGCACTCCCAGCCCTAACGATATAGTCTTCTAACCAAGGAATTAGATATGAATATGTTTTTGTTGATGCATTTACATTCCTGTGATCTGTGTCAACTCTATTCACCGATCAGGTTTAAGAACTGATACCACTGGAGGACCTCAGCTCCTTGGACTAAGTTCAATCAAATCTGCTATAGCAGAGATATTACTACATTGGAGAGGGTTCAGAAAAGATTTACCAGGAGATTCGAGAGTTTGGGTGATAAGGATCAACTGGATAGACTGGGTCTTTTTTACCAGAGCGTAGGAGGTTGAGGGGGTGACCTTATTGAGGTTTATAAAATCATGAGGGGCATTGATTAAGTGAACAGCAAATGTTTTTTTCCCCGGGGTGGGGGGAGGGTTCAAAACTAGGGGCATATTTTTAAAGTGAGAGTCTAACTACTTAAAAGGGACCTGAGGGATAACATTTACACACAGGTGGAGGTTCATCTGTGGAATAAGCTGCCAGAGGAAGTGGTGGACGCAGGTACAGTTACATCATTTAAAATAAACATTTGGACAGATACGTGGATAGAAAAGGTTTAGAGGGACATGGGCCAAATGCGGGAAGGTGGGACTAGTTTAGCTTGGGAAACTTAGTTGGCATGGACTAGATTAGATTCCCCACAGGGAAACAGGCCCTTTGGCCCAACAAGTCCACACCGACCCTCCCAGACCCATTCCCCTACCCTATATTTACCCCTGACTAATACATCTAACACTATGGGCAATTTAGCATGGCAAATTCACCTGACCTGCACATCTTTTGGATTGTGGGAGGAAACTGGAACACCGAGAGGAAACCCACACAGACACGGGGAGAATGTGCAAACTCCACACAGTCAGTCGCCTGAGGTGAGAATCGAACCCCTGTCTCTGGCGCTGTGAGGCAGCAGTGCTAACCACTCTTACTGAGATATTTGTATCATCGATAGTCACAGGTGAGCTGCCGGAAGACTGGAGGTTGGCTAATGTGGTGCCACTGTTTAAGAAAGGTGGTAAATACAAGCCAGGGAATTATAGACCAGTGAGCCTGACGTCGGTGGTCGGCATGTTGTTGGAGGGAATCCTGAGGGACAGATGTACATGTATTTGGAAAGGCAAGGACTGATTAGGGACGGTCAGCAAGGCTTTGTGCGTGGAAAAGTATGTCTCACAAACTTGATTGAGTTTTTTGAAGAAGTAACAAAGAGGATTAATGAGGGCAGAGTGATGCACGTGATCTATATGGACTTCAGTAAGGCGTTCAACAAAATTTCCCATGGGAGACTGGTTAGCAAGGTTAGATCACATGGAATACAGGGAGAAGTAGCCATTTGGATATAGAACATAGAAGACAGGGTGGTGGTGGAGGGTTGTTTTTCAGACTGGAGGCCTGTGACCAGTGGAGTGCCACAAGGATAGGTGCTGGGTCCACTACTTTTCATAATTTATATAAATAATTTGGATGTGACCTTAAGAGGTACAGTTAGTAAGTTTGGAGATGACACCAAAATTGGAGGTGTAGTGGGCAGCGAAGAAGACTATCTCAGATTACAACAGGATGTTGATCAGATGGGCCAATGGGCTGAGAGGTGACAGATGGAGTTTAATTCAGATAAATGCGAGGTGCTGCATTTTGGGAAAGCAAAACTTAGCAGGGCTTATACACTTAACGGGAAGGTCCTAGGGAGTGTTGCTGAACAAGAGACCTTGGAGTGCAAGTTCATAGCTCCTTGAAAGTGGAGTCGCAGGTAGATAGGATAGCGAAGAAGGCATTTGGTATGCTTTCCATTATCGATCAGAGTATTGAGTACAGGAGTTGGGAGGTCATGTTGCAGCTATAGAGGACATTGGTTAGGCCACTGTTGGAATATTGCATGCAATTCTGGTCTCCGTCCTATTGGAAAAATGTTGTGAAACTTGAAAGAATTCAGAGAAGATTTACAAGGATGTTGCCAGATTTGAGGATTTGAGCTGTGGCGAGAAGTTGAATAGGCTGGGGATGCTTTCCCTGGAGTGTTGGAGGCTGAGGGATGACCTTATAGAGGTTTATAAGGTCATGAGGGACATGGATAGGATAAATAGACAAAGTTGTTTCCCTGGTGTGCAGAAGTCCAGAAGTAGAGGGCATAGATTTAGGGTGAGAGGGGAAAGATATAAAAGAGACAAAAGGGGCAACTTTTTCATTCAGAGGGTGGTGCGTGTATGGAATGAGCTGCCAGAAGAATTGGAAGATTGCAACAACTGCAACACTTAAAAGGCATCTAGATGGGTATATGAATAGGAAGGGTTTGGAGGGATGTGGACCGGGTTCTGGCTGAGGGGACTAGATTGGGTTGGGATATCTGGTCGGCATGGACAAGTTGGACCGAAGTTGTACATCTCTATGACTACAGAGAGAAAGAGGGAGAGCGAGAGGAAAAGAGACAGGGGGAGAGGGGGGAGAGAGAGAGAGAGAGAGAGAGAGAGAGAGAGAGACAGAGAGCGAGACAGAGAGCAAGAGAGAGAGAGAGAGAGAGAGAGAGAAACAGAATCTGCTCACATATCAGTCTAGAGGCTTCTCTCCATCTACAGTAAACTCCCAAATTGTTCACTTGCCCAGGAGCCAATCAGAGAGTTCTTATTGCGATTGGTCACATCTGCACAAAGCAGTTCAGCTACTCGTTGCCAGCTAAATCACTCTCCCCACATCCCAGTGCTGGGGCGTCTTCTCTCCCCTCCCCCACTGCTTCTCAACCAGCTCCCCGTTTTAAATAGTGCAGCAATTCCTTCCTCATTCCTTGGTTTTAAAACAGACCTTTACCTGTTTCCGCCCACAGTCACAATTCAAAAAGATTGCAGCTGACAACATAGAAATGGCTGGTTTCCAAATCTTGTCTAAAAGCCTAAAGGGCAGGACCTGTTGAGAACTCACCAGACTCATGTTCGTCAGGACAGACTCCATGGTCTCCCGATCCATCCCCTCCTCCCAGCCGGGTGGGCTCAACATCTGAAGGGCACAATAGTTCAAATCAAACGTTACGTGTGCATCATCACTTTGCCTGAATAACAGCTGACTGTCACATTCAACTGGGGGAAGGGGGGTCAATGTGTCAACCTCACCCCATGACGTGTGTCCTTCAGTAGAGCACTAGCCGATCAGTTGAAATCAGAGTCTAATTAAACAGAGACTCTATGAATGACAGAGAATTCAACTCATGATTAAAACGACAGCAATGTCTCCTGAATAAAGCAGGATTATTTCCCCACCAGAATATAAATAGAGGATACCACATAATACAAGTGAAAAAATTAATCACAAATTTACCAATAACATAATCCTAGGAACATCCCTGGGGAGTGCGCTCTTTCAGGCAGGGTAGACAGGAGGTGTAATTAACAGGGAAATAAAACAACTAAATTCCACCCCACACTTGAGACAATCCATAGATGCAGCCTTTGTTACAATGAACTGCGACATACACTTGGAATGCACTAGGGGATAGGATTACTAGGAGCAGCAGATCAGAAAGGGGCTGTTGTCATATTGAGGGGATTGGCGGAGACAGAAACAGTGTTAACGAATTCAAGTTGGCCAACGTCTGGTGAAAGGTCATTTATCTGAACCATTAGCCACGGATCTCTCTCTCCACAGGCAGCTTTTAAAAAAAATTCATTCAAGGGATGTGGGCATTACTGGCGAGGCAGCATTTATTACCCATCCCTAATTGCCCCAGAGGGCAATTAAGAATCAACTACGTTGCTGTGGGTCTGGAATCACACGTAGGCCAGACCAGAGAAGGGATGGTAGCACCTTTCCCTAAATGACATTTACAAGCCCCGTGGGCTTCCCCTACAATCGACAATGGATTCATGGTCATCGTTAGAATTTTGATTCCAGATTTGTACTGAAATCAAATTCCATCATCGGCCGTGCGGATTCGAACGCTGGTTCCCAGAACATTACCTGGTCTCTGGATTAACAGTCTGGTGATAATACCACCATTGGACACCAAATGGGAAAGGGGCCGGTGGGTGATGCACTGGAGGTACGACTGAACTCCAAATATGGGAAATAAATCAACATTGGAAGTGGAAGGGAAGTGGAAGGGAGACGATGTCCCTCACGCAGCTCCTGGGCCAGTCCGAGATCGATAGCCATCAACTCAGAGCCAATCTGACACTAATCTCACCTTTGCCAATAGCCAACCACATTCTTGATTGGTGATTCCCAGCAGGTATGGAACCGAGTTGATCTCTTTTGCCTCAATCAGTTGTTCCACCTCTCTGTGCAAGAAGACACCATCCACCACGACAGACAGAATTGCCTCATTAGGAAAGAATACATGATGTTTAACTGGCGATACCACCAATACCGTACATACTGTAACACTCTGCAAATACTCAAAGGATCCGCCAAATAGTCAGAGTCACAGTAAAGAATATTCAAGGCAAGTGGAAGAGACAACTGTCAATGTTCTGACTGATTTAATGTTCTCTAGATCAGGAAAAGTTTATTTTCTTTCTTTATTGGGATGTCACATCAGTGACAGGGTCAGTATTTAGCACCTAATTGCCTATCACTTATCTCGAGCTGCCTTTGAGAAGGTGATGGTGAGCTACCAATTTGAACCAACCCAGTCCATGTGCTGTGGACAGACCCACAATGCTATTGGAGAGGGATCTTGTCTTTCCAGATAGTGGGGGGTTGAGGGTGTGGAATGTTCTGTCAAAGAAGTCTTGGTGAGTCCCTGTATTGTGTCTTGTAGATGGTACACACTGCTGTCAGAGGAAGGTGGTGGATGGGTTACCAATCACACGATTCCTGAGATGGCAGGATTTTGTTATGCTGGGACCTTAGATATCTGTTATTTACATAATTGATCTAGATGTGAATCTACAAGGCATGATTAATAAGTTTGTGGATGATACAAAATTAGGAGGTAACGTTGATAATGAGAAAGGTTATCAAAAATTACAGAGGGGTCTTGATCAGATCGGGGTGAGGATTGGCAAATGGAATTCAATATAGACATGCATGAGGTGTTGCAATTTGGGTCAAACCAAGGTAGGACTTATACAGTAAAGGTAACGTCCTGAGGAGTGTTGTGCAACGGAGAGACCTAGGAGTACAAGTACATAGTTCTTTGAAAGCAGCATCACATGTAGACAGGGTGGTAGTGAAGAAGGCATTCAGTGTGCTGGCCTTTATCAGTCGGGGCATTGAGCATACGCTTTGGGATGTTATGTTACAGGTGTGAGTCGTTGGTGAGGCCGCACTTGGAGTAATGTGTACAGTTTAGGTCACCCTGTTATAGGAAAGACCTGGTTAAACTGGAAAGAATGCAATGAAGATTTACAAGGATGTTGCCAGGACTAGTAGGCCCGAGTTATAGGGAAACATTGGCCAGGTAAGGACTTTATTCCTTAGAATGAGCGGAGATCTGACTGAGATATGTAAAATCATGAGGGGCATAGGTAGGATTAATGCATACAGTCCTTTTCCCAGGGATGGGGAATTGAAAACTAGAGGGCATAGGTTTAAAGTGGGAGGGGAAAGATTTAAGAAGGACCTGAGGGGCAACTTCTTCACACAGAGAGTGGTGCATGTCCGGAATGGGATGCCAGAGAAAGTGGTTGTGGCAGTACAATAGGCGGCATTTAAAAACACTTGGATAGGTACACGGATGGGAAGGGGTTAGAGGGGTATGGACCAAATGCTGGCCCAAATGTTGGAACTAGCTGAGTGGCACCATGGTCAGCATGGACCAGTTTGAGCTGAAAGGCCTGTTTCCATATTGTATTACTCAATGACTGACATACGAAGAGGAATTGGATCAGTTAGGACTATACTCACTGGAGTTTAGAGGAATCAGGTGTGAACTGATAGAAACCTACAAAATTCTCACAGGCATAGACAGGGTAAACGCAAGAAGGATGTTTCCAATGATGGAGAGTCCGGAACTATAGATCACAGTTAATGATATGGGGCAGACTACGTAGGACAGAGATATGGAGAAATGCAGAAAGTGAGGAGATGTGGAATTCGTAGCCACAGAATGTGGTTGAGACCAAAATACTGAGCTGGGTGCACATGCTGAACTGTTTCTGGTGCTTGGCCAATCAAGGTTTGGCATTAACATTTGAAGAAAGAGCAGTGATCTTATTGAGAGTCTTTGACAGGATGCTTACTGAGAGAATACATGCTATTTGTTTAGTCACATGCTCGCTGTACCTGCATGCTGACTTGGTTTCTTTACTTCCACCTCAGCACTTAATAAGGTCCTAGATTTTCCCTGATCTCTCACTTCAATCAGCAAATATTCTCAAGGAGAGAGAGGGTGGGGAGCAGACAGAAGGCAAACTGAGGAGGTCACTGCAAAATGTCTGACACCAACAAACCAAATAATACAGAGACCAGGATCTCCCTCCTGTGGCGTTTAAGATCCATGATTCAGCAACTAGGCCCCTGTTTCCAAACTAAGATGAATATTTAATGTCAGGACAAAGAGCAGCACCGTAATGGAATATGAACTCAACTTTAAAAAGTTCTGTAATGAAGAGTCCAATGTCACTTGTTGGGAGACAGTCTCTCGGGAATCAAATGTGCCGTCTCCAAGGACATAAAGAGTAGGGGAGAAGACAAGAACAGGAGCATGGAGGCAACAGAAAGTTGGTTGTAGGAGGAAGAGGGAGGAAGGTGAAGATTTCCACAGATTAGCAGGTGATGAGAGTATTCCTGATGAAGGGCTTTTGCCTGAAATGTAAATTTTACTGCTTCTCGGATGCTGCCTGAACTGCGGTGCTCTTCCAGCACGACTGATCCAGAATCTGGTTTCCAGCTTCTGCAGTCATTGTTTTTACCCCAACGAGAGTGAACTCACTGGATCGTTATTTGGCATAAACAATCAGATGACTCCTTATCGTCTACTTTACACTATCGCATAATCCCTGCAAATTTAGGATGTGACAAGTGTTTTACCTTGATTTTAACAATTTAAAAAAATTCATTCACGATGTAGGCAGCACTGGCACGTTCAGCATTTATTAACCATCCCTAATTACCCAGACGGCAGGTACAAATTAACCACATTGCAGTGGGTCTGGAGTCACATGTAGGCCAGACCAGGGAAAGGCAGCACATTTGATTCCTGAGAGACTCTCTCCCAACAAGTGACATCAGACTCTTAATTACAGAAATTGTTTAAAAGTTGAGTTCACATTCCATCACGGTAGGATTGGAACCTGAGTCCCCAGAACCTTACCTTGGTTTTCGGATTAATAGACTAGTGATAATACAACCAAACCATCACAGCTTACCAACTGAGATTGAGAAGCGGATGTGGGGGATATACCAGAGACAGAAGTGAAAGTATCAAAATGTGAAGGAAGGAAGAATGAACTTGCACCATACTTCGGGAGGTTTCACAATATTCAACAATTCCTCTTCAGACAGCTTCTTTAGACAGTCAGCAATTTCCTGGGAGTCGCTAGTGTCACAGCCAGTGGCGTTGGCGATAATCTGAACAGAGTTTCAATTGAAATCAACAGTTACTGAGTTTCATCAAGAGACCACTCTGTGACAATTGTATTCAATTCCTCAGATTCGAGGCCAGTGCTACTGGATTGTTAGCTGTATCCATGACGGCCTGTCCCCATGCTGTAGGACTCCATGATTGGCCAAGGTCTTTCTCCCCAGGGAATGGGAGTCCAAAACTAGAGAAAATAGATTTAAGGTGAGAGAGGAAAGGAAAAAAAGGGACCTAAGGGGCAATATTTGTATGCAGAGGGTGGTGTACCTATGGAATAAACTGCCTGAGGAAGTGGTAGAGGCTGGGACAATTACAGCAATTAAAAAGCATCTGGATGGGTATATGAATAGGAAGGGTTTGGAGAGATATGGGCCAAATGCTGCAAATGGGACTAAAGCAGTTTAGGATAACTGGTCAGCATGGACGAGATGGACCGAAGGATCTGTTTCTGTGCTGTATATCTCTTGACTCTTTGACTGGGATTCCCAGAGATGGAAATGAGATCTCAGTTGTGCACCTGGTATAACAGGCTCACACTGCTAGAGGCTGATTCAGTCACGGTTTGCAGAAGGGAACTGAATAATTATCTATAGATCCAAGATTTACAGTACTATGAGGAAAGGGTGGGTGAGTGGGTCCTTACAGGAAAAGCAGGCATATGTACAGCCAGCTGAATGATGTCCCTCTGTGTTCTAACCCTGGCTTGTCCAATGATGAGCCCACAGCTGGAACCCAGCCTCCAGTTCGTGGGGCCCTGAGTTTAAATCACAGCTCAGTGCAAGGGAAATCTCCTGCAACGACCAGGTCTTCCAATCACAGGAAATCTCACTGCCTCATTTGCTGCAAGGTTAATCCCAGGGGCATCTTATAGCATGAACGTGCAAGGGGATTCTAGGGATCTGGTACAGTGTGAATTCACACAGCACGGATTTCAATGATCCACTCCAGCCTGATGAATACATTCCTGGGACCCTGTATATTGTGAATGCCCAAAGTCTGAAATCCTCAGGATCTGTTACACAGTCAACCTGCAGACAGCTGATGCTGTGCTCAGATCTATCCCTCCCCAGTCGCTGTGTGAGACTGGCCACATGTAACATTGTCAAGGGGCTGCAGACAAATCGCCCATATTTTCCAAAATAAAATCCTGTCATTGCAATATTGTTTGAATCCTTGGTGGTTTTTTAAAAAAAACATATCAAGTGAAAATGTCTCACTGTGAAATGAAGAAAACAGCTCTAATTTTAAAAGGAGTAACTCACCTGAGCTGTGGATTTCGGATCAGGATGAATTCCAAACTTGATTAAAGCAGTCCCACTTTCTGATATCGCTCTGTGAAACAGACCGGAGGACAAAGGGGAAACAAGCTGCAAAACAGGAAAGAGAACAGCCATTAGCTTCGAGCCTTTCTAAAGGCCCCACTTCCCCACTCACCTGTCCCAGTCTGGTAGAGGAATTCAGTCGGATATTGGAGGTTTCAGCTGGAATACAGACTGTCCTACCTCAGAGTCATACAGATGTACAGCATGGACACAGACCCTTCGGTCCACTAGTCCGTGCCGACCAGATACCCCAATCCAATCTAGTCCCACCTGCCAGCTCATATCCCTCCAAACCCTTCCTATTCATATACCCATCCAAATGTCTTTTAAATGTTGCAATTGCTCTAGACTCCACCACTTCCTCTGGCAGCTCATTCCACACATGTACCACCCTCAATGTGAAAAAGTTGCCCCATAGTTTTCTTTTATATCTTTCTCCTCTCATCCTGTAGCTATGCTGTCTAGTTCTGGACTCCCCGACCCCAGGAAAGAGTCTATTTATCCTATCCATACCCCTAATAATTTTACAAAACTCTATAAGGTCACCCCTCAGTCTCCGATGCTCCAGGGAAAACAGCCCCAGCCTATTCAACCTCTCCTGATAGCTCAAACCCTCCAACCCTGGCAACATCCTTGAAAATCTTTTATGAACCCTTTCAAGCCTTTCCAATAGAAGGAGACCAGAATTGCACGGAATATTCCAAAAGTGGCCTAACCAATGTCCTGTACAGCCACAACATGACCTCCCAACTCCTGTACTCAATACTCTGACCAATAAAGGAAAGCATACCAAATGCCTTCTTCACTATCCTATCTACCTGCGACTCCACTTTCAAGGAGCTATGAACCTGCACTCCAAGGTCTCTTTGTTCAGCAACACTCCCTAGGACCTTACCATTAAGTGTATAAGGCCTGCTAAGATTTGCTTTCCCAAAATGCAGCAATATCTAAACTAAAGCTCCATCTACCTCTCCTCAGCCCATTAGCCCATCTGATCAAGATCCCGTTGTAATCTGAGGTAACCTTCTTCGCTGTCCACTACACCTCCAATTTTGGTGTCATCAGCCAACTTACTAACTGTACCTCTTATGCTCACAAAGTCATTTATATAAATGACAAGAAATAGTTGATCTAATACCGATCCTTGTGGCACTTCACTGGTCACAGGCCTCCAGTCTGAAAAACAACCCTCCACCACCACGCTCTGTCTTCTACCTTTGAGCCAGTTCTGTATCCAAATGGCTAGTTCTCCCTGTATTCCATGAAATCGAACCTTGCTAACCAGTCTCCCATGGGGAACCTTGTCGAACACTTTACTGAAGTCCATATAGATCACCTGCGATAGGGTTAGGGTTAACCCTAACCCTAACCTTAACCCTATCGGAGGTGTTTCTTTGTTGGCTATGTAGAACAGCCGATCTTCCGTAATTACACCAGCACCACTCCCCATCTCTTCCTCCGCTACATTGATGACCGTATTGGTGCCATCTCGTGCTCTCGCGAGGAGGTTGAGCAATTCATCAACTTCACCAACACATTCCACCCTGACCTTAAATTTACCTGGACCATCTCTGACACCTCTCTCCCCTTCCTGGACCTCTCCATCTCCATTAATGATGACCGACTTGATACCAACATTTTTAACAACCCACCGACTCCCACAGCTACCTGGATTACACCTTTTCCCATCCTACCTCTTGCAAAAATGCCATTCGTATTCCCAATTCCTCCGCCTCTGCCGTATCTGATCCCAGGAGGAACAGTTCCACCACAGAACACACCAGATGGCCTTCTTCTTTAGAGATCACAATTCCACTTCCCACGTGGTTAAAGATGCCCTCCAACGCATCTCATCCACAACCCGCACCTCCGCCCTCAGAACCCACCCCTCCAACCGTAACAAGGACAGAATGCCCCTGGTGCTCACCTTCCACCCCACCAACCTTCGCATAAACCAAATCATCCGCCGACATTACCGCCACCTTCAAATAGACCCAACCACCAGGGATATATTTCCCTCCCCACCCCTTTCCGCCTTCCGCAGACTGTTCCCTCTGTGACTACCTGGTCAGGTCCACGTCTCCCTTCAACTCACCCTCCCATCCTGGCATCTTCCCCTGCCACCGTAAGAATTGCAAAACCCTCGCCCACACCTCCTCCCTCACCTCCATCCATGGCCCTAAAGGAGCCTTCCACATCCATCAAAGTTTTACCTGCACATCCACCAATATCATTTATAGTATCCGTTGCTCCCGATGTGGTCTCCTCTACATTGGGTAGACTGGAAACCTCCTAGCAGAGCGCTTTAGGGAACATCTCCGAGACACCCGCACCAATCAACCACACCGCCCTGTGGCCCAACATTTCAGCTCCCCCTCCCACTCTGCGAAGCCATGGAGGTCCTGGGCCTCTTTCACCGCCACTCCCTCACCACCAGACGCCTGGAGGAAGAACGCCTCATCTTCCGCCTGGGAACAATTCAACCCCAGGGCATCAATGTTTCAACAGTTTCCTCATTTCCCCTTCCCCCACCTCACCCCAGTTCCAAACTTCCAGCTCAGCACTGTCCCCATGACTTGTCCTACCTGCCTATCTTCTTTTCCACCTATCCACTCCAGCCTCCCCCCCTCGACCTATCACCTTCATCCCCTCCCCCACTCACCTATTGTTCTCTATGCTACTTTCTCCCAACCCCCACCCTCCTCTCACTTATCTCTCCACGCTTCAGGCTCTCTGCTTGTATTCCTGATGAAGGGCTTTTGCCCGAAACGTCAATTTTACTGCTCCTTGGATGCTGCCTGAACTGCTGTGCTCTTCCAGCACCACTAATCCAGAATCCATATAGATCACATCTACCGCTCTGCCCTCATCAATCCTCTTTGTTGCTTCCTCAAAAAACTCAATCAAGTTTGTAACACATGATGTCCCACGCACAAAGTCATGTTGACTATCCCTGATCAGTCCTTGCCTTTCCGAATACATGTACCTGATGTAGGATAGAGACTCAGGTCCCTGAAGAAAAAGAGTTTAATGGAATATTAAATGAATTGGAGTTCAAGAGTGAGCCAGTGCATGTTTCAGCTGTACTGAGTCCTGGCAGATTCCAGCTGGAATATTATGAAGCACGTCTTGGGAAAACACTACTCATCTTTAAGGAAGTATTGAAAATATTCACCAGAATCATGGCAGGGGATTACACAGGAGAAAGTGAGGTCTGCAGGTGCTGGAGATCAGAGCAGAAAATTTCTTGCTGGAAAAGCGCAGCAGGTCAGACAGCATCCAAGGAGCAGGGGAATTGACGTTTCGGGTACGAGCCCTCATTCCTGAAGAAGGGCTCATGCCTGAAACGTCGATTCTCCTGCTCCTTGGATGCTGCCTGACCTGCTGCGCTTTTCCAGCAACACATTTTCAACAGGGGATTATACAGAGTGAGGACGGGCTGCAGAAAAATGACTTTAATTTCATAGAATCTCTACAGTGTGGAAGCAAGCAATTCAGCCCATTGAGTCCACACCAACCCTCTGAAGCCCATTCCATCCCTTACCATATAATCCTGCATTAGTTATGGCTAACCCACACAGCTTTGGACTATGAGAGGAAACCCACGCAGACACAGGGAGAATGTGCAAACTCCACACAGACAGTCACGCAAGGGTGGAATTAAGTCTGGATCCCTGGCGCTGTGAGCCAGCTGTATTTATTGCAGTTTAGAAGATCAATGGACAATGTAATAGAGGTGTATGAAATAAAAGAAGGACTTGATAGGATAGTGAAGGATGGAAATTGAGAACAGACAGAAACGGAATTAAAATTTGAAATGACAGGAAATACAAACTTTCTTTCTCCACTGATGCTGCCAGAACTGATGAGTTTCTTGGTTTTTAGTACAGATTTCCAACATCCGCAGTATTTGATTGGTTTACTAAGTTCAACATCCCATAGTTACTGTTTATTGTCAGCAGGTTATAATAACTGGCCTTCCTCAGGCACCTTTACTGCAGAGAGAGAAAGAGTCTGAATGTCCTTTTCCAGGAGTCTGCAGGTTCCTCCCCTTCTGCTGTAAACCTCAAAATTACTCACTGCAGTTCTGTATCGACAACTCATTTGTTTCGTGTGAAAATCTAAAATGAGAGCTTGGTTACTGGACTGAGATGTCAGGAGAAACGCCTTCACACCGATTGGAAAGTCATGTTATGAAACTTGAAAGGGTTCAGAAAAGATTTACAAGGATGTTGCCAGGATTGGAGGGTTGGAGCTACAGGGAGAGGCTGAACAGGCTGGGGCTGTTTTACCTGAGTGTCAGAGGCTGAGGAGTAACTTATAGAGGTTTATAAAATCATGAGGGACAGAGATAGAATAAATAGACAAAGCCTTTTCCCTGGGGTGGGGGAGTCCAGAACTGAGGGCATAGGTTTAAGGTGAGTGGGGAAAGATATAAAAGAGACCTAAGGGGCAACCTTTTCACCCAGAGGGTGGTACGTGTATGGAATGAGCTGCTGAAGGAAGTGGTGGGGGCTGGTACAATTACAGCATTTAAAAGGCATTTAGATGGATACATGAATAGGAAGGGTTTAGAGAGATATGAACCAAGTACTGGAAAATGGGAGTAGATTAGGTTAGGATATCTTGCTGGCATGGATGAGTTGGACTGAAGGGTTGGTTTCTATGACTCCAGAAATAGGAGACAATGCCTCAGAGTTCAGACAGGAGGGTGGAGTGAGCTAATCTTTACACCAGAAACTAATTTAAGATCAAAGCTAGGCCTGCGGTGTGAGGCCTTTGTGTTTGTTAAAAACTACTCACATAAATACTCAGGACACTGTGTAATGGGGACAAAGAAATTATGATAGATATTATACCTTTTGCAGAAAAGGGGATCATGGAGATGGAAAACGTTTCACTATTCCTTATGGGACACAACTGTCACTGGCTGGGCCCAGCATTTATTACCCATCTCTAGTTGTCCCCTTGAGAAGGTGGGAGTGAGCTGCCTTCTTGAACTGCTGCAGTCCAAGTGCTGTAGGTAGACCCACGATGCTCGAAGGGAGGGAATTCCAGGATTTGAAGGAACGGTGATCTATTCCAAGTCAGGATGGAGAGTGGCTTAGAGGGGAACTTGCAAGGGGTGATGTTCCTGTGTATCTGCTGCCCTTGGCATTCTAGATGGAAGTGGCCATGTGTTTGGAAGGTGCTGTCTGAGGATCTTTGGTGAGTTTCTGTAGTACATCTTGTAGACAGTACACACTGCTGTTACTGAGTGTCACAGATGAAGGGAGTGGGTGTTTGTGGATGTGGTGCCATTCAAGTGGGCTGCTTTGTCCTGGATGGTGTCCAGCTTCGAGTGTTATTGAAGCAGCACCCATCCAGGCAAGTGGGATGTATTCCATCATACCCCTGACTTGTTCCTTGTCGATGGTGGACAGGCTTTGGGGAGTCAGGAGGTGAGAGTTACTCGCTGCAGAATTCCTAGCTCTGACCTGGGACGTATCCCTGGCAATGTCCAGACCAGTCCAAATTGGTCAGTCTGCTCTGGGAATTCGGTTTGCCAGTTAACTGCACCTGCTTAACTCCACCAATGATGTCCCAACCAATCAGCACCCTGTTCCGTGGTATACAGAGCAGCGTGCTGAAAGAGTTGGGGGAATTGGGAACTCACTGCTACGGAGAATGGTCAAGGTGAATAACATTGATGTGTTTAACAGGGAACAAACAAGAGAAAACAATCAGATCTGTTGTTGGCTTGAGGGTGAAAAGGGGCAGGGAGAAACCGGTCAGGAACAATTGGGCTGAATGGCCTGTTCTTGTCACATTGAGCAAAAGGTCATTTCATATTCTCCTGCGAGGATGAAGGTAAATGTCTCGTGTTGGGACAGACTGGTTTCACAAGCCCTTCAACCAAGAGCACATAACATTAAACTGTGGAAATATTCACTAAAACACTTCAGACTGAAGGAGGAAGAATAAAGACCAATCACGTACATGGTACGAAACGCTCATTCCACCGGCAGATTCTCCAAATATGGTCACCAGACCTGGGTCACCTCCGAAGTTCTCAATGTTTTCCTGGACCCACTTCAGTGCTGCAACTTGATCCAACATGCCCCAGTTTCCCGGCAGATGCTCATCCCCTGTGCTGAAGACAGAACATCAGGCAGATATTGCTGTGTGTGACACTTATAACAGCAACAACAACCTGCATTTGTAAAACATCAGCATCATCGGAAATCATCCCAAGGCACTTCACTGGAGCTTTATCAAACAATGTTTGACACGGAGTCAAACCTTGGTCAATGAGATTGATTTTACTGAAGCATTTTAATAGAGAAGAGGGTGAGGAGATTGAGAGGGAATCTTAGACCGCCCAAACTTAGTGCCCGGGCAACTGAAGGCACGGCCGACGTGAAAGTCAGGAACACACAGAAGGCCAGCGTTAGAGGAACCCGGATCTTGGACAGATATAGGACTGGAGGGGATTACAGAGATTGGGAAATCATAGAATCCGCGACAGTGTGGAAAGAGGCTGTTCAGCCCATCAAGTCTGCACCGCCCTCCAAAATGCATCCCACTTAAACCCAGAGCCGTCCCTTTCCCTGTAAACCCGCATTTCTTATGGACAATCCACCTAACCTATAGATCTTCAGGATTGCGGGAGGAAACTGGAGCACGCAGAGGAAACCCATGCAGACATTGGAAGAATGTGCAAACTCCACACAGACAGTCTCCTGAGGATAGGATCGAACCTGGGACCTTGGCGCAGGGAGGCAGCAGTGTTAACCACTGAGCCACAGCGGTTGAGGGCATGGAGGGAACTGAAAACAAGGTTGAGAATTTTAAATGTGAGCCTGGCTTTACCAGGAGCCAGCGTCGGTCAGTGAGTACAGGGGGAGATGGGTAAACAGGAGTGAGCAAGGAGAGAAGCAGCAGTGTTTTTGATCATCTTGTGCTGACCAACAGGGGTCAGCCTGAGGTCATTCTGGACAGCACTGAAATAATGGAGTGTGGTGGGGGTAACAAAAGGATAAATACTGAGAGGCTGTATCCCATGGCTGAAAACTATGGCAGTGTGTCAGTGTGGGGGTGGGGCAGGGGTGATCAGGGATGTAATGTCTTCAACTAAAGGGCTGTGAATATTTGGAAATTCTTTACCCGAAACAGTTATGAATGCTGCATCATTGGATATAGTTAAGTTTGGGACTTAGGACACCATTTATAATTTAGACTGAGCGTTGATCATATATGGTAGCCTAATTCCAGACTCTAACCTATATTTACTTTGGGTAATGTATGTTCATCAAGCCTACATGCCCATGTGGACTCTCAGTGTCCTCCAGAGATTCTTACATTTCAATCTACTTCTTCCAGTATTCTTTGCAGACTGTGTGAACCCTGCCCACACTGTGATATTTATACCAAGTGATGGGCAGCTCGGTGACGTCACAGCATGATTGCGCCAGGGTCTAAACAGCCTCACACAAAGACGGAGATCCAGACTCCCACTACGCTCAGGGTGAAACCAATTCTTCTCCTCACTTTCCTCCTCCTCCTCCTGCCAATTACATCTTAAACCTGTCTTCCAGGTACTGACCTCTCTGGGAAGGAACTGGATCTTTCTGACTGGCTCGGACCTTGTTTCTAATTTTATACTCCGCAGTTGAATATCACTCTCGCCTTCTCTGTTTCAAGCAAACAACTCCAGCTGATATAATCTTGCCTCATCCTCCAAACTAACAACACGAGGGATAGCTCTTCAGCCCATTGAACCTGCTCCATTCTATAAACGATCTGCTGGGTCATCTTCTCTTGCCTGTCCTGTTCCCCAAATCCCCAGAGATACCAAGGATCACTCTTTGTCAATCTTAAATGACATCAATGACACATTGGAAATTCTCTGTCCTAGAAAGCTGTGGACAAAGATTCGCACCATTTTCATGCACCTCAGTCTGAAATGCTCATTCCCCCTCCACCCAACTCATCCTGAGACTGACTACCAGCAAGAGTGCCAAGCCTGGGGAAACAACAGCTAAACTGTTCTCGACTTAACGTCTCTTTGACCAATTTGTCGGGATCCCATAATTCAACATGCCATCAAACCACACAGTGAGGGAGCCTGGATTAGGCCAATGGCTTTGGTTCAGATATAATGAATCAAAAAGGCCTCTCAGCTGCAGTCAATGTTTCAGATTGTCTCTTTGTAATTACCTGATGAATCCGAGAATTCCCAGCCGATACTGGATCACCACCACGACCACATCCTCATAAGCTGCAAGTGATGATCCATCGGAGACAGATGCACTTCCTATCATGAATCCACCACCATGAATCCAGACCATAACCTGACAGATAGAACAGGATCTGGTTAGAATATCAGAACTGCTCACTGGGATCTGGTGGGAATCCAGCTGCTGGGTGATTGGACTGAGGGAGCTGTGTTGGATTCAGGTCTTGGTTGCGACTGAAAGACAGTCTTCTCACGATGACAACTCAAATGGATCCTTTCAATTAAAAAACTGCTCTTTACAACTTAATCAAATGTGATCAGATAAATCAGCCAATAGAAATATAACCATAGAGTCATACAGCAAGGAAACAGATCAGGAATGATGTTGGACAGGGAATGAGGAGGTACTACCCTCTATTACACTCTGATCGAATGTCAGGAAATTTGATTTTCAAAACAAGTGAACAACAATTGGAATAAAGTCAAAACCACAGGAATTTAGGAGAGACTGAGAACAAGAAAGCACAGATTTAAGGTGATCTGCGAAGGAAACGATGGGGCCAGGAACAAGTGGTTCAGGGTCTGGAATGCACTGTCTGAGAGTGTCGGGGAGGCAGGTTCACTCGAGGTGGGATCTGGATCATTATGTGTGAAGGAAACAGTTTCAGGGCAAGAGGGGACTGAGAGGACAGTGGCACGAGATGACTTGTTCCTGTAGAGAGCCAGCAGAGACACAACGGGCTTCTCCTGTGTGGTGCCCATTCTGTGAATGTATGGAAGCCATTTGGCCCATTGCAAATGGTTTATATGAAAACAAACAGCGACCCAATGCTCTGCCCACTGATGGTTTTCTCCGTGAAATCTTCCAACTTCCTCAGTTTTAAATATTTCACCAATTTTCCCTTAAGCACTTTAATGCTGACAGCATCAACAGCACCCACGTCCTCAGTTTAGCTTCCCAGGTTCCTGTACCCCTGTGTGTCAAGACTTTTCTCCTTAAACTCTGTCACCCTGAGAATTATTTTCATTGAAGGCACTTCCCCAATCAGTCTCTCCCTGACCTCTCTATGGTGCAACCTCACAGCTTTTCACTCCCACAGGAGGAACATTCCCAGTCACTCAAGTCTCTCTGAATGAGGACTGATTCACATCTCTGGTGTCAGTTTGACTGATCCAAGTTGTTGTATCCCTCCCTCAGGCACAATGACACGATGTATATATGAAGCTGGACCTGTGTCCCAAAACTGTGAATAAGACCTTGAGACCGAAACAGTGACTTGTCAAGGTTCAGTGATTTGTCAAGGTTATAAACACTACACACACTTAAAATTATTATTCCTTTGGTACATTATCTGCTAATCCCATTGTTCTTCTGTTTGACCCTTCTCATCTCCACTCATGTGCACCTTTTATATGGGTGAAAGTTTCAGTTTAGTTCTAGTCTTTCATGACTGTTGACTTTTCAGTGACTCATTTCATCACACAGCAGTCAACTATTTGTGGACTTCAACAGTTTCCTCATTTCCCCTTCCCCCACCTCATCCTAGTTTCAAACTTCCAGCTCAGCACTGTCCCCATGACTTGTCCGACCTGCCTAGCTCCTTTTCCACCTATCCACTTCACCCTCTCCTCCCTGACCTATCACCTTCATCCCCTCCCCCACTCACCCATGGTACTCTATGCTACTCTCTCCCCACCCCCAACTCCCCCCAAGCTTATCTCTCCACCCTTCAGGCTCACTGCCTTTATTCCTGATGAAGGGCTTTTGCCCAAAACATTGATTTCGCTGCTCGTTGGATGCTGCCTGAACTGCTGTGCTCTTTTTTTTAAGATTAGATTACTTACAGTGTGGAAACAGGCCCTTCGGCCCAACAAGTCCACACCGACCCGCCGAAGCGCAACCCACCCATACCCCTTACCTAACACTACGGGCAATTTAGCATGGCCAATTCACCTGACCCGCACATCTTTGGAGTGTGGGATGAAACTGGAGCACCCGGAGGAAACCCACACAGACACGGGGAGAACGTGCAAACTCCACACAGTCAGTTGCCTGAGTCGGGAATTGAACCTGGATCTCAGGTGCTGTGAGGCAGCAGTGCTAACCACTGTGCCACCGTGCCGCCCGTGTCTTTCAGCACCACTGATCCAGAATCTGGTTTCCAGCATCTGCAGTCATTGTTTTTACCTTGAACTATTTCTCTGCCAAGTTACTTTGAGCTTGGTCTCTCCTTATCTGAGTAAACTTTGCCTTTTCAAAGTCCAAATCACACTTTGTTATTTGTGATCCGGCATGGTGTCTAATTGTTGCTCCTTTACCCTCAGCATATTACTATTGGATGAGGGACCCTTGTGATGCAGTGCTCGTGGCCCAAACTCTTCAAGTCCCAAGTTCAAGTCCCACCTATTCCAGAGCTGGGTAATCACATCTCCAAACTGAGTGATTGCACAATATTGATTCTTGTTGGATTGCACAACTGCCATAATGGTCAGAGGTGGATGCAGGAGGAACCTTTATTCATCCAGCAATTCCTCTGTTCCTGAGCTGACAATCTACTACAATCCTGAGTGAATGCAGCTTTGTTGAAGTTCTGTTGTTCCAGATGAGCCAGAAATGTGGGAGACACCATTGAAAGAGCAAATGGAGAGCTCCCCACTCAAATCACCCACTCGGTAATTCCATTTCTGTTTATGGGATCTTACTCTGCACAAAACCAATGGCTACATTTGACGATAAGTTACCAGCAATTGCACCTCAAATTTTATATAAGAAATATCAACAAGTAATCAGGGTGAGCCTGCCTTGTTTCAAATGTAAACAAAACTTGGCAGTTAACTATCACTCATCATTAAACAGTACATGCTGCATTGTAAAATCTCCAGCAATCTTCTTCAGCACTCTCATTTATTGCCCATCCCTAATTGCCCAGAGGGCAGTTTAGAGTCAGAGTCAATCACATTGCTGTGGGTCTGGAGACACGTGTGGGCCAGACCAGGTAACGTCAGCAGTTTCCTTCCCTAAACGACATAAGCGTACCAGATGGACAATCGACAGTGGACTCACGATCAGCTTACTTCCAGATTTTACCCAGTTCAAATTACACCATCGGCCAGGACGGGATTCAAAGCCGGGTACCCAGAAGCTTACCTGGGTCTCCTGATTAACAGTCCAGCAATTAATACCACAGGACCATTGCCTCTCCGTCTGTTTTAACAATTTGAGCTGAAGAATAACTGTTACCCCCAGAATGACCTCCCAGCTCTTGTTCAACACAGTCAGATACTTCACATCTCTGTGAGTGAGGGGTGTCGGCTCAGTACCGCACAGCAACAGGCCATCAAAGGAAGCACTCCCAACAGTGCAGCACTCCCTCAGCACTGCACTAGTGCACCAGCCTGAATGCACCTTCAACTGTCTGAAGTGGGACTTGAACCCACGACCATCTGATTCAGAGGTGAGAACGCAGACACTGAGCCACAGCTGACACCATCACCACAAGAAATGGGAATGTTGACTGATGCAATAACACTGAGGCCATACACAGTGACAGCTGAGACCAGGTAACTCTCACTGGTCGGGCTTGATTCAGGGACACCTGCAGTAAGTGGTGAGCATCACCCCCAATTCTGTCAGTCTGGGGAACCAGATGCTCTGAGACCTATGACCTTCCCAGCAGGTCACAGGTTGTCGTTACGGGCCAGGGAAGAATTAACGCCAACAGTTTACTCACAGGAAGTCTCTTATTCTTCTCTTTTGGCGCGACAGGTGTGTGCACATTCAGGTACAGACAATCCTCACTTGATTTATTGGAAGCAAAATCAAATGCAATCAGTTTCTTCAAAGCCTCCAGTACAGATTCATCTTGTAGACATCTGTGGGATGTTGGAAAGAGAGAAATGGATTCCAGGTAAACAGCATTCTGAGACATTACCTGTTGTGGCAAAGTGACAGCAATGGGACAGCACTGGCACCGAGAAGTTCTCAGTTCAAATCCCATGACATCTAAACCCAGCACATAAACAGAAATTGCTGGAGAAACGCAGCAGGTCTGGCAGCATCGATGGAGGGAAGAGGATTTCTTTTCTGAAGGAGAGTCAGTGGACTTGAAATATTAACTCTGCTTTCTCTCCATAGATGCTGCCAACCCTCCTGAGTTTCTTCAGCAAAGTCTGATTTAGTTTCAGATCTTCAGCATCTGCAGTTCGTTGTTTTATTGAAGTTCAGTAAACTAGTTAATCCAGGAGAAAGTGAGGACTGCAGATGCTAGAGTTCAGAGTCAAGAGTGTGATGCTGGAAAAGCACAGCAGGTCAGGCAGCATCCGAAGAGCAGGAGAATCAACGTTTCAAGCATAACCCCTTCATCAAGCTGATTCACTTTATAAAAATGCACTGTGGACAATTCATGAACAATGGCTGCATCCCCCAGTGCTTTACCATTACCTCCACAGTACAGTGTCTGTTCCACTTTCAGAGCAGGTACCTGCAGGAGAAATCTAGCCCCAAAATGCTCTAATAAGCTGATCTTATCCAAATGTGCTACCTCTGACAATACAGCACTCCCTCAGCACTGCACTGCCACTGTCAGCCTTGTGTGGAATCTTTGGACACTTTCCTTTGTTTAAAAAATATTGGAAAATAGAGAAAAGGGCAGTTTGATTGACAGACAAGAATCCTCTCATTGTGCGATTGACGAATGGTAGGCTGGATAACAAGGATACAACGCCCCAGGTGCTCACCTTCCACCCCACCAACCTTCACATAAACAAAACCACCCGCCGACATTTCCGCCACCTCCAAACAGATCCCACCACCAGGGATATATATTCCCTTCCCACCCCTTTCCGCCTTCCGCAAAGACCGTTCCCTCCGTAACTACCTGGTCAGGTCCACGCACCCCTACAACCCACTCTCCCATTCTGGCACCTTCCCCTGCCACCGCAGGAACTGTAAAACCTGTGCCCACACCCCCTCCCTCACCTCTATCCAAGGCCCTAAAGAAGCCTTCCACATCCAAAGTTTTACTTGCACATTCACTAATATAATTTATTGTATCCGTTGCTCCCGATGCTGTCTCCTCTACATTGGGGAGACTGGATACCTCCTGGCAGAGCGCTTTAGGGAGCATCTCCAGGACACCCGCACCAATCAACCCCACCGCCCTGTGGCCCAACATTTCAACACCCCCTCCCACTCTGCCGAGGATATGGAAGTCCTGGGCCTCCTCCACTGCCGCTCCCTCACCACCAGACGCCTGGAGGAAGAACGCCTCATCTTCCGCCTCAGAACACTTCAACCCCAGGGCATCAATGTGGACTTCACCAGTTTCCTCATTTCCCCTTCCCCCACCTCATCCTAGTTTCAAACTTCCAGCTCAGCACTGTCACCATGACTTGTCCAGACTTGTCCTACCTGCCTAGCTCCTTTTCCATCTATCCACTCCACCCTCTCCTCCCTGACCTATCACCTTCATCCCCTCCCCCACTCACCTATTGTACTCTATGCTACTTTCTCCCCACCCCCACCCTCCTCTCGCTTATCTCTCCACGTGTCAGGCTCACTGCCTTTATTCCTGATGAAGGGCTTTTGTCCAAAACGTCGATTCCGCTGCTCCTCGGATGCTGCCTGAACTGCTGTGCTCTTCCAGCACCACTGATCCGGAATCTGGTTTCCAGCACCTGCAGTCATTGTTTTTCCCACAGGACAGGTTTACTGTGACCAATGGCAGGACTGGATGGGACTGAAGGCAGATGTCACATGATTCTACCCAGGAATTCTGTCCAATCAGCTGGTCAGGCCTGAGCCTATCAGCCAGACTCTCACTCTTACCCAGGAGGCTGGCTGGTTGCCTCCCTGATCCCGGTCCATGCTTCTGCTGCCTGGGGTGCAGCAAATCGCAGGGCTCCAATCGGTGGCTTTGCAAACGGGATTCCCAGGTAGTCATAGACAGGTTTAGCCGTCCCCTTCACAGACACCTTCCTTCCCTCCAGCATCCCATACTTTGTCACAACGACTGGAGACTCCTCACTGGCTTCTGAAAAGAAAAGTATCTGTCAATGGCACAGATTTCTGTTGCTGAACCACACGCCCACCTTCCCTTTTCAGGTTAAAAACAGAGGAAACACCAGCAGTTGATTATTCAGCCCATCTAGCCTGCTCCACCATTCAACATGGTCATGTTTGCTATCTATCATCCTCCTCCTCTATCATGTCTGGAAATCTAGTTCTTTCTGAAACATTTTTGGTGACTTTTCCTCCACAGTCTTATGTAGTGGAGGATTCCACAGGTTCAGCACCCTGGCTGAACAAATTGTTTGGGGTCTCCTGTGGCTCAGTGGGTTATACTCTCACCTTCAAGGCAGAACGTCATGGGGTTCAGTCCCACTCTCGTGACCCAAGCACCCCCTCTGTGCGGTTCACCAGTGGAATACTGACCACATGCTGCCCTGTCTCCTGATTTTTCTGTAGTTTTGATGGTGGGGAATAAAACGGTGGGGGAGCTGTTTTCAAAGCCAAGGATTATGGGAAGGATTACTACACTTTGAAAAGCAGGTCACTGATACTCATTTTAAGTACTGTTTACACTGCTGTCTGTTCAAACTGTGACAGGAGTTTACCACCAGCAAGCTGGAGCCAGGACAATTTGACCATTCCACGTAGGAACTGAAGTAGGACATTCAGGCCATCCACAATGCTCTACCATTTCTGATCTGATTATTCTCAATGGCCCATTACCCTTGATTCCTTTCCTGATTAAAAATCTATGTCAGCTTTGAACATATTTAATGGTTGAAAATGTGTTGCTGGTCAAAGCACAGCAGGCCAGGCAGCAGCACAGCCCAGATGGCCTCCTTCTTCAAGGACCGCAGATTCCCCCCAGACGTGATCGACGATGCCCTCCACGGCATCTCCTCCACTTCCCGCTCCTCCGCCCTTGAGCCCCGCTCCTCCAACCGCCACCAAGACAGAACCCCACTGGTTCTCACCTACCACCCCACCAACCTCCGCATACAACGTATCATCCGCTGTCATTTCCGCCACCTCCAAACGGACCCCACCACCAAGGATATATTTCCCTCCCCTCCCCTATCAGCGTTCCGCAAGGACCACTCCCTTCGTGACTCCCTCGTCAGATCCACACCCCCCCACCAACCCAACCTCCACCCCCGGCACCTTCCCCTGCAACCGCAGGAAATGTAACACTTGCGCCCACACCTCCACACTCACTTCCCTCCAAGGCCCCAAGGGATCCTTCCATATCCGCCACAAGTTCACCTGTACCTCCACACACATCATCTATTGCATCTGCTGCACCCGATGTGGCCTCCTCTATATTGGGGAGACAGGCCGCTTACTTGCGGAACGCTTCAGAGAACACCTCTGGGCCGCCCGGACCAACCAACCCAACCAGCCCGTGGCTCAACACTTTAACTCTCCCTCCCACTCCACCGAGGACATGCAGGTCCTTGGACTCCTCCACCGGCAGAACATAACAACACGACGGCTGGAGGAAGAGTGCCTCATCTTCCGCCTGGGAACCCTCCAACCACAAGGTATGAATTCAGATTTCTCCAGTTTCCTCATTTCCCCTCCCCCACCTTGTCTCAGTCGGTTCCCTCAACTCAGCACCGCCCTCCTAACCTGCAATCTCCTTCCTGACCTCTCCGCCCCCACCCCACTCCGGCCTATCACCCTCACTTTGACCTCCTTCCACCTATCCCACCTCCATCGCCTCTCCCCCAAGTCCCTCCTCCCCACCTTTTATCTTAGCCTGCTTGGCTACTCTCTCTCATTCCTGATGAAAGGCTTATGCTCGAAACGTCGAATTCCCTATTCCTGAGATGCTGCCTGGCCTGCTGTGCTTTGACCAGCAACACATTTTCAGCTGTGATCTCCAGCATCTGCAGACCTCATTTTTTAACTCACATGTTTAATGGGGCAGCCCCAACAATCTTCAATAGGATAGAATTCCGCAGATTCACTCTCCTCAGAGAGAAGAAATTCCTCTCAGTTTTAAATGTGTGACTCTTTTCGGAGATGATGCCGTCTGGTCCTAGTCTCTCCCATAATGGGAATCAATCCTTCCCCATTTACCCTGTCAAGGTTGTGGGCGGCACGGTGGCACAGTGGTTAGCACTGCTGCCTCACAGCGCTAGAGACCCGGGTTCAATTCCTGCCTCAGGCGACTGACTGTGTGGAGTTTGCACATTCTCCCCGTGTCTGCGTGGGTTTCCTCCGGGTGCTCCGGTTTCCTCCCACAGTCCAAAGATGTGTGGGTCAGGTGAATTGGCCATGCTAAATTGCCCGTAGTGTTAGGTAAAGGGTAAACGTATGGGTGGGTTGCGCTTCGGCGGGTCGGTGTGGACTTGTTGGGCCGAAGGGCCTGTTTCCACACTGTAAGTAATCTAATCTAATCTAAGAACCTTTTATGTTTCAATAAGGTCCCCTCTCATTCCTCTATCTTCCAACATGAACAGGCCAAATCTATCCAACCTTTCCTCATAAGACAGTCTGTCCACACCCAGGGTCAGTGAACTTTCTCTGAACTGCCTCCTATGCCAGGATATCTTTTCTTAGATTAGGGGTGTAAAACTGTTCACTGTATTTCAGGTTTGACCATTACTTCATACAGCGTTAGCAAAACTCTACAACTTTTATGATTCACTCTCTTTGAAATAAAGGTCAACATCCCACTTGCCTGCCCCATTACCTTGGATGCTAGCTTTTTGTAATTCATGGATGAGGACTCCCAAATCCTTCTGCTCCACAGCTTTCTGTTGTCTTTTCCCATTTTAATAATATTCAGTACATCTATTCCTCCTCCCAAAGTACATAACCTCACATTCCCCCACATTATATACCACCTGCCAAATGTTTGCCCACGTACTTAACCTGCCTATATGGATCTGCGGACTCTGTGTGTTCCTCTCAGCACCTACCTTCCCACCTTCTTTTGTGTTATTCACAAACTTGACTGTGGTACATTCACTTTCCTCATCCAAGTCACTAAAATATATTGTAAATAATTGTGGCCTCAGCACAGTTCCTGTGACACACTTGAGGTATAAACAAGGTAAAAACAAGGACTGCAGATGCTGGAAACCAGAGTCTAGACTAGATTAGAGTGGTGCTGGAAAAGCACAGCAGGTCAGGCAGCATCCGAGGAGCAGGAAAATCGACGTTTCGGGCAAAAGCCCTTCATCAGGAATAGAGGGTATAGATATAGGTTGAGGTATAGGTTGCCAGCTTAAAAATGACCCCCATATCCTAACTGTCTCTATTAGCAACACCATTGCTTCTTGTTAAGTAGCTTATCAAAGGGTTTCTGAAATTCCAAATATATTTTATTCACTGGTTTCCCTTTATCTATCCTGTCTGTAAGCTCCTCTAAAAGTTCTAGTAAATTAGTCAGGCATGATTTCCCCTTCATGAAGTCATGTTGATTCTGGTGCTATTGACTGGAGGAAGAGGAATTTCCATATCCTCCATGATGGCCAAGGGTTGCTTTCCCAGGGTGGGGGAGTCCAAAACTAGATGGCATAGATTGAAGGGAAGAGAAGAAACATTTAAAAGGACCCATAACTTTTTCACACAGAGGGCAGTGCCCTGAATGGAATGAACTGCCAGAGGAAGTGGTGGAGGCTGGTACAATTACAACATTTAAAAGGCATCTGCATGGGCATATGAATAGGAAGGGTTTAGAGGGATATGGGCCAAATATTGGCAAATGGGACTAGATCAGACTGTAATGTCTGGTCAGCACGGACAAGTTGGACTGAAGGGTCTATTTCTGTGTTGTATGACTCCATGCTTGATTGGATGATGTATTTCCTAATGCACTATTACATCCTTGAGAACAGGCCCTAACATTTTCCTAGTAACAGACTTAAAGATAACTGGCTTATAGCTGACTGCTTCTTTTCCATCTCTCTTTCTAAAATAAAGGCGTTCCATTGGCAGTTTTCCAATCCTCTGGAATTTTTCCAGAATCTAAGATTCCTCTAGGATTATTCCCAATTTATCCACTATCTCTGTATCTATTTCCTTTAGCATTCTAGGATGTATCCCAGCAGCTCCAGAGGATTTATTTGTCTTTGGTCCCATGAATCTCCCTAGCTCCTTTTCTCTGATGATAGTTATTGTATTTATTTCCTGTCCTTTCGCCTCTTGATTAAGTAATTTTGGAATGCTGTAAGTGTCGTCCACTGTGAAGACTGATACAAGGTATTTATTCAACTCCTCTACTATTTCCTAATTTCCAACTATTATTTCCCCAGCCTCATTCTCTCAGGAGCCTATGATCACTTTGGCTTCTTTCTTCCTTTTTACATATTTAAAGAAGCTCTTACTGTCTGTTTTAGTATTGCTTGCAAGTATACACTCAAAGTTTATTTTTAAAAAATTCTCAGTCCTCTAGCTTATCACTAATCTTTGCCACATTATATTTTCTGTTTCAATCTGATGCTATCCATTTCTTCCCTGACGAACCATGGTTGGCTTATCCCCTTCCTAGATGTGGTGGACTGGGGTGGACAAAATCAGAAGTCACACGACACCAGATTATAGTCCAACAGGTTTGTTTGAAGTGACAAGCTTTCAGAGCGCTGTTCCTTCGTCTGGTGAAGTGGGAGAGAAGCACATAGAACAAAGAATTTATGGGCAGACAGAGATCAAGGGCAGAGAGAGATCAAGGGCAGAGAGAGATCAAGGGCAGAGGGGTCAAAGGACCATACAAATGGTGTGAGTGGAGTGCTGAATAATAAGTCCCTGCAGGTGATCCAAAATGTTAGACAGTGCAAGTAAAGTTGGGTCTAATATTTCAGATCACCTGCAGGGACTTATTATTCAGCACTCTACTCACACCATTTGTATGGTCCTTTGACCCCTAGATCTCTCTCTGCCCATAAATTCTGTGCCTATGTGCTTCTCTCTCACTTCACCAGACAAAGGAACAGCGCTCTGAAAGCTTGTGATTTTAAACAAGCCTGTTGGACTATAAGTTGGTGTCGTGCGACTTCTGGCTTTGTCCCCTTCCTACAAACCTTCTTCCTCACTGGAATAGGTCTTTGCTGTGAACCACAAACTATTTTATTAAATGCCTGCCATTGTTCCTCAATTGTCTTTCCTGCTATACTTCATTCCTTGTTCAGTCAGCGCTGTCACCATCTCTTTGTAGTTTTAGTGCAGTTGCTTCCAACCCATGTTCCTCCCTCTAAGACTGAATGCTAAATTTGACCAGGTTATGGTCATTGTTCTCTGTTTTACCTTGACATCATTTATTAAACCTGCAGTCTGCTCGACTGTGCAAATATAAACTTTAACATTTGGCCAAAGAGGAAAGAACTTGTGAAGAGTCCAGCAGTGTGTGGACTGATTCAGCAACAACTCACCAAGGCTCCTTAGATAGCATTGTCCAAATAAAGAGATCAATAGCATGGAAAAAGACCCTTTTTCAGACTTCCTGTGACGTTGGGTCAAGCGATGAGTTTCACTCTTGTCACATTATTACGTCCGACTAAGTCAACCCTATCCATGGTTAATTTCTGAACAAACCTAACTCATTTTTCTGTGCACTAACTTATATTCTAAGTGCACTTTATAGAAAGGAATGGATATAAACTTTGACTTTCAATATACCTTCTGGAGAAGAATTACATCCTTTGCTAGAAAATGGGTTTGAGTAGCTCCTGTATTCCTTAATAATAGTTAGAGATAGATCTGACTCATTACAGAATTAGGTGGTTACTTTTCCTCTTGTCAAAAATCCTTTACACCTCTCATCTGCTTTATTCACTTCTCCTGCATTCAAACTGCTAGAATTAGTGACCTTAATGTACACTTTACAGAATCACTCATTGCACTGGATCACTCGTTCAGTAATTTACTCACCACTGGAACTGATTAGTCACAGGGTGTGAACTGCATTTGCTTAGCGAATACAAAGGGTTTGCTGCCACTAGAATGATCATCTCGTTTGATGTCAGAGAGCCAGCATGGATTCAATGGGCTGAGGTGTCTCCTACAGTGTCACAAAGATTTCTCTCACTCTATGGCCTGTTTTTATGGGATCCTGGCTACAATGTCTGGGCCTGGGTGAAGACGGGAAAGGCTCCCAAAATCCCAAAGACTTCCTTTCATGGAGCGGAGTCTCCCTTGGAGGGTTTCTGGCTGATTGGTAGCTCCATAGGAGCAGTGGTCACTGCTGGAACTACAGGTAATCCCCATAGTTGAGGGGCTCAGGTATGTCTGGATTGAGGATCTCAGTGAAGGGGCTGTTCGGTGGAGGGGGGTGGGGGGGAGATGGCCGTTTCAGGGAGATGTCACGATGGTCCCAAATTCAGATCCCTGCTCTTAGCTCGGTTCCAGATGTGCAGCTAAAACTGCTGGATTCCCTGACACCATGGTCCCCCTGGCTCCCAGCCTGGGCAAAATATCAGTGTGGGGGTCGGCTGAAACTCTTCACTGGTCACTGGAGTGGTTCAACAGACCCAAAGACTGGTGAGGTTTTTGGTTAAAACTTTACAAGGCACTAATCAGACCACAGCTGGGTTACCGTGATCAAGTTTAGGTCCCTTATTCTGGGAGGATTGGCACTGGAGGCAATCCAGAGAAGGGTCACTTGGCTGATCCTGGGTTTAAAGGGACTGTCTTATGTGGACAGGTCAAGTAGGATGAGTAATAAGAGATGACCCCATTGAAACAGACAGGATTCTTAGGAGAACGGACAGGTTAGGTACAGAGAGGGGCCTTTTCCTTGTGGGAGAGTCTAGGATGAGAAAGTAAAATCCCAGAACATGGTGTCACACATTTAACAGAGGGATCAGGAGGAATTTCTTCTCTCAGAGGGGAGTGAATCTATGGAATTCTTTCCCACAAATGTTGACACTTGCTCATTAATAAGTCTGAGATGGACAGATTATTAATCAGGAAGGGATAAGGGTTATGGGGAATGGGCAGGAAAGGGAGTTATTAATTATTAGACCAGCCGTGATCTCACTGACTGGTGGAACAGACCCGATGGGCTGAATGGCCTATTGCTGCTCCTATGGCTTATGGTAACAGCTGATTATGGGATTGTTAGAGCTCTGATTGCTGGTGGCCAGCAGCTTTGACATTCTGCTCACTCTTCTTTCTTTCTTGTTTCTGTAGCTCGAGGTGGAATTGGACGCGGTGTTCCTTCAGCTTGCTCCCGGCCTGTTGCTTCAGGTCCAGCTGCATGTATCCTTCATCGTGGTCATACAGTGGCCACAATACCAGCCCTTCCCCGTTGGGATTGCTGTAACCAAGACAATTTCACACATTACTGACATGGGACCCAGGATCGGTTAGGCCCAGAGACTCCTCCCCCACCCACCTCCTTTTCCCTTTGCTAGCTCACTGGGTAGAACACAAAATCTACATGTTCCTGAGAGATCCTAGATCAAAGTGCAGCTCTGTGCAGAGTTCGTTAACTCAATTGAGGGTATTGAATGGGCCTTTTGCCTTGGTGTTCCTAGGTATTTGGGACAGAGTTGTTGACAGCCTGTGGATGGCGAGAAGGGAGACAGCAGCAAAGTGGCAACATTACTGGACAAGTCATCGAGACGCTCTGGCTAAACCTGGGTTCAAGTCCCACCCAACAGCTGATAGCATTTAAATTCAACTAATAAACCTGGAATTGAAAGCTATTCTCCAGAATGGAGATCTTGAAATTATAAATGATTGCTGTAAAAATCCACCTGGTTCACAACTGCCCATTAACAGAAGGAAATGTCCCAGCCCTCCCTAACTCAGTTTGTGGTAAATCAGGTCTGGACTACAAATGCCAGCCATGCTTGTGACAAATCACAAAGTTGCTGCAGTTTAGAAAGATGCCATTTGGCCCATCATGTCTGTACTGTTGCTCTGAATGACTTTTGCAGGAATATTGGAGAAGGTAAGGGAATGGCACCTTCTTACTTTCCAAATAACTAGCCGTTGACTTTATGAAAACCTCGACAGAACCCAAGGAGGAATTTCCTTTCAGCACAGTAAATCCGTGGAATTCTTTACCACAGTGGCTGTCGAGGCTGGGTCGTTAAATTCATTCAAGGCCAAGAAAGCCAGGTTTTTAATCAGGAAGAGAATCAACAGTTATGGGGGAAAAGCAAGACAGTGAAAATAAGGATTATCAGGTCAGCCTTGATCTCATTGAATGGCACAGCAGACTTGATGGGCTGAATGGCCACTTCTGTATTGACATCTTATGGAACTAAACGACCAAATGAATAAAGTGTTGCTCCTCAAACCATTACCACGTGGTTAGTCAGCCCCATTGCTGTGGGTCTGGAGTCACATGTAGGCCAGACCAGATAAGGATGGCAGTTTCCTTCCCTAAAAGATAGTAATAAGTCATGTGGGTTTTTACAACAATTGTTTCATGGTCCCCGTGAGGCTTTACCTTACAGGTTTATTTACTTTGAACTTGCTTCCAGATCATTAGAGCTGGTTTCTCGGTTTTCTAGTCCAGTAACACAACCACAAGACTACTGCTCCCAGCAACTAGAAACACCTTCACCAGATCAACCCTGTTCAACCCCGTTCAACCCCTTTATTATCACCTTCATTATCACTAACACCTGATGAAGGAACAGGCTCCGAAAGCTTGTACTTTCAATTAAGGGGATAACTGAGACGTGGCTTCAAGTGGACAGGGCCTGGGAAATGAATATTCAAGGCTACACGTGCTGTCGTAAGGACAGACTGACTGGCAGAGGGGGTGGGGTGGCCCTGTTGGTAAGGGATGATATTCAGTCCCTTGCGCGGGGGGACCTAGAATCAGGGGTTGTAGAGTCAGTGTGGATAGAGCTGAGAAATTCTAAAGGTAGAATGACCCTAATGGGAGTTATCTACAGGCCCCCAAACAGAAGTCGGATGTAAGTTAAATCAGGAGCTGAAATTGGCCTGTCGCAAAGATGTTCCTACAGTTGTTATGGGGGATTTCAACATGCAGGTAGACTGGGAGAATCAGGATGGTATTGGACCTCAAGAAAGAGACTTTGTGGAGTGCCTCTGAGATGGATTCTTAGAACAGCTGGTGCTGGAGCCTACCAGGGAGAAGGCAATTCTGCATCTGGTATTGTGCAACGAACCAGAATTGATCAGGGACCTTGAAGTGAAGGAGCCATTGGGAAGTAGTGACCCTAATACAATAAGCTTCAATCTGCAATTTGAGAGGGAGAGGGTACAATCGGAAGTGACAGTACTTCTGTTGAATAAAGGGAACTATGGAGCTATGAGGGAGGAGCTGGCCAAAGTTCAATGGTGCAATACCTTAGCAGGGATGACAGTAGAGGAACAATGGCGGATATTTCTGTGTATAATGCAGAATTTACAGGATCAGTTCATTCCAAAAAGGAAGAAAGATCCCAGGAGGAGGCAGGGGCGGCCGTGGCTGACGAGGGAAGTTAAGAAACATATAAAGTTAAAAGAGAAAAAGTATAACAAAGCAAGATAAGTGGGAAACGGAGGACTGGGAAGCTTTTAAAGAACAACAGAGGATTACTAAGAAGGAAATACGCAGAGGAAAAATGAAGTACGAAGGTAAACTGGCCAAAAATATAAAGGAGGATAGTAAAAGCTTTTCTAGGTATGTGAAAGGGAAAAAAATGGTTAAGACTAAAATTGGGCCCTTGAAGACAGAAACAGGGGAATATATTACAGGGAACAAAGAAATGGCAGAAGAATTGAATTGGTATTTCAGATCTGTGTTCACTGGGGAAGACACAAGCAATCTCCCTGAGGTAACAGTGGCTGAAGGACCTGAACTTAAGGGAATTTATATTTGCCAGGGATTGGTGTTGGAGAGAATGTTAGGTCTGAAGGCTGATAAGTCCCCGGGGCCTGATGGTCTACATCCCAGGGTACTGAAGGAGGTGGCTCGAGAAATCGTGGATGCGTTGGTGATTATTTTCCAGAGTTCGATAGATTCGGGATCAGTTCCTGCGGATTGGAGGATGGCTAATGTTGTACCACTTTTTAAGAAAGGAGCGAGAGAGAAAGCAGGAAATTATAGACCAGTTATTCTGACCTCAGTAGTGGAAAAGATGCTGGAGTCAATTATAAAGGATGGAATTACGACATATCTAGATAGCAGTAACAGGATTCCTCAGAGTCAGCATGGATTTATGAAGAGGAAATCATGCTTGACTAATCTTCTGGAATTTTTTGAGGATGTAACTCTGAAGATGGACAAGGGAGATCCAGTAGATGTAGTGTACCTGGACTTTCAGAAAGCCTTTGATAAAGTCCCACATAGGAGGTTAGTGAGCAAAATTAGGGTGCATGGTATTGGAGGCAAAGTACTGACTTGGATTGAAAGTTGGTTGGCTGACAGGAAACAAAGAGTAGTGATAAACGGCTCCATTTTGGAATGGCAGGCAGTGACCAGTGGGATACTGCAGGGATCAGTGCTGGGACCGCAGCTTTTTAACAATATATATTAAGGATATAGAAGATGGTACTAATAGTAACATTAGCAAATTTGTTGATGATACAAAGCTGGGTGGCAGGGTGAAATGTGATGAGGATGTTAGGAGGTTACACGGTGACCTGGGCAGGTTAGGTGAGTGGACAGATGCATGGCAGATGCAGTTTAATGTCGATAAATGTATGGTTATCCACTTTGGTGGCAAGAACAGGAAGGCAGATTACTACTTAAATGGAGTCAAGTTAAGTAAAGGGCAATACAAAGAGATCTGGGTGTTCTTGTACACCAGTCAATGAAGGTAAGCATGCAGGTACAGCAGGTAGTGAAGAAAGCTAATAGCATGCTGGCCTTCATAACAAGAAGGATTGAGTATAGAGAAGCAAAGGGGTTCTTCTGCAGCTGTACAGGACTCTGGTGAGTCCGCACCTGGAATATTGTGTGCAGTTCTGGTCTCCAAATTTGAGGAAAGACATTCTGGCTATCGAGGGAGTGTAGCGTAGGTTCACGAGGTCAATTCCTGCAATGGTGAGACTATCTTATATTGAAAGATTGGAGCAACTAAGCTTGTATACCCTTGAGTTTAGAAGACTGAGAGGGGATCTGATTGAGACGTATAAGATTATTCAAGGATTGGACACTCTGGAGACAGGAAACATGTTTCCGCTGATGGGTGAGTGCCGAACCAGAGGACACAGCATAAAAATATGGGGTAGGCCATTTAGGACAGAGATGAGGAGAAACTTCTTCACCCAGAGAGTGGTGGCTATGTGGAATGCTCTGCCCCAGAGGGCAGTGGAGGCCCAGTCTCTGGATTCATTTAAGAAAGAGTTGGATAGAGCTCTGAAGGATAGTGGAATCAAGGGTTATGGAGATAAGGCAGGAACAGGATACTGATTGAGGATGATCAGCCAAGATCATAATGAACGGTGGTGTAGGCTCGAAGGGCAGAATGGCCTACTCCTGCACCTACGGTCAATTAAACCTGTTGGACTATAACCTGGTGTTGTGTGATTTTTAACTTTGTACACCCCAGTCCAACACCGGCATCTTCAAATCACAACTCCTCTATAACGTTAAAGACCTCTAATGGGTCACCCCTTGGTCTTTTGTTTCCCAGAGAGCAGAGCCCAGCCTGTTCTGGGCCACACTGAGATACAACTTACCCTCTCTTTGCAAAGTTAGCCCAGTAGGACATCACTGTTCTGCTCAGAGCCAGCTCCTCTTCAGTGACATTTACTGCAGGAGAGGTCACAACACACACAGGTAATTATTAGGAGATTAAACATGCTGCAGTTATCCAGCTCTGACCCAGAGTCATCAACAAGAAATACCGACTCACTGTTTTTAAATTCTCTTTCACGGGGTGTGGTTGTCACTATTGGGGGCAGTATTTGTCCATCCCCAATTGCCTCTTGAACTGAAAGGATTGCGAGGCTCATTTCTAAAGGCAGTTAAGAGTCAAATATGGTGGGGTTTGAACCCTTGTCTGCAAAGCATTAGCCTGGGTCCCTCCTAGTCCAGTGATATCCTCACAATGGCACCTTCTCAGTGACACTGAAATGTTGGGATATTGGTTGTGGTTACTGCAAATTTAAAATAAACATTAAAAATGCTCAAAATGATGCAGCAGTTCAGGCAGCATTGATGAAGGTAACCTTGACCTCAACCATTAATACAGTTTCTGTCTAAGGTGCTACTTAAAGTCAGGGAACAATGACTTGTTTAAAAAAGGACCAGCAGGTGGACACTCAGCCCTTCGAGCCAGTTCTGTCAGTCAATGAGATTGTGGCTGATTTGAATCGTAAGTCCATCCACCCACCTTGGCTTCTGTGCCCCCCTGCAGCAAAACCCCATCACTCTCAGATTGAAATCCACCCCTCTCCCACCCTCCCCCACTCACTGAGATCCAGCATCTAAAGGTAGATCTACCCTTTGACCATCCTTTATTGACAAAATACAAGCTCCAAAGATATTCCATCCCATTCTGTTTCACTCAGTGATATGTGCCTTGGGTAAGACACTGCTCCATTTGAGATAAATCAATCCCACCGACATTCTGATGAATCAGTCCTATTTCCTTCCTGAAGATGATATGTCCTTTCTAAGGTGCTGTTCCTGACACTGGATAAAGTCACCCCCTGACCTGCTCCAGACAGGGCTTGCTCTCCTTTATATTCTTGCACTTTTGTGTAAAGACTAAACTTCCATTTTGATTACATTATCGCATCTGAATGCAAACAGCCTCCTGTCAGAATCTTACCTTGTTATCTTTTGGAACTAATTAAAGGCAGATTGGCTGAATCCCAATCTGGTGACCTTGGTAAAATTAGATTATATCGAGTATTGTCTAGAGGTTAGAATAATGAGAGATGATCTGACTGGATTGTGTACAATTCTGACAGGACTTAACAGAGTCAAAGGTTATTGGGGCTTGGAGAGAATGTGAGGTCAGTCACAATCTCAATAAATGGCAGGAGCAGGTTTGAGGGGGTGAACGGCTGACTGCTTTTCCAATTCACACGCTCATCAGGGAGATACTGAGAAAACATTACCCTCAACTGGAGAGTCTAAAACCAGTGACAACAGGCTCAGGAGAAGGGGTCGGCTAATTCAGACTAAGTTGAGGAGAAATGTTTTCACTTTTTTAAAAAAAAAGTAACCTATTTTTCCAATCAGCCTGCTCAGAGATGTTAATACCCAACTCTGAAGCAGACGAGTCTTGAACGCAGGCCTCCTGGTCCAGTTGTAGGGACACCACTACTGTACCACAAGAAGGCACCCTTTCATTTCTAAGGTTGTGAATTTTCGGAATTCTATATCCCAGAGAGCTGTAGATACCCATGTCTAGGTGGACAGCATCCACAAATACAGAACATCCAGTTCTCACAGGGCATGTAGTGGGTTGGAGGGTGGTTTGTGTTCAAGCCTGTCCGCTTCACGAGGGCAACTGGGTAATTAAATTAGCAGCTATCTCCACCCAATTCGGATTTGGGTCACCTAGAAATGTGGAATGGGAAGTGTGCATAGTAGACCTGGTCAGAACATGTCTGAATTTTATTTGTATTTGTGCATTTAATCAGATTAGTCCTTTGGAGAGTTAAGCTCCCATCCCATTTGGATATAGTTGCAAGATTGTATTGGGTAAGCTGAGGCAGTGGGGGAGGAATTACAGATAGTGTTTAATAAAGCAAGGACCTTCTTAAAACTGTTAAAGTTAGGCATTAATGTGAGTAAAAAGCAGATCAAGCTCATTAGCACTGACCAGACCTATTCATAGCATCTGTCAAAATGCCCAAAAGGCTTGTGAAAAGCAATTGGCAAAAGGAACAGTCAAGATATCAAGGTATTTAAAAATCCTTCCCTTTAAATCTTTGAAGAAAAATGCCTGGAGCATTAAGAACAAAACTGCTTGCTGTTTTTATTCTGTTTAGATTTTGGACTCAGTGCCATGATCCCAAGGCAGGGTTGCAATTACAGCACAAAAGGATGTCTTTCACCCATTGTGTCTGCATCATCACTGACCCCACTTTCAAAATAGCCATCCATACCATCTCCAGCGACTGAAAAGTTGAGTAACATTTCTGGGAAGTTCTAAACTATTCTGACTTATTCATCATTCCCCTGAAATGTCTTGTCATTGCATTCCACAAACAGCAGAAGAGATGGTCTCCCCACCTAGTTCTGAACAAAGGGGGAGGTTATAGAAACTCATCATGCCATGAGTGACACTCATGGCACAATTCCTCTCATATAAACAATATGATGGTGACCAGGGGAGTTAGCTAAATGACTCATCTAGGGACCTTGTCACAAAACCAGCCTCTGATAGTTCAAGCTTCTAGACTGCCTTGCTTTAGCTTAGAGAGAACTTGCCCACTGTTAGCAACACTGTCTTCATGATTCTCTTCATAGAAGATAAGACTCCAGGCTCAGCTGAAGCAACATTTCACTTCAACCTCTCCACAATCTGATTTCTGGAACAAATCCTACATTCACTTAATTGGACCAACCACATTGCTATGCCCCATAACTATGAGACAGAATATGCAAGATCACACGATGGGAAAGAACCTTCACTGGTCACAGATTTTGCTGGGCTCCATCAAATGATATGAATGAATGTTCCCAAATCTGAGTCTGAAAGTAATCCTAATTGTAACCTCTTTTCTTCCTTCCTCCCTGTATGCTTGTGTGTGTGTGTATGCGCTGTGACATTTGTCCCTGGGCTTCAATGTGTTTCAGTTTTACCATTTTGCAGGTTACGCAAAAATTGGATACCACAAACAAAAGGTTTTGGGGAGAACATAACACTGCTGCTTTCAAAGAGGAAATAGAAATGCAAGGAACTAGAAAACACCTTTGTTATTGGACAGAAGAAAATTAAAAATAACCAATTCATTTGTCCCCCTTGTCTGTAACAGTCAAGAAACAGAGAGCATGGCTCCCTCATACTTGTCAAAGGAACAGTGTGGAGAAGAGAGGTGGAGAAGAGAGGTGGAGTTGTGATCTGGAAGGCACTGACAGAGAATGAGGATCTGAGCACTGAATCACAGTTACACAGTGATCACTGGATTCTCAGTGTCCATAAATATCCTTATTCCACCCAATCAAGACCTAGACAAAGATTATGCAACTTTTCTGTCAATTTTATCAAACAGTACTTTTTGACCAGACAGGAGTGAAACAGAGTTTGCACTTCAGGTCACCATGACCCATCATGAAAACAGCACTGACTGAAGAATGGTTATTGTCCTGAAATGTTAACACTGTCTCCCTCTCTCTGTTGTTTCCTTAATATTTTAGTTTTTATTTAAGATTTCCAGCACACGCAGTATTTTCATTTAGGACTTGCATTTCTTGTTGGAAGGTTTCTCCAGGGAATTACTGAACCCCAGACAATGCTTGTTAAACCCTCTGCCCGGTGTCCGGGAGGTTGGAGACCATACTCAGCTGGTCAAGCAGGACTTCAAAATACACCTGGTAAAACTCCAGGGGATATTCTCACCTAATAATTTAACATCGCTGTTCCAAAATGGAGCACCAAACACAAATCCAATATCATCGCCATGGTCGGACTTGACAAAGTCAGGCCGGCTGTTTCCGTATACACTAGGTCTGTGCTGAAACTCGTACAGGAAGACTGTGTTCCCAGCATCTGCAAAGAACAAACAGAGAGATCAGTCTCTTAAATCAGACTGAGAGGCTCGAGAAACTGAGACTGTTGTCCTGAGAGCAAAGATAAGTAACAGAGGAGTCCCTCTCTCTTTCAGGAGCAGGAACCTCAGTTGATAACCCCCCCTCTCCCTAACAGTGGTGTCACGGAGCTGGAGTCCCAAGTCTTCATTGTCCAATACAGGTCCCACTGGGGTTAGGATTTAGAAACTGGGATAGGTTCCAGAAAGCTGGAAAGGGGCAGTCCCAACTCAGAATGGGTTTACTCTGGGTTTGGGAGTCAGTGGAAGTGATTCAGTAGTGGACTGGATAAGGTTAATGCCCTGTACTGCCTTATCCTCTTTGATTTGAGGGGGTTGGGGGGTTGTAGTGGTGCTCAAGGAAAGGACAATGGAAGGAAGGCAGAGACAAGGTGTGCCGCTCCAACAACACACAATATGGTCATACCATCCAGGACAAAGCAGCCTGTTTGATCAGGAGCTCATCCACCAGCTTTAACACTCACTCCCTTCACAATGATGCACTGGCGAAGCAGGGAACACCATCTACAAGAGTCACTGCAGTAACTCTCCAAATCTCCAATTACAACACCTTCCGAACCTATGGCCTCTACAGAAGGACAGGGGCAGCAGATACAAAGGAAATATGACCACCAGCAGGTTCCCTTCCAAACCACTCACCACCCTGACCTGGAATTATATCACAGTTCCTACTGTGTTGCTGGGTCTTTATCCTAGAACTCCCTCCCTAACAGCACGGTGGGTCTCAGGGACAGCATGTGGACTGCAATGGTTCAAGACAGCCGCTCAGCACCACCTTCTCAAAAGATAATCAGGAACTGGGCAACAAATGGCTGCCCGGTCAGTGACACCCCCGGCCAGGGACATCCCCCCCCAGTGACACCCCCGGCCAGGGACACCCCCCCCAGGGACACCCCGGCCAGTGACACCCCCGGCCAGTGACATCCCGGCCAGGGACACCCCCAGCCAGGGACACCCCGGTCAGTGACATCCCGGCCAGGGACATCCCGGCCAGTGACACCCCCGGCCAGTGACATCCCGGTCAGTGACATCCCCCCCAGTGACACCCCGGCCAGTGACACCCCGGCCAGTGACACCCCCGGCCAGTGACACCCCGGTCAGTGACATCCCCCCCAGTGACACCCCCGGCCAGTGACACCCCGGCCAGTGACACCCCGGTCAGTGACATCCCCCGGCCAGTGACACCCCCGGCCAGTGACACCCCCGGCCAGGGACATCCCCCCCAGGGACACCCCGGTCAGTGACATCCCCCGGCCAGTGACACCCCCGGCCAGTGACACCCCCGGCCAGCGACACCCCCGGCCAGCGACATCCCCCCCAGGGACACCCCCCCCAGTGACACCCCCGGCCAGGGACACCCCCGGCCAGGGACATCCCCCCCAGGGACACCCCCCCCAGTGACACCCCCGGCCAGTGACACCCCCGGCCAGGGACATCCCCCCCAGGGACACCCCCCCCAGTGACACCCCCCCCAGTGACACCCCCGGCCAGTGACACCCCCATTCCGTTATTGAAGAAAAACCAAGAGGAAGAGTTTGCAAATCAAAAATGCGGAAAGGGACGGGTGAGAAAGAGAAAGCTTTTCCTATATTCCGTACCTCGGTGAAATCTGGCAAATTCGATCGTGGGCATCAACATAAATACATCGCCCATCAGCTCAAGGTACAAATCTCGGATCCTGCTTTTGTCCTGTGTGTCACCCAAATACTCATCAACGGTCATCTTCAGGAAATCTTTATTAATCTTTACATGAAGAAATGAGGAAATGTTAGTCAGTGTACGCTGCTGTGGGGTGAATTCTATTCAAGGAGCTTCACAAACACAAACTGGGGAAGTGTGGCATTCACAGGCAGCAGGGAAAGAACACCCAGGGCCAGAAACCTGTTCCCTCTTGGATAACTCTCCCCGACTCCACTTCAGTGACTGTAATGGGAGGAATGCTCTTTTAATCAATGCAGTTTTTAAAAGGAGAATTTACCTTCATGACAACCCCCTGGTTTCCAGTCTCGCTGCAGAAATAAATACTTACCAGCAATCTTTCAATATATCAATCTTAGTAAGGAACGAGCACTCCCAGCCCTAACGATATAGTCTTCTAACCAAGGAATTAGATATGAATATGTTTTTGTTGATGCATTTACATTCCTGTGATCTGTGTCAACTCTATTTACCGATCAGGTTTAAGAACTGATACCACTGGAGGACCTCAGCTCCTTGGACTAAGTTCAATCAAATCTGCTATAGCAGAGATATTACTACATTGGAGAGGGTTCAGAAAAGATTTACCAGGAGATTCGAGAGTTTGGGTGATAAGGATCAACTGGATAGACTGGGTCTTTTTTACCAGAGCGTAGGAGATTGAGGGGGTGACCTTATTGAGGTTTATAAAATTATGAGGGGCATTGATTAAGTGAACAGCAAATTTTTTTTTCCCTGGGGGCGGGGGGCCGTCAAAACTACAGGCATATTTTTAAATTCAGAGTCTAACTATTTAAAAGGGACCTGAGGGATAACATTTACACACAGATGGAGGTTCATCTGTGGAATAAGCTGCCAGAGGAAGTGGTGGACGCAGGTACAGTTACATCATTTAAAATAAACATTTGGACAGATACGTGGATAGAAAAGGTTTAGAGGGACATGGGCCAAATGCGGGAAGGTGGGACTAGTTTAGCTTGGGAAACTTAGCTGGCATGGACTAGATTAGATTCCCCACAGGGAAACAGGCCCTTTGGCCCAACAAGTCCACACCGACCCTCCCAGACCCATTCCCCTACCCTATATTTACCCCTGACTAATACATCTAACACTATGGGCAATTTAGCATGGCAAATTCACCTGACCTGCACATCTTTTGGATTGTGGGAGGAAACTGGAACACCGAGAGGAAACCCACACAGACACGGGGAGAATGTGCAAACTCCACACAGTCAGTCGCCTGAGGTGAGAATCGAACCCCTGTCTCTGGCGCTGTGAGGCAGCAGTGCTAACCACTCTTACTGAGATATTTGTATCATCGATAGTCACAGGTGAGCTGCCGGAAGACTGGAGGTTGGCTAATGTGGTGCCACTGTTTAAGAAAGGTGGTAAATACAAGCCAGGGAATTATAGACCAGTGAGCCTGACGTCGGTGGTCGGCATGTTGTTGGAGGGAATCCTGAGGGACAGATGTACATGTATTTGGAAAGGCAAGGACTGATTAGGGACGGTCAGCAAGGCTTTGTGCGTGGAAAAGTATGTCTCACAAACTTGATTGAGTTTTTTGAAGAAGTAACAAAGAGGATTAATGAGGGCAGAGTGATGCACGTGATCTATATGGACTTCAGTAAGGCGTTCAACAAAATTTCCCATGGGAGACTGGTTAGCAAGGTTAGATCACATGGAATACAGGGAGAAGTAGCCATTTGGATATAGAACATAGAAGACAGGGTGGTGGTGGAGGGTTGTTTTTCAGACTGGAGGCCTGTGACCAGTGGAGTGCCACAAGGATAGGTGCTGGGTCCACTACTTTTCATAATTTATATAAATAATTTGGATGTGACTTTAAGAGGTACAGTTAGTAAGTTTGGAGATGACACCAAAATTGGAGGTGTAGTGGGCAGCGAAGAAGACTATCTCAGATTACAACAGGATGTTGATCAGATGGGCCAATGGGCTGAGAGGTGACAGATGGAGTTTAATTCAGATAAATGCGAGGTGCTGCATTTTGGGAAAGCAAAACTTAGCAGGGCTTATACACTTAACGGGAAGGTCCTAGGGAGTGTTGCTGAACAAGAGACCTTGGAGTGCAAGTTCATAGCTCCTTGAAAGTGGAGTCGCAGGTAGATAGGATAGCGAAGAAGGCATTTGGTATGCTTTCCATTATCGATCAGAGTATTGAGTACAGGAGTTGGGAGGTCATGTTGCAGCTATAGAGGACATTGGTTAGGCCACTGTTGGAATATTGCATGCAATTCTGGTCTCCGTCCTATTGGAAAAATGTTGTGAAACTTAAAAGGGTTCAGAAAAGATTTACAAGGATGTTGCCAGATTTGAGGATTTGAGCTGTGGCGAGAAGTTGAATAGGCTGGGGATGCTTTCCCTGGAGTGTTGGAGGCTGAGGGATGACCTTATAGAGGTTTATAAGGTCATGAGGGACATGGATAGGATAAATAGACAAAGTTGTTTCCCTGGTGTGCAGAAGTCCAGAAGTAGAGGGCATAGATTTAGGGTGAGAGGGGAAAGATATAAAAGAGACAAAAGGGGCAACTTTTTCATTCAGAGGGTGGTGCGTGTATGGAATGAGCTGCCAGAAGAATTGGAAGATTGCAACAACTGCAACACTTAAAAGGCATCTAGATGGGTATATGAATAGGAAGGGTTTGGAGGGATGTGGACCGGGTTCTGGCTGAGGGGACTAGATTGGGTTGGGATATCTGGTCGGCATGGACAAGTTGGACCAAAGTTGTACATCTCTATGACTACAGAGAGAAAGAGGGAGAGCGAGAGGAAAAGAGACAGGGGGGGAGGGGGAGAGAGAGAGAGAGAGAGAGAGAGAGAGAGAGACAGAGAGCGAGACAGAGAGCGAGACAGAGAGCAAGAGAGAGAGAGAGAGAGAGAGAGAGAAACAGAATCTGCTCACATATCAGTCTAGAGGCTTCTCTCCATCTACAGTAAACTCCCAAATTGTTCACTTGCCCAGGAGCCAATCAGAGAGTTCTTATTGCGATTGGTCACATCTGCACAAAGCAGTTCAGCTACTCGTTGCCAGCTAAATCACTCTCCCCACATCCCAGTGCTGGGGCGTCTTCTCTCCCCTCCCCCACTGCTTCTCAACCAGCTCCCCGTTTTAAATAGTGCAGCAATTCCTTCCTCATTCCTTGGTTTTAAAACAGACCTTTACCTGTTTCCGCCCACAGTCACAATTCAAAAAGATTGCAGCTGACAACATAGAAATGGCTGGTTTCCAAATCTTGTCTAAAAGCCTAAAGGGCAGGACCTGTTGAGAACTCACCAGACTCATGTTCGTCAGGACAGACTCCATGGTCTCCCGATCCATCCCCTCCTCCCAGCCGGGTGGGCTCAACATCTGAAGGGCACAATAGTTCAAATCAAACGTTACGTGTGCATCATCACTTTGCCTGAATAACAGCTGACTGTCACATTCAACTGGGGGAAGGGGGGTCAATGTGTCAACCTCACCCCATGACGTGTGTCCTTCAGTAGAGCACTAGCCGATCAGTTGAAATCAGAGTCTAATTAAACAGAGACTCTATGAATGACAGAGAATTCAACTCATGATTAAAACGACAGCAATGTCTCCTGAATAAAGCAGGATTATTTCCCCACCAGAATATAAGTAGAGGATACCACATAATACAAGTGAAAAAATTAATCACAAATTTACCAATAACATAATCCTAGGAACATCCCTGGGGAGTGTGCTCTGTCAGGCAGGGTAGACAGGAGGTGTAATTAACAGGGAAATAAAACAACTAAATTCCACCCCACACTTGAGACAATCCATAGATGCAGCCTTTGTTACAATGAACTGCGACATACACTTGGAATGCACTAGGGGATAGGATTACTAGGAACAGCAGATCAGAAAGGGGCTGTTGTCATATTGAGGGGATTGGCGGAGACAGAAACAGTGTTAACGTATTCAAGTTGGCCAACGTCTGGTGAAAGGTCATTTATCTGAACCATTAGCCACGGATCTCTCTCTCCACAGGCAGTTTTTAAAAAAAATTCATTCAAGGGATGTGGGCATTACTGGCGAGGCAGCATTTATTACCCATCCCTAATTGCCCCAGAGGGCAGTTAAGAATCAACTACGTTGCTGTGGGTCTGGAATCACACGTAGGCCAGACCAGAGAAGGGATGGTAGCACCTTTCCCTAAATGACATTTACAAGCCCCGTGGGCTTCCCCTACAATCGACAATGGATTCATGGTCATCGTTAGAATTTTGATTCCAGATTTGTACTGAAATCAAATTCCATCATCGGCCGTGCGGATTCGAACGCTGGTTCCCAGAACATTACCTGGTCTCTGGATTAACAGTCTGGTGATAATACCACCATTGGACACCAAATGGGAAAGGGGCCGGTGGGTGATGCACTGGAGGTAGGACTGAGCTCCAAGTATGGGAAATAAATCAACATTGGAAGTGGAAGGGAGACGATGTCCCTCACGCAGCTCCTGGGCCAGTCCGAGATCGATAGCCATCAACTCAGAGCCAATCTGACACTAATCTCACCTTTGCCAATAGCCAACCACATTCTTGATTGGTGATTCCCAGCAGGTATGGAACCGAGTTGATCTCTTTTGCCTCAATCAGTTGTTCCACCTCTCTGTGCAAGAAGACACCATCCACCACGACAGACAGAATTGCCTCATTAGGAAAGAATACATGATGTTTAACTGGCGATACCACCAATACCGTACATACTGTAACACTCTGCAAATACTCAAAGGATCCGCCAAATAGTCAGAGTCACAGTAAAGAATATTCAAGGCAAGTGGAAGAGACAACTGTCAATGTTCTGACTGATTTAATGTTCTCTAGATCAGGAAAAGTTTATTTTCTTTCTTTATTGGGATGTCACATCAGTGACAGGGTCAGTATTTAGCACCTAATTGCCAATCACTTATCTCGAGTTGCCTTTGAGAAGGTGATGGTGAGCTACCAATTTGAACCAACCCAGTCCATGTGCTGTGGACAGACCCACAATGCTATTGGAGAGGGATCTTGTCTTTCCAGATAGTGGGGGGTTGAGGGTTTGGAATGTTCTGTCAAAGAAGTCTTGGTGAGTCCCTGTATTGTGTCTTGTAGATGATACACACTGCTGTCAGAGGAAGGTGGTGGATGGGTTACCAATCACACGATTCCTGAGATGGCAGGATTTTGTTATGCTGGGACCTTAGATATCGGTTATTTACATAATTGATCTAGATGTGAATCTACAAGGCATGATTAATAAGTTTGTGGATGATACAAAATTAGGAGGTAACGTTGATAACGAGAAAGGTTATCAAAAATTACAGAGGGGTCTTGATCAGATCGGGGTGAGGATTGGCAAATGGAATTCAATATAGACATGCATGAGGTGTTGCAATTTGGGTCAAACCGAGGTAGGACTTATACAGTAATGTTAACGTCCTGAGGAGTGTTGTGCAACAGAGAGACCTAGGAGTACAAGTACATAGTTCTTTGAAAGCAGCCTCACATGTAGACAGGGTGGTAGTGAAGAAGGCATTCAGTGTGCTGGCCTTTATCAGTCGGGGCATTGAGCATACGCTTTGGGATGTTATGTTACAGGTGTATGAGTCGTTGGTGAGGCCGCACTTGGAGTATTGTGTACAGTTCAGGTCACCCTGTTATAGGAAAGACCTGGTTAAACTGGAAAGAATGCAATGAAGATTTACAAGGATGTTGCCAGGACTAGTAGGCCCGAGTTATAGGGAAACATTGGCCAGGTAAGGATTTTATTCCTTAGAATGAGCGGAGATCTGACTGAGATATGTAAAATCATGAGGGGCATAGGTAGGATTAATGCATATAGTCCTTTTCCCAGGGACGTGGAATTGAAATCTAGAGGGCATAGGTTTAAAGTGGGAGGGGAAAGATTTAAGAAGGACCTGAGGGGCAACTTCTTCACACAGAGAGTGGTGCATGTCCGGAATGGGATGCCAGAGAAAGTGGTTGTGGCAGTACAATAGGCGGCATTTAAAAACACTTGGATAGGTACACGGATGGGAAGGGGTTAGAGGGGTATGGACCAAATGCTGGCCCAAATGTTGGAACTAGCTGAGTAGGCACCATGGTCAGCATGGACCAGTTTGAGCTGAAAGGCCTGTTTCCATATTGTATTACTCAATGACTGACATACGAAGAGGAATTGGATCAGTTAGGACTATATTCACTGGAGTTTAGAGGAATCAGGTGTGAACTGATAGAAACCTACAAAATTCTCACAGGCATAGACAGGGTAAACGCAAGAAGGATGTTTCCAATGATGGAGAGTCCGGAACTATAGATCACAGTTAATGATATGGGGCAGACTACGTAGGACAGAGATATGGAGAAATGCAGAAAGTGAGGAGATGTGGAATTCGTAGCCACAGAATGTGGTTGAGACCAAAATACTGAGCTGGGTGCACATGATGAACTGTTTCTGGTGCTTGGCCAATCAGGGTTTGGCATTAACATTTGAAGAAAGAGCAGTGATCTTATTGAGAGTCTTTGACAGGATGCTTACTGAGAGAATACATGCTATTTGTTTAGTCACATGCTCGCTGTACCTGCATGCTGACTTGGTTTCTTTACTTCCACCTCAGCACTTAATAAGGTCCTAGATTTTCCCTGATCTCTCACTTCAATCAGCAAATATTCTCAAGGAGAGAGAGAGTGGGGAGCAGACAGAAGGCAATCTGAGGAGGTCACTGCAAAATGTCTGACACCAACAAACCAAATAATACAGAGACCAGGATCTCCCTCCTGTGGCGTTTAAGATCCATGATTCAGCAACTAGGCCCCTGTTTCCAAACTAAGATGAATATTTAATGTCAGGACAAAGAGCAGCACCGTAATGGAATATGAACTCAACTTTAAAAAGTTCTGTAATGAAGAGTCCAATGTCACTTGTTGGGAGACAGTCTCTCGGGAATCAAATGTGCCGTCTCCAAGGACATAAAGAGTAGGGGAGAAGACAAGAACAGGAGCATGGAGGCAACAGAAAGTTGGTTGTAGGAGGAAGAGGGAGGAAGGTGAAGATTTCCACAGATTAGCAGGTGATGAGAGTATTCCTGATGAGAGTATTCCTGATGAAGGGCTTTTGCCTGAAATGTAAATTTTACTGCTTCTCGGATGCTGCCTGAACTGCGGTGCTCTTCCAGCACGACTAATCCAGAATCTGGTTTCCAGCTTCTGCAGTCATTGTTTTTACCCCAACGAGAGTGAACTGACTGGATCGTTACTTGGCATAAACAATCAGATGACTCCTTATCGTCTACTTTACACTATCGCATAATCCCTGCAAATTTAGGATGTGACAAGTGTTTTACCTTGATTTTAACAATTTAAAAAAATTCATTCACGATGTAGGCAGCACTGGCACGTTCAGCATTTATTAACCATCCCTAATTACCCAGACGGCAGGTACAAATTAACCACATTGCAGTGGGTCTGGAGTCACATGTAGGCCAGACCAGGGAAAGGCAGCACATTTGATTCCTGAGAGACTCTCTCCCAACAAGTGACATCAGACTCTTAATTACAGAAATTGTTTAAAAGTTGAGTTCACATTCCATCACGGTAGGATTGGAACCTGAGTCCCCAGAACCTTACCTTGGTTTTCGGATTAATAGACTAGTGATAATACAACCAAACCATCACAGCTTACCAACTGAGATTGAGAAGCGGATGTGGGGGATATACCAGAGACAGAAGTGAAAGTATCAAAATGTGAAGGAAGTAAGAATGAACTTGCACCATACTTCGGGAGGTTTCACAATATTCAACAATTCCTCTTCAGACAGCTTCTTTAGACAGTCAGCAATTTCCTGGGAGTCGCTAGTGTCACAGCCAGTGGCGTTGGCGATAATCTGAACAGAGTTTCAATTGAAATCAACAGTTACTGAGTTTCATCAAGAGACCACTCTGTGACAATTGTATTCAATTCCTCAGATTCGAGGCCAGTGCTACTGGATTGTTAGCTGTATCCATGAGGGCCTGTCCCCATGCTGTAGGACTCCATGATTGGCCAAGGTCTTTCTCCCCAGGGAATGGGAGTCCAAAACTAGAGAAAATAGATTTAAGGTGAGAGAGGAAAGGAAAAAAAGGGACCTAAGGGGCAATATTTGTATGCAGAGGGTGGTGTACCTATGGAATAAACTGCCTGAGGAAGTGGTAGAGGCTGGGACAATTACAGCAATTAAAAAGCATCTGGATGGGTATATGAATAGGAAGGGTTTGGAGAGATATGGGCCAAATGCTGCAAATGGGACTAAAGCAGTTTAGGATAACTGGTCAGCATGGACGAGATGGACCGAAGGATCTGTTTCTGTGCTGTATATCTCTTGACTCTTTGACTGGGATTCCCAGAGATGGAAATGAGATCTCAGTTGTGCACCTGGTATAACAGGCTCACACTGCTAGAGGATGATTCAGTCACGGTTTGCAGAAGGGAACTGAATAATTATCTATAGATCCAAGATTTACAGTACTACGAGGAAAGGGTGGGTGAGTGGGTCCTTACAGGAAAAGCAGGCATATGTACAGCCAGCTGAATGATGTCCCTCTGTGTTCTAACCCTGGCTTGTCCAATGATGAGCCCACAGCTGGAACCCAGCCTCCAGTTCGTGGGGCCCTGAGTTTAAATCACAGCTCAGTGCGAGGGAAATCTCCTGCAACGACCAGGTCTTCCAATCACAGGAAATCTCACTGCCTCATTTGCTGCAAGGTTAATCCCAGGGGCATCTTATAGCATGAACGTGCAAGGGGATTCTAGGGATCTGGTACAGTGTGAATCCACACAGCACGGATTTCAATGATCCACTCCAGCCTGATGAATACATTCCTGGGACCCTGTATATTGTGAATGCCCAAAGTCTGAAATCCTCAGGATCTGTTACACAGTCAACCTGCAGACAGCTGATGCTGTGCTCAGATCTATCCCTCCCCAGTCGCTGTGTGAGACTGGCCACATGTAACATTGTCAAGGGGCTGCAGACAAATCGCCCACGTTTTCCAAAATAAAATCCTGTCATTGCAATATTGTTTGAATCCTTGGTGGTTTTTTAAAAAAAACATATCAAGTGAAAATGTCTCACTGTGAAATGAAGAAAACACCTCTAATTTTAAAAGGAGTAACTCACCTGAGCTGTGGATTTCGGATCAGGATGAATTCCAAACTTGATTAAAGCAGTCCCACTTTCTGATATCGCTCTGTGAAACAGACCGGAGGACAAAGGGGAAACAAGCTGCAAAACAGGAAAGAGAACAGCCATTAGCTTCGAGCCTTTCTAAAGGCCCCACTTCCCTGCTCACCTGTCCCAGTCTGGTAGAGGAATCCAGTCGGATATTGGAGGTTTCAGCTGGAATACAGACTGTCCTACCTCAGAGTCATACAGATGTACAGCATGGACACAGACCCTTCGGTCCACTAGTCCGTGCCGACCAGATACCCCAATCCAATCTAGTCCCACCTGCCAGCACCCAGCTCATATCCCTCCAAACGCTTCCTATTCATATACCCATCCAAATGCCTTTTAAATGTTGCAATTGCTCTAGACTCCACCACTTCCTCTGGCAGCTCATTCCACACACGTACCACCCTCAATGTGAAAAAGTTGCCCCATAGTTTTCTTTTATATCTTTCTCCTCTCATCCTGTAGCTATGCTGTCTAGTTCTGGACTCCCCGACCCCAGGAAAGAGTCTATTTATCCTATCCATACCCCTCATAATTTTACAAAACTCTATAAGGTCACCCCTCAGTCTCCGATGCTCCAGGGAAAACAGCCCCAGCCTATTCAACCTCTCCTGATAGCTCAAACCCTCCAACCCTGGCAACATCCTTGAAAATCTTTTATGAACCCTTTCAAGTCTTTCCAATAGAAGGAGACCAGAATTGCATGGAATATTCCAAAAGTGGCCTAACCAATGTCCTGTACAGCCGCAACATGACCTCCCAACTCCTGTAGTCAATACTCTGACCAATAAAGGAAAGCATACCAAATGCCTTCTTCACTATCCTATCTACCTGCGACTCCACTTTCAAGGAGCTATGAACCTGCACTCCAAGGTCTCTTTGTTCAGCAACACTCCCTAGGACCTTACCATTAAGTGTATAAGGCCTGCTAAGATTTGCTTTCCCAAAATGCAGCAATATCTAAACTAAAGCTCCATCTACCTCTCCTCAGCCCATTAGCCCATCTGATCAAGATCCCGTTGTAATCTGCGGTAACCTTCTTCGCTGTCCACTACACCTCCAATTTTGGTGTCATCAGCCAACTTACTAACTGTACCTCTTATGCTCACAAAGTCATTTATATAAATGACAAGAAATAGTTGATCTAATACCGATCCTTGTGGCACTTCACTGGTCACAGGCCTCCAGTCTGAAAAACAACCCTCCACCACCACGCTCTGTCTTCTACCTTTGAGCCAGTTCTGTATCCAAATGGCTAGTTCTCCCTGTATTCCATGAAATCGAACCTTGCTAACCAGTCTCCCATGGGGAACCTTGTCGAACACTTTACTGAAGTCCATATAGATCACCTGCGATAGGGTTAGGGTTAACCCTAACCCTAACCCTAACCCTATCGGAGGTGTTTCTTTGTTGGCTACGTAGAACAGCCGATCTTCCATAATTACACCAGCACCACTCCCCATCTCTTCCTCCGCTACATTGATGACCGTATTGGTGCCATCTCGTGCTCTCGCGAGGAGGTTGAGCAATTCATCAACTTCACCAACACATTCCACCCTGACCTTAAATTTACCTGGACCATCTCTGACACCTCTCTCCCCTTCCTGGACCTCTCCATCTCCATTAATGATGACCGACTTGATACCAACATTTTTAACAACCCACCGACTCCCACAGCTACCTGGATTACACCTTTTCCCATCCTACCTCTTGCAAAAATGCCATCCGTATTCCCAATTCCTCCGCCTCTGCCGTATCTGATCCCAGGAGGAACAGTTCCACCACAGAACACACCAGATGGCCTTCTTCTTTAGAGATCACAATTCCACTTCCCACGTGGTTAAAGATGCCCTCCAACGCATCTCATCCACAACCCGCACCTCCGCCCTCAGAACGCACCCCTCCAACCATAACAAGGACAGAATGCCCCTGGTGCTCACCTTCCACCCCACCAACCTTCGCATAAACCAAATCATCCGCCGACATTACCGCCACCTTCAAATAGACCCAACCACCAGGGATATTTTCCCTCCCCACCCCTTTCCGCCTTCCGCAGACTGTTCCCTCTGTGACTACCTGGTCAGGTCCACGTCTCCCTTCAACTCACCCTCCCATCCTGGCATCTTCCCCTGCCACCGTAAGAATTGCAAAACCCTCGCCCACACCTCCTCCCTCACCTCCATCCATGGCTCTAAAGGAGCCTTCCACATCCATCAAAGTTTTACCTGCACATCCACCAATATCATTTATAGTATCCGTTGCTCCCGATGTGGTCTCCTCTACATTGGGTAGACTGGAAACCTCCTAGCAGAGCGCTTTAGGGAACATCTCCGAGACACCCGCACCAATCAACCACACCGCCCTGTGGCCCAACATTTCAGCTCCCCCTCCCACTCTGCGAAGCCATGGAGGTCCTGGGCCTCTTTCACCGCCACTCCCTCACCACCAGACGCCTGGAGGAAGAACGCCTCATCTTCCGCCTGGGAACAATTCAACCCCAGGGCATCAATGTTTCAACAGTTTCCTCATTTCCCCTTCCCCCACCTCACCCCAGTTCCAAACTTCCAGCTCAGCACTGTCCCCATGACTTGTCCTACCTGCCTATCTTCTTTTCCACCTATCCACTCCCCCCTCCCCCCCTCGACCTATCACCTTCATCCCCTCCCCCACTCACCTATTGTTCTCTATGCTACTTTCTCCCAACCCCCACCCTCCTCTCACTTATCTCTCCACGCTTCAGGCTCTCTGCTTGTATTCCTGATGAAGGGCTTTTGCCCGAAACGTCAATTTTACTGCTCCTTGGATGCTGCCTGAACTGCTGTGCTCTTCCAGCACCACTAATCCAGAATCCATATAGATCACATCTACCGCTCTGCCCTCATCAATCCTCTTTGTTACTTCCTCAAAAAACTCAATCAAGTTTGTAACACATGATGTCCCACGCACAGAGCCATGTCGACTATCCCTAATCAGTCCTTGCCTTTCCGAATACATGTACCTGATGTAGGATAGAGACTCAGGTCCCTGAAGAAAAAGAGTTTAATGGAATATTAAATGAATTGGAGTTCAAGAGTGAGCCAGTGCATGTTTCAGCTGTACTGAGTCCTGGCAGATTCCAGCTGGAATATTATGAAGCACATCTTGGGAAAACACTACTCATCTTTAAGGAAGTATTGAAAATATTCACCAGAATCATGGCAGGGGATTACACAGGAGAAAGTGAGGTCTGCAGGTGCTGGAGATCAGAGCAGAAAATTTCTTGCTGGAAAAGCGCAGCAGGTCAGACAGCATCCAAGGAGCAGGGGAATTGACGTTTCGGGTACGAGCCCTCATTCCTGAAGAAGGGCTCATGCCTGAAACGTCGATTCTCCTGCTCCTTGGATGCTGCCTGACCTGCTGCGCTTTTCCAGCAACACATTTTCAACAGGGGATTATACAGAGTGAGGACGGGCTGCAGAAAAATGACTTTAATTTCATAGAATCCCTACAGTGTGGAAGCAAGCAATTCAGCCCATTGAGTCCACACCAACCCTCTGAAGCCCATTCCATCCCTTACCATATAATCCTGCATTAGTTATGGCTAACCCACACAGCTTTGGACTATGAGAGGAAACCCACGCAGACACAGGGAGAATGTGCAAACTCCACACAGACAGTCACGCAAGGGTGGAATTAAATCTGGATCCCTGGCGCTGTGAGCCAGCTGTATTTATTGCAGTTTAGAAGATCAATGGACAATGTAATGGAGGTGTATGAAATAAAAGAAGGACTTGATAGGATAGTGAAGGATGGAAATTGAGAACAGACAGAAACGGAATTAAAATTTGAAATGACAGGAAATACAAACTTTCTTTCTCCACAGATGCTGCCAGAACTGATGAGTTTCTTGGTTTTTATTACAGATTTCCAACATCCGCAGTATTTGATTAGTTTACTAAGTTCAACATCCCATAGTTACTGTTTATTGTCAACAGGTTATAATAACTGGCCTTCCTCAGGCACCTTTACTGCAGAGAGAGAAAGAGTCTGAATGTCCTTTTCCAGGAGTCTGCAGGTTCCTCCCCTCCTGCTGTAAACCTCAAAATTACTCACTGCAGTTCTGTATCGACATTCATTTGTTTCGTGTGAAAATCTAAAATGAGAGCTTGGTTACTGGACTGAGATGTCAGGAGAAACGCCTTCACACCGATTGGAAAGTCATGTTATGAAACTTGAAAGGGTTCAGAAAAGATTTACAAGGATGTTGCCAGGATTGGAGGGTTGGAGCTACAGGGAGAGGCTGAACAGGCTTGGGCTGTTTTACCTGAGTGTCAGAGGCTGAGGAGTAACTTATAGAGGTTCATAAAATCATGAGGGACAGAGATAGAATAAATAGACAAAGCCTTTTCCCTGGGGTGGGGGAGTCCAGAACTGAGGGCATAGGTTTAAGGTGAGTGGGGAAAGATATAAAAGAGACCTAAGGGGCAACCTTTTCACCCAGAGGGTGGTACGTGTATGGAATGAGCTGCTGAAGGAAGTGGTGGGGGCTGGTACAATTACAGCATTTAAAAGGCATTTAGATGGATACATGAATAGGAAGGGTTTAGAGAGATATGAACCAAGTACTGGAAAATGGGAGTAGATTAGGTTAGGATATCTTGCTGGCATGGATGAGTTGGACTGAAGGGTTGGTTTCTATGACTCCAGAAATAGGAGACAATGCCTCAGAGTTCAGACAGGAGGGTGGAGTGAGCTAATCTTTACACCAGAAACTAATTTAAGATCAAAGCTAGGCCTGCGGTGTGAGGCCTTTGTGTTTGTTAAAAACTACTCACATAAATACTCAGGACACTGTGTAATGGGGACAAAGAAATTATGATAGATATTATACCTTTTGCAGAAAAGGGGATCATGGAGATGGAAAACGTTTCACTATTCCTTATGGGACACAACTGTCACTGGCTGGGCCCAGCATTTATTACCCATCTCTAGTTGTCCCCTTGAGAAGGTGGGAGTGAGCTGCCTTCTTGAACTGCTGCAGTCCAAGTGCTGTAGGTAGACCCACGATGCTCGAAGGGAGGGAATTCCAGGATTTGAAGGAACGGTGATCTATTCCAAGTCAGGATGGAGAGTGGCTTAGAGGGGAACTTGCAAGGGGTGATGTTCCTGTGTATCTGCTGCCCTTGGCATTCTAGATGGAAGTGGCCATGTGTTTGGAAGGTGCTGTCTGAGGATCTTTGGTGAGTTTCTGTAGTACATCTTGTAGACAGTACACACTGCTGTTACTGAGTGTCACAGATGGAGGGAGTGGGTGTTTGTGGATGTGGTGCCATTCAAGTGGGCTGCTTTGTCCTGGATGGTGTCCAGCTTCGAGTGTTATTGAAGCAGCACCCATCCAGGCAAGTGGGATGTATTCCATCATACCCGTGACTTGTTCCTTGTCGATGGTGGACAGGCTTTGGGGAGTCAGGAGGTGAGAGTTACTCGCTGCAGAATTCCTAGCTCTGACCTGGGACGTATCCCTGGCAATGTCCAGACCAGTCCAAATTGGTCAGTCTGCTCTGGGAATTCGGTTTGCCAGTTAACTGCACCTGCTTAACTCCACCAATGATGTCCCAACCAATCAGCACCCTGTTCCGTGGTATACAGAGCAGCGTGCTGAAAGAGTTGGGGGAATTGGGAACTCACTGCTACGGAGAATGGTCAAGGTGAATAACATTGATGTGTTTAACAGGGAACAAACAAGAGAAAACAATCAGATCTGTTGTTGGCTTGAGGGTGAAAAGGGGCAGGGAGAAACCGGTCAGGAACAGTTGGGCTGAATGGCCTGTTCCTGTCACATTGAGCAAAAGGTCATTTCATATTCTCCTGTGAGGATGAAGGTAAATGTCTCGTGTTGGGACAGACTGGTTTCACAAGCCCTTCAACCAAGAGCACATAACATTAAACTGTGGAAATATTCACTAAAACACTTCAGACTGAAGGAGGAAGAATAAAGACCAATCACGTACATGGTACGAAACGCTCATTCCACCGGCAGATTCTCCAAATATGGTCACCAGACCTGGGTCACCTCCGAAGTTCTCAATGTTTTCCTGGACCCACTTCAGTGCTGCAACTTGATCCAACATGCCCCAGTTTCCCGGCAGATGCTCATCCCCTGTGCTGAAGACAGAACATCAGGCAGATATTGCTGTGTGTGACACTTATAACAGCAACAACAACCTGCATTTGTAAAACATCAGCATCATCGGAAATCATCCCAAGGCACTTCACTGGAGCTTTATCAAACAATGTTTGACACGGAGCCAAACCTTGGTCAATGGGATTGATTTTACTGAAGCATTTTAATAGAGAAGAGGGTGAGGAGATTGAGAGGGAATCTTAGACCGCCCAAACTTAGTGCCCGGGCAACTGAAGGCACGGCCGACGTGAAAGTCAGGAACACACAGAAGGCCAGCGTTAGAGGAACCCGGATCTTGGACAGATATAGGACTGGAGGGGATTACAGAGATTGGGAAATCATAGAATCCGCGACAGTGTGGAAAGAGGCTGTTCAGCCCATCAAGTTGGCACCGCCCTCCAAAATGCATCCCACTTAAACCCAGAGCCGTCCCTTTCCCTGTAAACCCGCATTTCTTATGGACAATCCACCTAACCTACAGATCTTCAGGATTGCGGGAGGAAACTGGAGCACGCAGAGGAAACCCATGCAGACATTGGAAGAATGTGCAAACTCCACACAGACAGTCTCCTGAGGATAGGATCGAACCTGGGACCCTGGCGCAGGGAGGCAGCAGTGTTAACCACTGAGCCACAGCGGGTGAGGGCATGGAGGGAACTGAAAACAAGGTTGAGAATTTTAAATGTGAGCCTGGCTTTACCAGGAGCCAGCGTCGGTCAGTGAGTACAGGGGGAGATGGGTAAACAGGAGTGAGCAAGGAGAGAAGCAGCAGTGTTTTTGATCATCTTGTGCTGACCAACAGGGGTCAGCCTGAGGTCATTCTGGACAGCACTGAAATAATGGAGCGTGGTGGGGGTAACAAAAGGATAAATACTGAGAGGCTGTATCCCATGGCTGAAAACTATGGCAGTGTGTCAGTGTGGGGGTGGGGCAGGGGTGATCAGGGATGTAATGTCTTCAACTAAAGGGCTGTGAATATTTGGAAATTCTTTACCCGAAACAGTTATGAATGCTGCATCATTGGATATAGTTAAGTTTGGGACTTAGGACACCATTTATAATTTAGACTGAGCGTTGATCATATATGGTAGCCTAATTCCAGACTCTAACCTATATTTACTTTGGGTAATGTATGTTCATCAAGCCTACATGCCCATGTGGACTCTCAGTGTCCTCCAGAGATTCTTACATTTCAATCTGCTTCTTCCAGTATTCTTTGCAGACTGTGTGAACCCTGCCCACACTGTGATATTTATACCAAGTGATGGGCAGCTCGGTGACGTCACAGCATGATTGCGCCAGGGTCTAAACAGCCTCACACAAAGACGGAGATCCAGACTCCCACTACGCTCAGGGTGAAACCAATTCTTCTCCTCACTTTCCTCCTCCTCCTCCTGCCAATTACATCTTAAACCTGTCTTCCAGGTACTGACCTCTCTGGGAAGGAACTGGATCTTTCTGACTGGCTCGGACCTTGTTTCTAATTTTATACTCCGCAGTTGAATATCACTCTCGCCTTCTCTGTTTCAAGCAAACAACTCCAGCTGATATAATCTTGCCTCATCCTCCAAACTAACAACACGAGGGATAGCTCTTCAGCCCATTGAACCTGCTCCATTCTATAAACGATCTGCTGGGTCATCTTCTCTTGCCTGTCCTGTTCCCCAAATCCCCAGAGATACCAAGGATCACTCTTTGTCAATCTTAAATGACATCAATGACACATTGGAAATTCTCTGTCCTAGAAAGCTGTGGACAAAGATTCGCACCATTTTCATGCACCTCAGTCTGAAATGCTCATTCCCCCTCCACCCAACTCATCCTGAGACTGACTACCAGCAAGAGTGCCAAGCCTGGGGAAACAACAGCTAAACTGTTCTCGACTTAACGTCTCTTTGACCAATTTGTCGGGATCCCATAATTCAACATGCCATCAAACCACACAGTGAGGGAGCCTGGATTAGGCCAATGGCTTTGGTTCAGATATAATGAATCAAAAAGGCCTCTCAGCTGCAGTCAATGTTTCAGATTGTCTCTTTGTAATTACCTGATGAATCCGAGAATTCCCAGCCGATACTGGATCACCACCACGACCACATCCTCATAAGCTGCAAGTGATGATCCATCGTAGACAGATGCACTTCCTATCATGAATCCACCACCATGAATCCAGACCATAACCTGACAGATAGAACAGGATCTGGTTAGAATATCAGAACTGCTCACTGGGATCTGGTGGGAATCCAGCTGCTGGGTGATTGGACTGAGGGAGCTGTGTTGGATTCAGGTCTTGGTTGCGACTGAAAGACAGTCTTCTCACGATGACAACTCAAATGGATCCTTTCAATTAAAAAACTGCTCTTTACAATTTAATCAAATGTGATCAGATAAATCAGCCAATAGAAATATAACCATAGAGTCATACAGCAAGGAAACAGATCAGGAATGATGTTGGACAGGGAATGAGGAGGTACTACCCTCTATTACACTCTGATCGAATGTCAGGAAATTTGATTTTCAAAACAAGTGAACAACAATTGGAATAAAGTCAAAACCACAGGAATTTAGGAGAGACTGAGAACAAGAAAGCACAGATTTAAGGTGATCTGCGAAGGAAACGATGGGGCCAGGAACAAGTGGTTCAGGGTCTGGAATGCACTGTCTGAGAGTGTCGGGGAGGCAGGTTCACTCGAGGTGGGATCTGGATCATTATGTGTGAAGGAAACAGTTTCAGGGCAAGAGGGGACTGAGAGGACAGTGGCACGAGATGACTTGTTCCTGTAGAGAGCCAGCAGAGACACAACGGGCTTCTCCTGTGTGGTGCCCATTCTGTGAATGTATGGAAGCCATTTGGCCCATTGCAAATGGTTTATATGAAAACAAACAGCGACCCAATGCTCTGCCCACTGATGGTTTTCTCCGTGAAATCTTCCAACTTCCTCAGTTTTAAATATTTCACCAATTTTCCCTTAAGCACTTTAATGCTGACAGCATCAACAGCACCCACGTCCTCAGTTTAGCTTCCCAGGTTCCTGTACCCCTGTGTGTCAAGACTTTTCTCCTTAAACTCTGTCACCCTGAGAATTATTTTCATTGAAGGCACTTCCCCAATCAGTCTCTCCCTGACCTCTCTATGGTGCAACCTCACAGCTTTTCACTCCCACAGGAGGAACATTCCCAGTCACTCAAGTCTCTCTGAATGAGGACTGATTCACATCTCTGGTGTCAGTTTGACTGATCCAAGTTGTTGTATCCCTCCCTCAGGCACAATGACACGATGTATATATGAAGCTGGACCTGTGTCCCAAAACTGTGAATAAGACCTTGAGACCGAAACAGTGACTTGTCAAGGTTCAGTGATTTGTCAAGGTTATAAACACTACACACACTTAAAATTATTATTCCTTTGGTACATTATCTGCTAATCCCATTGTTCTTCTGTTTGACCCTTCTCATCTCCACTCATGTGCACCTTTTATATGGGTGAAAGTTTCAGTTTAGTTCTAGTCTTTCATGACTGTTGACTTTTCAGTGACTCATTTCATCACACAGCAGTCAGCTATTTGTGGACTTCAACAGTTTCCTCATTTCCCCTTCCCCCACCTCATCCTAGTTTCAAACTTCCAGCTCAGCACTGTCCCCATGACTTGTCCGACCTGCCTAGCTCCTTTTCCACCTATCCACTTCACCCTCTCCTCCCTGACCTATCACCTTCATCCCCTCCCCCACTCACCCATGGTACTCTATGCTACTCTCTCCCCACCCCCAACTCCCCCCAAGCTTATCTCTCCACCCTTCAGGCTCACTGCCTTTATTCCTGATGAAGGGCTTTTGCCCAAAACATTGATTTCGCTGCTCGTTGGATGCTGCCTGAACTGCTGTGCTCTTTTTTTTAAGATTAGATTACTTACAGTGTGGAAACAGGCCCTTCGGCCCAACAAGTCCACACCGACCCGCCGAAGCGCAACCCACCCATACCCCTTACCTAACACTACGGGCAATTTAGCATGGCCAATTCACCTGACCCGCACATCTTTGGACTGTGGGATGAAACTGGAGCACCCGGAGGAAACCCACACAGACACGGGGAGAACGTGCAAACTCCACACAGTCAGTTGCCTGAGTCGGGAATTGAACCTGGATCTCAGGTGCTGTGAGGCAGCAGTGCTAACCACTGTGCCACCGTGCCGCCCGTGTCTTTCAGCACCACTGATCCAGAATCTGGTTTCCAGCATCTGCAGTCATTGTTTTTACCTTGAACTATTTCTCTGCCAAGTTACTTTGAGCTTGGTCTCTCCTTATCTGAGTAAACTTTGCCTTTTCAAAGTCCAAATCACACTTTGTTATTTGTGATCCGGCATGGTGTCTAATTGTTGCTCCTTTACCCTCAGCATATTACTATTGGATGAGGGACCCTTGTGATGCAGTGCTCGTGGCCCAAACTCTTCAAGTCCCAAGTTCAAGTCCCACCTATTCCAGAGCTGGGTAATCACATCTCCAAACTGAGTGATTGCACAATATTGATTCTTGTTGGATTGCACAACTGCCATAATGGTCAGAGGTGGATGCAGGAGGAACCTTTATTCATCCAGCAATTCCTCTGTTCCTGAGCTGACAATCTACTACAATCCTGAGTGAATGCAGCTTTGTTGAAGTTCTGTTGTTCCAGATGAGCCAGAAATGTGGGAGACACCATTGAAAGAGCAAATGGAGAGCTCCCCACTCAAATCACCCACTCGGTAATTCCATTTCTGTTTATGGGATCTTACTCTGCACAAAACCAATGGCTACATTTGACGATAAGTTACCAGCAATTGCACCTCAAATTTTATATAAGAAATATCAACAAGTAATCAGGGTGAGCCTGCCTTGTTTCAAATGTAAACAAAACTTGGCAGTTAACTATCACTCATCATTAAACAGTACATGCTGCATTGTAAAATCTCCAGCAATCTTCTTCAGCACTCTCATTTATTGCCCATCCCTAATTGCCCAGAGGGCAGTTTAGAGTCAGAGTCAATCACATTGCTGTGGGTCTGGAGACACGTGTGGGCCAGACCAGGTAACGTCAGCAGTTTCCTTCCCTAAACGACATAAGCGTACCAGATGGACAATCGACAGTGGACTCACGATCAGCTTACTTCCAGATTTTACCCAGTTCAAATTACACCATCGGCCAGGACGGGATTCAAAGCCGGGTACCCAGAAGCTTACCTGGGTCTCCTGATTAACAGTCCAGTAATTAATACCACAGGACCATTGCCTCTCCGTCTGTTTTAACAATTTGAGCTGAAGAATAACTGTTACCCCAGAATGACCTCCCAGCTCTTGTTCAACACAGTCAGATACTTCACATCTCTGTGAGTGAGGGGTGTCGGCTCAGTACCGCACAGCAACAGGCCATCAAAGGAAGCACTCCCAACAGTGCAGCACTCCCTCAGCACTGCACTAGTGCACCAGCCTGAATGCACCTTCAACTGTCTGAAGTGGGACTTGAACCCACGACCATCTGATTCAGAGGTGAGAACGCAGACACTGAGCCACAGCTGACACCATCACCACAAGAAATGGGAATGTTGACTGATGCAATAACACTGAGGCCATACACAGTGACAGCTGAGACCAGGTAACTCTCACTGGTCGGGCTTGATTCAGGGACACCTGCAGTAAGTGGTGAGCATCACCCCCAATTCTGTCAGTCTGGGGAACCAGATGCTCTGAGACCTATGACCTTCCCAGCAGGTCACAGGTTGTCGTTACGGGCCAGGGAAGAATTAACGCCAACAGTTTACTCACAGGAAGTCTCTTATTCTTCTCTTTTGGCGCGACAGGTGTGTGCACATTCAGGTACAGACAATCCTCACTTGATTTATTGGAAGCAAAATCAAATGCAATCAGTTTCTTCAAAGCCTCCAGTACAGATTCATCTTGTAGACATCTGTGGGATGTTGGAAAGAGAGAAATGGATTCCAGGTAAACAGCATTCTGAGACATTACCTGTTGTGGCAAAGTGACAGCAATGGGACAGCACTGGCACCGAGAAGTTCTCAGTTCAAATCCCATGACATCTAAACCCAGCACATAAACAGAAATTGCTGGAGAAACGCAGCAGGTCTGGCAGCATCGATGGAGGGAAGAGGATTTCTTTTCTGAAGGAGAGTCAGTGGACTTGAAATATTAACTCTGCTTTCTCTCCATAGATGCTGCCAACCCTCCTGAGTTTCTTCAGCAAAGTCTGATTTAGTTTCAGATCTTCAGCATCTGCAGTTCGTTGTTTTATTGAAGTTCAGTAAACTAGTTAATCCAGTAGAAAGTGAGGACTGCAGATGCTAGAGTTCAGAGTCAAGAGTGTGATGCTGGAAAAGCACAGCAGGTCAGGCAGCATCCGAAGAGCAGGAGAATCAACGTTTCAAGCATAACCCCTTCATCAAGCTGATTCACTTTATAAAAATGCACTGTGGACAATTCATGAACAATGGCTGCATCCCCCAGTGCTTTACCATTACCTCCACAGTACAGTGTCTGTTCCACTTTCAGAGCAGGTACCTGCAGGAGAAATCTAGCCCCAAAATGCTCTAATAAGCTGATCTTATCCAAATGTGCTACCTCTGACAATACAGCACTCCCTCAGCACTGCACTGCCACTGTCAGCCTTGTGTGGAATCTTTGGACACTTTCCTTTGTTTAAAAAATATTGGAAAATAGAGAAAAGGGCAGTTTGATTGACAGACAAGAATCCTCTCATTGTGCGATTGACGAATGGTAGGCTGGATAACAAGGATACAACGCCCCAGGTGCTCACCTTCCACCCCACCAACCTTCACATAAACAAAACCACCCGCCGACATTTCCGCCACCTCCAAACAGATCCCACCACCAGGGATATATATTCCCTTCCCACCCCTTTCCGCCTTCCGCAAAGACCGTTCCCTCCGTAACTACCTGGTCAGGTCCATGCACCCCTACAACCCACTCTCCCATTCTGGCACCTTCCCCTGCCACCGCAGGAACTGTAAAACCTGTGCCCACACCCCCTCCCTCACCTCTATCCAAGGCCCTAAAGAAGCCTTCCACATCCAAAGTTTTACTTGCACATTCACTAATATAATTTATTGTATCCGTTGCTCCCGATGCTGTCTCCTCTACATTGGGGAGACTGGATACCTCCTGGCAGAGCGCTTTAGGGAGCATCTCCAGGACACCCGCACCAATCAACCACACCGCCCTGTGGCCCAACATTTCAACACCCCCTCCCACTCTGCCGAGGATATGGAAGTCCTGGGCCTCCTCCACTGCCGCTCCCTCACCACCAGACGCCTGGAGGAAGAACGCCTCATCTTCCTCCTCAGAACACTTCAACCCCAGGGCATCAATGTGGACTTCACCAGTTTCCTCATTTCCCCTTCCCCCACCTCATCCTAGTTTCAAACTTCCAGCTCAGCACTGTCACCATGACTTGTCCGGACTTGTCCTACCTGCCTAGCTCCTTTTCCATCTATCCACTCCACCCTCTCCTCCCTGACCTATCACCTTCATCCCCTCCCCCACTCACCTATTGTACTCTATGCTACTTTCTCCCCACCCCCACCCTCCTCTAGCTTATCTCTCCACGTGTCAGGCTCACTGCCTTTATTCCTGATGAAGGGCTTTTGTCCAAAACGTCGATTCCGCTGCTCCTCGGATGCTGCCTGAACTGCTGTGCTCTTCCAGCACCACTGATCCGGAATCTGGTTTCCAGCACCTGCAGTCATTGTTTTTCCCACAGGACAGGTTTACTGTGACCAATGGCAGGACTGGATGGGACTGAAGGCAGATGTCACATGATTCTACCCAGGAATTCTGTCCAATCAGCTGGTCAGGCCTGAGCCTATCAGCCAGACTCTCACTCTTACCCAGGAGGCTGGCTGGTTGCCTCCCTGATCCCGGTCCATGCTTCTGCTGCCTGGGGTGCAGCAAATCGCAGGGCTCCAATCGGTGGCTTTGCAAACGGGATTCCCAGGTAGTCATAGACAGGTTTAGCCGTCCCCTTCACAGACACCTTCCTTCCCTCCAGCATCCCATACTTTGTCACAACGACTGGAGACTCCTCACTGGCTTCTGAAAAGAAAAGTATCTGTCAATGGCACAGATTTCTGTTGCTGAACCACACGCCCACCTTCCCTTTTCAGGTTAAAAACAGAGGAAACACCAGCAGTTGATTATTCAGCCCATCTAGCCTGCTCCACCATTCAACATGGTCATGTTTGCTATCTATCATCCTCCTGCTCTCCCCACATACCCATTGATGCCTGTCATGTCTAGAAATCTACTTCTCTCTTCAATATAAACTCAGAAATCACACAACAGCAGGTTATAGTTCAACAGGTCACTTTCCTCCACCTGACAAAGGGGCAGCGCTCTGAAAGCTTGTGACTTCAAATACACCTGATGGACGATAACTTGGAGTCATGTGACCTCTGACCTTCTGCACCCCAGTCCAACACGAGCACCTCCACATCATTTCTTAAACATATTCAGTGAGTTTTCCTCCACAGTCTTATCTCTTGGAGGATTCCACAGGTTCTGCACCCTGGCAGAAGAATTTGTTTGGGGTCTCCTTTGGCTCAATGGATCATACGCTCATGTCCAAGGCAAAGTGTCGTGGGGTTCAGTCCTGCTCCCGAGACCCAAGCACCCCTTCCACGCGATACACCAGTGGAATACTTACCCAGAGCTGCCTGTCAAAGGGAACAGCATCTAGATGGAATGTTAAATGGAGATCCCATCTTCCCTCTTGGCGAACGTAAAAGATCTGACAATTGCTATTCAAAGAAGAGCAATTTGTTCAGGATTAGGTTATCACGGGGAGTCCTACTGGGTATTCTGGGCAATAGTTATCCCTCAATTATGAGGACTCACTTGGGAAAGTACAAAGATACACAAGTCCCTGAAGTCTGTTAAGTATATTCAAGGCTGAGATAAACAGAACCTGTGCCTTCTGCAAGTCTGGACGTTTCTCCCCTACTATCATAAATATCCGAGCTATTCTCCTGCCAAGGAGCCAATCAGAGACTTGTTGCCAAGCTTATCCACAATCAATCAGCAATCTGTCGCTGGACGAATCTCACTCTGCACACACCTCCCAGGCACCATGGCACATTTTCCCTCCTCCACCCCTGCTTGCAAAGTAACAGTGTAAACACAACTCCCAATGAGTTCCAGTAAGACCTTCCCCAGTTCTTATCCCATTTTAGTCCACAATCAAAAAGAATTTTTTAAAAATGTGGTCTTTACACAATCAGCATCCCTAAATAAGATTACTGGGTTATTGATCTCTGCTGCTTGTGGTGTGCAGGACAGCTAGTGCGTGGCTTATGTAGTTGCTCAACTTGAAACCTACAACATTGGCTGTAACATGATTTGGAGAAGACTAAATATGGGTAAAGCAATCATCACAATCCCCTTTCCTTGACCACTCTGTCTGCCCCTTTCCCTCAACTGAAACAATAGACAACAGGTGCAGGAGTAGGCCATTCTGCCCTTCGAGCCTGCACCACCATTCAATATGATCATGGCTGATCATCCTTAATCAGGATCCCGTTCCTGCCTTATCTCCAAAACCCTTGATTCCACTATCCTTGAGACCTCTATCCAACTCTTTCTTAAATGAATCCAGAGACTGGGCCTCCACTGCCCTCTGGGACAGAGCATTCCACACAGCCACCACTCTCTGGGTGAAGACGTTTCTCCTCATCTCTGTCCTAAATGGTCTACCCCGTATTTTTAAGCTGTGTCCTCTGGTTCGGCACTCACCCATCAGCGGAAACATGTTTCCTGCCTCCAGAGTGTCCAATCCTTTAATAATCTTATATGCCTCAATCAGATCCCCTCTTAGTCTTCTAAACTCAAGGGCATACAAGCCCAGTAGCTTCAGTCTTTCAGTGTAAGGTAATCCCGCCATTCCAGGAATTTACCTGGTGAACCTACGCTGCACTCCCTCAATAGCCAGAATGTCTTTCCTTAAATTTGGAGACCAGAACTGCACACAATACTCCAGGTGTGGTCTTACCAGGACCCTGTACAGCTGCAGAAGAAACAGATGGGCTGTAACCTTCTTCTGGTGATTTTTACCCCAAGCTGAATCCAAACACATCACCACCCAGACCAGCCATTTCCATCTTTGTAACATTGCCCAGTTTTGGCACAGTCACAACTCATCAAGATAGATTCTTGATCAGTCGGGGAATCAAGGGTTATGGGGAAAGGGCAGGAAAGTGAACTTGAGGAATGTCAGATCAGCCATGATCCAATCGAAGGCCTACTCCTACTCATGTTCCTATTTCTTATGGCCACTGTTGTGAAACACACACAGTCAGGGGCTTCATGAGCAGGACAAGTGCCGAGAAACGCAGACTGGGGTCACAGTGTTTAACTTTACAATGCACTCACCAGAGATGTACCTGGGAGGTAGTGGCAGGGAGGCTGTTGGGACGTTGGCTCAGGACTCTCTTTCAGTTATCTCTTTATCCTTTTTATTCTTAAACTATGCAACATGGTTCCCCAATTATAGCGACCATTGGAACTTTCCACTGTATTTTACCATATTATTCATGAAAAATACAAATGACAACAAATAAATCATTCATTCACTTGGTCACTCGCGCTCCTTCCTTCTCTCTCCTTCACAAGCTCACCATCCATCACCCTCAGACTCCTTCTCCTTCCCCTAGTCTCTCACCCTCTGCCTCCCTCCTTCCTTCCCTCCCCCAGTCTCTCCTTCCCACCCTCCTGCCCGCGCTCTCTCAGGCTCTCCTTCCCTCCCACCCCCCTTCAGGCTCTCCTTCCCTCCCACCCCCCTTCAGGCTCTCCTTCCCTCCCTCTCTCCCTCACTCTCTCCTTGCCTATTTCCCTCCTACTCTCCCTCACTCCTTCCCTCCCTCTCTCCCCAAGTCTCTCTCCTTCCCTCTCCCTCTCTCCTTCCCTCCCTCTTTCCCTCAGTCTCTCTCCTTCCCTCTCTCTCTTCTTCATTCTCTCTCTCCTTCAGTCTCTCTCTCCTTCAGTTTCTCTCTTTCCCTCTCCCTCAGTCTCTCTCCTTCCCTCTCTCTCTCTCTCCCTCAGTCTCTCTCCTTCCCTCTCTCTCTCTCCCTCAGTCTCTCTCCTTCCCTCTCTCTCTCTCTCCCTCAGTCTCTCTCCTTCCCTCTCTCTCTCTCTCTCTCTCTCCCTCAGTCTCTCTCCTTCCCTCTCTCTCTCTCTCCCTCAGTCTCTCTCCTTCCCTCTCTCTCTCTCTCTCCCTCAGTCTCTCTCCTTCCCTCTCTCTCTCTCTCTCCCTCAGTCTCTCTCCTTCCCTCTCTCTCTCTCCCTCAGTCTCTCTCCTTCCCTCTCTCTCTCTCTCTCCCTCAGTCTCTCTCCTTCCCTCTCTCTCTCTCTCCCTCAGTCTCTCTCCTTCCCTCTCTCTCTCTCCCTCAGTCTCTCTCCTTCCCTCTCTCTCTCTCTCTCTCTCTCCCTCAGTCTCTCTCCTTCCCTCTCTCTCTCTCTCTCCCTCAGTCTCTCTCCTTCCCTCTCTCTCTCTCTCTCCCTCAGTCTCTCTCCTTCCCTCTCTCTCTCTCTCTCCCTCAGTCTCTCTCCTTCCCTCTCTCTCTCCCTCAGTCTCTCTCCTTCCCTCTCTCTCTCTCCCCTTCCCCTCTCTCTCTCCCTCACTCTCTCTCCTTCCCTCTCTCTCTCCCCCTTCCCTCTCTCTCTCTCTCTCCCCTTCCCTCTCTCTCTCCCCTTCCCTCTCTCTCTCTCCCCCTTCCCTCTCTCTCTCTCCTTCCCTCTCTCTCTCACTCTCTCTACTTCCCTCTCTCTCCTTCCCTCTCTCTCTCTCCTTCCCTCTCTCTCCCTCACTCTTTCTCCTTCCCTCTCTCTCCCTCACTCTCTCTCCTTCCCTCTCACTCTCTCTCCTTCCCTCTCTCTCTCCCCTTCCCTCTCTCTCTCTCCCCTTCCCTCTCTCTCTCTCCCCTTCCCTCTCTCTCTCTCCTTCCCTCTCTCTCCTTCCCTCTCTCTCTCACTCTCTCTACTTCCCTCTCTCTCCTTCCCTCTCTCTCTCTCCTTCCCTCTCTCTCCCTCACTCTTTCTCCTTCCCTCTCTCTCCCTCACTCTCTCTCCTTCCCCCTCTCTCCCTCACTCTCTCTCCTCCCCCTCCCTCTCTCCCCTTCTCCTTTCCTCTCTCCCTCATTCTCTCTCCTTCCCTCTCCCTCTTTCCCTCCCTTAGTCTCTCTCCTTCCCTCTCTCTCTCCTTCCCTCCTTCCTTCCCTCTCTCTCCTTCCCCCTCTCCCTCACTCTCCTTCCCCCTCTCCCTCACTCTCCTTCCCTCACTCTCTCTCCTTCCCCCCTTCCCTCTCTCTCTCCCCTTCCCTCTCTCTCTCCTTCCCTCTCCGTGTCTCCCTCAGTCTCTCTCCTTCCCTCTCTCTCTCCCTCAGTCTCTCTCCTTCCCTCTCTCTCTCTCCCTCAGTCTCTCTCCTTCCCTCTCTCTCTCTCTCTCCCTCAGTCTCTCTCCTTCCCTCTCTCTCTCTCTCTCCCTCAGTCTCTCTCCTTCCCTCTCTCTCTCTCTCCCTCAGTCTCTCTCCTTCCCTCTCTCTCTCTCTCTCCCTCAGTCTCTCTCCTTCCCTCTCTCTCTCCCTCAGTCTCTCTCCTTCCCTCTCTCTCTCTCCCTCAGTCTCTCTCCTTCCCTCTCTCTCTCTCCCCCTTCCCTCTCTCTCTCCCTCACTCTCTCTCCTTCCCTCTCTCTCTCTCCCCTTCCCTCTCTCTCTCTCCCCTTCCCTCTCTCTCTCTCCTTCCCTCTCTCTCTCTCCTTCCCTCTCTCTCCCTCACTCTTTCTCCTTCCCTCTCTCTCCCTCACTCACTCTCTCTCCTTCCCCCTCTCTCCCTCACTCTCTCTCCTTCCCCCTCCCTCTCTCCCCTTCTCCTTTCCTCTCTCCCTCATTCTCTCTCCTTCCCTCTCCCTCTTTCCCTCCCTTAGTCTCTCTCCTTCCCTCCTTCCTTCCCTCTCTCTCCTTCCCCCTCTCCCTCACTCTCCTTCCCCCTCTCCCTCACTCTCCTTCCCTCACTCTCTCTCCTTCCCCCCTTCCCTCTCTCTCTCCCCTTCCCTCTCCGTGTCTCCCTCAGTCTCTCTCCTTCCCTCTCTCTCTCTCTCCCTCAGTCTCTCTCCTTCCCTCTCTCTCTCTCCCTCAGTCTCTCTCCTTCCCTCTCTCTCTCTCTCTCTCTCTCCCTCAGTCTCTCTCCTTCCCTCTCTCTCTCTCTCTCCCTCAGTCTCTCTCCTTCCCTCTCTCTCTCTCTCTCCCTCAGTCTCTCTCCTTCCCTCTCTCTCTCTCTCTCCCTCAGTCTCTCTCCTTCCCTCTCTCTCTCCCTCAGTCTCTCTCCTTCCTCTCTCTCTCTCTCCCCTTCCCTCTCTCTCTCCCTCACTCTCTCTCCTTCCCTCTCTCTCTCTCCCCTTCCCTCTCTCTCTCTCCCCTTCCCTCTCTCTCTCTCCCCTTCCCTCTCTCTCTCTCTCCCCTTCCCTCTCTCTCTCTCCTTCCCTCTCTCTCTCACTCTCTCTACTTCCCTCTCTCTCCTTCCCTCTCTCTCTCTCCTTCCCTCTCTCTCCCTCACTCTTTCTCCTTCCCTCTCTCTCCCTCACTCTCTCTCTCCTTCCCTCTCACTCTCTCTCCTTCCCTCTCTCTCTCTCCCCTTCCCTCTCTCTCTCTCCCCTTCCCTCTCTCTCTCTCCCCTTCCCTCTCTCTCTCTCCTTCCCTCTCTCTCCTTCCCTCTCTCTCTCACTCTCTCTACTTCCCTCTCTCTCCTTCCTCTCTCTCTCTCCTTCCTCTCTCTCCCTCACTCTTTCTCCTTCCCTCTCTCTCCCTCACTCTCTCTCCTTCCCCCTCTCTCCCTCACTCTCTCTCCTTCCCCCTCCCTCTCTCCCCTTCTCCTTTCCTCTCTCCCTCATTCTCTCTCCTTCCCTCTCCCTCTTTCCCTCCCTTAGTCTCTCTCCTTCCCTCTCTCTCTCCTTCCCTCCTTCCTTCCCTCTCTCTCCTTCCCCCTCTCCCTCACTCTCCTTCCCCCTCTCCCTCACTCTCCTTCCCTCACTCTCTCTCCTTCCCCCCCGTCCCTCTCTCTCTCCCCTTCCCTCTCTCTCTCCTTCCCTCTCCGTGTCTCCCTCAGTCTCTCTCCTTCCCTCTCTCTCTCCCTCAGTCTCTCTCCTTCCCTCTCTCTCTCTCTCCTCAGTCTCTCTCCTTCCCTCTCTCTCTCTCTCTCCCTCAGTCTCTCTCCTTCCCTCTCTCTCTCTCTCTCCCTCAGTCTCTCTCCTTCCCTCTCTCTCTCTCTCCCTCAGTCTCTCTCCTTCCCTCTCTCTCTCTCTCTCCCTCAGTCTCTCTCCTTCCTCTCTCTCTCCCTCAGTCTCTCTCCTTCCCTCTCTCTCTCTCCCTCAGTCTCTCTCCTTCCCTCTCTCTCTCTCCCCTTCCCTCTCTCTCTCTCCCTCACTCTCTCTCCTTCCCTCTCTCTCTCTCCCCTTCCCTCTCTCTCTCTCCCCCTCCCTCTCTCTCTCTCTCCTTCCCTCTCTCTCTCTCCTTCCCTCTCTCTCCCTCACTCTTTCTCCTTCCCTCTCTCTCCCTCACTCACTCTCTCTCCTTCCCCCTCTCTCCCTCACTCTCTCTCCTTCCCCCCTCTCTCTCCCCTTCTCCTTTCCTCTCTCCCTCATTCTCTCTCCTTCCCTCTCCCTCTTTCCCTCCCTTAGTCTCTCTCCTTCCCTCCTTCCTTCCCTCTCTCTCCTTCCCCCTCTCCCTCACTCTCCTTCCCCCTCTCCCTCACTCTCCTTCCCTCACTCTCTCTCCTTCCCCCCTTCCCTCTCTCTCTCCCCTTCCCTCTCCGTGTCTCCCTCAGTCTCTCTCCTTCCCTCTCTCTCTCTCCCTCAGTCTCTCTCCTTCCCTCTCTCTCTCTCTCTCTCCCTCAGTCTCTCTCCTTCCCTCTCTCTCTCTCTCTCTCCCTCAGTCTCTCTCCTTCCCTCTCTCTCTCTCTCCCTCAGTCTCTCTCCTTCCCTCTCTCTCTCTCCCTCAGTCTCTCTCCTTCCCTCAGTCTCTCTCCTTCTCTCTCTCTCTCTCCCTCAGTCTCTCTCCTTCCCTCTCTCTCTCTCCCTCAGTCTCTCTCCTTCCCTCTCTCTCTCTCCCTCAGTCTCTCTCCTTCCCTCTCTCTCTCTCTCCCTCAGTCTCTCTCCTTCCCTCTCTCTCTCTCTCCCTCAGTCTCTCTCCTTCCCTCTCTCTCTCTCTCTCCCTCAGTCTCTCTCCTTCCCTCTCTCTCTCCCTCAGTCTCTCTCCTTCCCTCTCTCTCTCTCCCCTTCCCTCTCTCTCTCCCTCACTCTCTCTCCTTCCCTCTCTCTCTCCCCCTTCCCTCTCTCTCTCTCCCCTTCCCTCTCTCTCTCTCCTTCCCTCTCTCTCTCTCCTTCCCTCTCTCTCCCTCACTCTTTCTCCTTCCCTCTCTCTCCCTCACTCACTCTCTCTCCTTCCCCCTCTCTCCCTCACTCTCTCTCCTTCCCCCTCCCTCTCTCCCCTTCTCCTTTCCTCTCTCCCTCATTCTCTCTCCTTCCCTCTCCCTCTTTCCCTCCCTTAGTCTCTCTCCTTCCCTCCTTCCTTCCCTCTCTCTCCTTCCCCCTCTCCCTCACTCTCCTTCCCCCTCTCCCTCACTCTCCTTCCCTCACTCTCTCTCCTTCCCCCCTTCCCTCTCTCTCTCCCCTTCCCTCTCCGTGTCTCCCTCAGTCTCTCTCCTTCCCTCTCTCTCTCTCTCTCCCTCAGTCTCTCTCCTTCCCTCTCTCTCTCTCCCTCAGTCTCTCTCCTTCCCTCTCTCTCTCTCTCTCCCTCAGTCTCTCTCCTTCCCTCTCTCTCTCTCTCTCTCCCTCAGTCTCTCTCCTTCCCTCTCTCTCTCTCTCTCTCCCTCAGTCTCTCTCCTTCCTCTCTCTCTCTCTCCCTCAGTCTCTCTCCTTCCTCTCTCTCTCCCTCCCTCAGTCTCTCTCCTTCCCTCAGTCTCTCTCCTTCTCTCTCTCTCTCTCCCTCAGTCTCTCTCCTTCCCTCTCTCTCTCTCCCTCAGTCTCTCTCCTTCCCTCTCTCTCTCCCTCAGTCTCTCTCCTTCCCTCTCTCTCTCCCTCAGTCTCTCTCCTTCCCTCTCTCTCTCTCTCCCCTTCCCTCTCTCTCTCCCTCACTCTCTCTTCTTCCCTCTCTCTCTCTCCCCTTCCCTCTCTCTCTCCCCTTCCCTCTCTCTCTCCCCTTCCCTCTCTCTCTCTCTCTCCTTCCCTCTCTCTCCTTCCCTCTCTCTCTCTCCCCCTTCCCTCTCTCTCTCCCCTTCCCTCTCTCTCTCTCCTTCCCTCTCTCTCTCTCTCCCCTTCCCTCTCTCTCTCTCTCCCCTTCCCTCTCTCTCTCTCTCTCTCTCCTTCCCTCTCTCTCTCTCCTTCCCTCTCTCTCTCTCCTTCCCTCTCTCTCCTTCCCTCTCTCTCTCACCTTCCCTCTCTCTCCTTCCCTCTCTCTCTCACTCTCTCTACTTCCCTCTCTCTACTTCCCTCTCTCTCTCTCCTTCCCTCTCTCTCTCTCCTTCCCTCTCTCTCCTTCCCTCTCTCTCTCACCTTCCCTCTCTCTCCTTCCCTCTCTCTCTCTACTTCCCTCTCTCTCTCTCCTTCCCTCTCTCTCTCTCCTTCCCTCTCTCTCCCTCACTCTTTCTCCTTCCCTCTCTCTCCCTCACTCTCTCTCCTTCCCCCTCTCTCCCTCACTCTCTCTCCTTCCCCCTCCCTCTCTCCCCTTCTCCTTTCCTCTCTCCCTCATTCTCTCTCCTTCCCTCTCCCTCTTTCCCTCCCTTAGTCTCTCTCCTTCCCTCTCTCTCTCCTTCCCTCCTTCCTTCCCTCTCTCTCCTTCCCCCTCTCCCTCACTCTCCTTCCCCCTCTCCCTCACTCTCCTTCCCTCACTCTCTCTCCTTCCCCCCTTCCCTCTCTCTCTCCCCTTCCCTCTCTCTCTCCTTCCCTCTCCGTGTCTCCCTCAGTCTCTCTCCTTCCCTCTCTCCCTCACTCTGTCCTTCCCTCTCTCCCTCACTCTGTCCTTCCCTCTCTCCCTCACTCTCTCTCTTCCTCACTCACTCCTTCCCGCTCTCCCTCAGTCTCTCTCCCTCCCTCCCTCTCTCTCTCTCTCACTCACTCAGTCTCTCCTCTCTCTCTCAGTCTCCCTCACCTGAGCTGTAGCCCAGCGCCACAGCAGTGAGCAGGGCACACACCAGGCTCTGGCCAGGATGCGCCGCCATTGGGCTCTGATGTTGCCGTGGGCAGGGAGCGCGGCTCCGGTCGGGACTCCGCAATCTCTCGGGCTGCCTGAGGGGTCGCGGGGCTTCGCAGGACTCTCCCTGAAACCGACAGTCGGTAGGACTGCGTCGGAGCCGGGACAGGGACAAAGGTGAAAAAGAAAACTCCACAGAGAGAGGTGTGTCCCTGTCCCTGTCCCCACCCTAGCCCGAAGGTCAGGAACACACTGGCACTGCCTCTAGAAATCACAGCCTTTCAAAGCGTGCGGTGCTCTCTGAGGTCGGGCTGATAGAGAGAGAGAGGATGAGAGTGTGTGTGTGAGACAGTGAGAGAGACACACAGAGAGTGAAAGTGAGAGAGTGTGTGTAAACAGTCTGAGAGAATTTAACAGTCTCTTTCTCTGACAGCAGTTTATTCCGTATACCGTATCAGCTGTACGACACTATGACCTTTTACTATCAATTCGTTGTCCTATGATCCTGCCCCACAACCACCTGATGAAAGGAGCAGCGCTTTGAAAGCTAATGCTTCCAAACAAACCTGTTGGACTAGAACCCGGTGTTGTGTGATTGAGAGAAGTTAGAATCAACTAGGAGAAAGTGAGGTCTGCAGATGCTGGAGATCAGAGCTGAAAAATGTGTTGCTGGAAAAGCGCAGCAGGTCAGGCAGCATCCGAGGAGCAGGAGAGTCGACGTTTCGGGCATGAGCCTGAAGAAGGACTTATGCCCGGAACCTCGAATCTCCTGCTCCTTGGATGCTGCCTGACTTGCTGCGCTTTTCCAGCAACACATTTTTCAGCTGAGAGAAGTTAGAGTTCACTGTTGAAATAGTGCTGTAGGTGAAGGAATCTCACCGCAGTGCAGGGGAAGTGTGTCAGTCTTTCTAAAGGGTTAGAACAGGTAGTTCACATTATGGTTAGTACAGGGAGTTCAGGGAATAAGTACGTTAGTGGGGGCTATTTATTAGAAGGTAATAATTGTAACTTTTAGATAGCTAATTAAAATGTAATAGTAAACTTGCAGCCAATAGGGGGCTAGTCATAAGAACTGAAATAACTGTGGATGCTGGAAATCAGAAACAAAAACAGAAGTTGCTGGAAAAGCTCAGCAAGTCCAGCAGCATCTGTGGAGAGAAATCAGAGTTTACGTTTCAGGTGCAGTGACCCTTCCTTAGAATAGTTCACAATTACATCTGCAGGAAATGTACCCAGCTTCAGCTGCTCACTCAACAAGTGGATCTGTTTGAGAAGTGGTTGGAGACCCCAGGCGATACAAGTGGTGTACAGTGTCATGAATAGAGTTATGGAAATGTGGTCACAAAAAAAAACTAGAGTCACAGGTAGATAGGATAGTGAAGAAGGCATTTGGTAGGCTTTCCTTTATTGGTCAGAGTATTGAGTACAGGAGTTGGGGCATCATGTTGCAGCTGTACAGGACATTGGTTAGGCCACTGTTGGAATATTGTGTGCAATTCTGGTCTCCTTCCTATCAGAAAGATGTTGTGAAACTTGAAAGGGTTCAGAAAAGATTTACAAGGATGTTGCCAGGGTTGGAGGATTTGAGCTATAAGGAGAGGCTGAACAGGCTGGGGCTGTTTTCCCTGGAGCATCGGAGGCTGAGGGGTGACCTTATAGAGGGTTACAAAATTATGAGGGGCATGGACAGGATAAATAGGCAAAGTCTTTTCCCTGGGGCGGAGGAGCCCAGACCTAGAGGGTATAGGGGAAAGATATAAAAGAGACCTAAAGGGCAACTTTTTCACACAGAGAATGGTGCCTATGTGGAATGAGGTGCCAGAGGAAGTGGCAGAGGCTGGTACAATTGCAACATTTAAAAGGCATCTGGATGGGTATATGAATAGGAAGGGTTTGGAGGGATATGGGCTGGGTGCTGGCAGGTGGGACTAGATTGGGTTGGGATATCTGGTCGGCATGGACGGGTTGGATCGAAGGGTCTGTTTCCGTGCTGTACATCTCTATGACTCTATAGTAACTGTTTACATAGGGCAAGCAGTTAGTGCAGGAGTCCCTGCAGCTGTCCCCTGTCAACGAGGTATTCCATTTTGGATACCAATGAGGGCTTGGCTCATTTGGTGACAGCAGCAGCAATAGCCACTGCAGTGGCACCACAGCTGGTCCTGCTGTACAGAGGAGGGACAGAGCATAGTAGAGTAATAGTAATTGGAGATTTAATAGGCAGGGACACAGATAGGTGCTTCTGTGGCTGCAAGAGAGACTCCAGCAAGGGTATGATGCCTCTCTGGTGCCAGGGTCACGGATGGCTCTGAGCAGGTAATGGACATCATGAAATGGGAGGGTAAACAGACAGAAGTCATTGTCCACATTGGCACAAGTGACATGGGTCGGAAGAATGACACGGTCCTGCAATGACAATTCAGAGAGTTAGGTAGTAAATTTAAAAGCAGAACCTCTAGGGTAGTAATCTCAGATTTACTCCCCATGCTACATGCTACTGAGGCTAGGAACAGAGACAGAGTACAATTGAACACATGGGTAAAGAGCTGGATGGGAGGTGGGGGTAGGTTGGGGTCTTCGGATATGTGGATCATTGGGATGTCTTCCAGAGAAGGTGAGACCTGCACAAGAAGGATGGGTTACATCTAAACTGAAGAGGCACCAATATCCTGGTGGGGTTTCTATAGTGCTACTCAGGAGGGTTTAAACTGGTGTGACAGTGGGCAGGAATGAAGCAGCAGGTCAGTAAGTATGGAGTAGTGTTTTTGATATTTATGGATAAGGACAGGAGTGGACCTTGGATGAAGGTGTTAAATTGGATGAAGGTCAACTATAACTGAAGTAGGCAAGAATTGGTTATTGTGGATTGGGAGTGGCTATTTGAGGGTAAATCCATATCTGACAACAGGAGTCTTTTAGGACCAGATGATTAGAGTGCAGGACAGGCATGTTCCTGTGAAAATGAAGGATGGGAATGGCAGGATTTGGGAACAATAGACAATAGGTGCAGGAGTAGGCCATTCAGCCCTTCGAGCCTGCACCGCCATTCAATGTGATCATGGCTGATCATTCCTAATCAGTATCCGCTCCCTGCCTTATCTCCATAACCCTTGATTCCACTATCTTTGAGAGCTCTATCCAACTCTTTCTTAAACGAATCCAGAGACTGGGCCTCCACTGCCCTCTAGGGCAGAGCATTCCACACAGCCACCACTCTCTGGGTGAAGAAGTTTCTCCTCATCTCTGTCCTAAATGGTCTACCCCGTATTTTTAAGCTGTGTCCTCTGGTTTGGCACTCACCCATCAGCGGAAACATGTTTCCCGCTGCCAGAGTGTCAAATCCTTTCATAATCTTATATGTCTCAATCATATCCCCTATCAGTCTTCTAAACTCAAGGGTATACAAGCCCAGTCACTTCAGTCTTTCAGTGTAAGGTAATCCCGCCATTCCAGGAATTGATCTCGTGAACCTACGCTGCACTCCCTCAATAGCCAGAATGTCTTTCCTCAAATTTGGAGACCAGAACTGCACACAGTACTCCAGGTGTGGTCTCACCAGGGCCCTGTACAGCTGCAGAAGAACCTCTTTGCTTCTATACTCAATCCCTCTTGTTATGAAGGCCAGCATGCTATTAGCCTTCTTCACTACCTGCTGTACCTGCATGCTGGCCTTCATTGACTGGTGTACAAGAACACCCAGATCTCTCTGTACTGCCCCTTTACCTAAATTAATTCCATTGAGGTAGTAATCTGCCTTCCTGTTCTTGCCACCAAAGTGGATAACCATACATTCATCCACATTAAACTGCATCAGCAATGCATCTGCCCACTCACCTAACTTGTCCAGGTCACCCTGTAATCTCCTAACATCCTCATCACATTTCACCCTGCCACCCAGCTTTGTATCATCAGCAAATTTGCTAATGTTATTGCTGATACCATCTTCTATATCATTAACATATATTGTAAAAAACTGCGGTCCCAGCACTGATCCTCGCGGTACCCCACTGGTCACTGCCTGCCATTCCGAAATGGAACCGTTTATCATTACCCTTTATCATTATCAGCCAACCAATCTAGTACTTTGCCCCCAATACTATGTGCCCTAAGTTTACTCACTAACTTCCTATGTGGAACTTTATCAAAAGCTTTCTGAAAGTCCAGGTACACTACATCTACTGGATCTCCCTCGTCCATCTTCAGAGTTACATCCTCAAAAAACTCCAGAAGATTAGTCAATCATGATTTCCCCTTCATAAATCCATGCTGACTCTGTCCTCTCCTGTTACTACTATCCAGATGTGCCATAATCTCATCCTTTATAATAGACTCCAACATCTTTCTCACCACTGAGGTCAGACTAACTGGTCGATAATTTCCTTCTTTCTCTCTCCCACCTTTCTTAAAAAGTGGTATAACATTAGCCACCCTCCAATCCTCAGGTACCGATCCCGAATCTATCGAATTCTGGAAGATAATCACCAACGCATCCACGATTTCCCAAGCCACCTCCTTCAGTACCCTGGGATGTAGACCATCAGGCCCCGGGGACTTATCAACCTTCAGACCTAACAGTCTCTCCAACACCAAATCCTGGCAAATACAGATTCCCTTAAGTTCAGGTCCTTCAGTCATTGTTACCTCAGGGAGATTGCTTGTGTCTTCCCCAATGAACACAGATCTGAAGTACCCATTTAATTCTTCTGCCATTTCTTTGTTCCCTGTAATATATTCCCCTGTTTCTGTCTTCAAGGGCCCAATTTTAGTCTTAACCATTTTTTTCCCTTGCACATACCTAGAAAAGCTTTTATTATCCTCCTTTATATTTTTGGCCAGTTTACCTTCGTACTTCATTTTTTCTCTGCGTATTTCCTTCTTAGTAATCCTCTGTTGTTCTTTAAAAGCTTCCCAGACCTCTGTTCTCCCACTTATCTTTGCTATGTTATACTTTTTCTCTTTTAACTTTATATGTTTCTTAACTTCCCTTGTCAGCCACGGCCGCCCATGCCTCCTCCTGGGATCTTTCTTTCTTTTAGGAATGAACTGATCCTGCAACTTCTGCATTATACACAGAAATATCCGCCATTGTTCCACCACGGTCATCCCTGCTAAGGTATTGTACCATTGAACTTTGGCCAGCTCCTCCCTCATAGCTCCATAGTTCCCTTTATTCAACAGAAGTACTGTCACTTCCGACTGTACCCTCTCCCTCTCAAATTGCAGATTGAAACTTAATGTATTATGGTCACTACTTCCCAATGGCTCCTTCACTTCGAGGTCTCTGACCAATTCTGGTTCATTACACAATACTAGATCCAGAATTGCCTTCTCCCTGGTCAGCTCCAGCACCAGCTGCTCTAAGAATCCATCTCTGAGGCACTCCACAAAGTCTCTTTCTTGAGGTCCAATACCATCCTGATTCTCCCAGTCGACCTGCATGTTAAAATCCCCCATAACAACTGTAGTAACATCTTTACCACAGGCCAATTTCAGCTCCTGATTCAGCTTACATCCGACATCCAGACTACTGTTTGGGGGCCTGTAGGTGACTCCCAAGAGAGTCTTTTTACCCTTAGTATTTCGCAGCTCTATCCACACTGACTCTACATCCCCTGACTCTAGGTCCCCCCGCGCAAGGGACTGAATATCATCCCTTACCAACATGGCCACCCCACCTCCTCTGCCCGTCAGTCTGTCCTTACGATAGCACGTGTAGCCTTGAATATTCATTTCCCAGGCCCTGTCCACTTGAAGCCACGTCTCAGTTATCCCCACAATATCGTATCTGCCAATTTCCAAAAGAGCCTCAAGCTCATCCATCTTATTTCTAATGCTTTGTGCGTTCATATACAGTATTTTTAATTTGTTACTGCTCTCACCCTTCCCATCAACCCCTATTCCACTCAACCTTACAGCATGATCCCTTTCCGAATTTTCTGCCTCATTGATACAGTTGTCTTTCTTGACTTCTCTTGTTCTAACTTTCCCTTCAACTTCCTTTTTATACATCCAGTTTGTTCCCCCCCCCCCCGCTACTTAGTTTAAACGTAGCGGTGTTACAGTAGAAAACCTGCCTGCCAGAATGCTGGTCCCTAACCTATTAAGGTGCAAACCATCTCTCTTGTAGAATTTATGTTTGCCACAAAATGTACCCCAGTGATTCAAGAATTTAAATCCTTGCTTCCTGCACCAGTTTCCCAACCACACGTTCAAGTCCATTATCTCCCTGTTTCTGGCCTCACCAGCCCGAGGAACTGGAAGCAAACCGGAGATAACCACCTTGGACGTACTACTTTTCAGCCTTCTTCCTAGTTCTCCGAAGTCCCGCTGTAGTATGTGCCTCCTCTTCTTCCCGACATCATTTGTGCCGACATGTACCACCACCTCTGGCTCTTCACCCTCGTCCTTGAGGATTTCCTGCACTCTGTCCGCGATGTCTTTCACCCTGGCACCAGGAACCTTGTATGACAGGGGAAGTTATCAGCTTAGAATGTGTTGCTGGAAAAGCGCAGTAGGTCAGGCAGCATCCAAGGAGCAGACGAATCACCATCTCAGGTATGAGCCCAAGGGCTCATGTCCGAGATGTCGATTCTCCTGCACCTTGGATGCTGCCTGACTTGCTGCGCTTTTCCAGCAACACATTTTCTGCTCTGATCTCCAGCATCTGCAGTCCTCACTTTCTCCTAGAAGTTATCAGCTTAGTCAACAAAAAAGGAAACATACCAAAGATTTAGGCAATTAAAAACAAAGTCCTTGATGAATGTAGAGAATGTAGGAAGGAGCTCAAATGGGGAGTTAGGAGGGCTAAAAGAGGCCATGAAATGTCCATGGCCAACAGAGTTAAGGAGAATCCCAAGACATTTTATATATATATTAGGAGCAAGAGGGTAGTTAAGGAAAGACTTGAAGATAAAAGAACAAAGAACAAAGAAAATTTACAGCCCAGGAACAGGCCCTTTGGCCCTCCAAATCAATTGTCTAAACCTGTCGGTCAATTCCTAAGTATCTGTATCCCTCTGCTCCCCACCTACTCATGCACTTATCCAGATGCATCTTAAATAAATCTACCGTGCCTGCCTCTACCATCTCTGCTGGCAATGCGTTCCAAACGCCCACCAGCCTCTGTGTGAAGTACTTGCCATGTGTATCCCCCTTAAACTTTCCACCTCTCACCTTGAAAGTGTGACCTCTCGTTATTGAACCCTTCACCCTGGGAAAAAGCTTGTCTCTATCCACCCTGTCTATACCCTTCATGATTTTATAAACCTCAGTCAGGACCCCCTCAATCTCCTTTTTTCTAATGAAAATAAACCTAACCTACTCAACCTCTCTTAATAGCTAGCACCTTCCATACCAGGCAACATCCTCGTAAACCTTCTCTGCACCCTCTCCAAAATGTCCACAGTTCTGTAAATGAGGGGAGGTTATGTGTTGAGCCAGAGAAAATGGGTGAGATCCTTAATGAGTACTTTATATCAGTATTCACCAAAGAGAGGGACATGAGGGATGATGAGGTTAGGAAAAGGTGCGCAAATACTCTCGGGCAGATCAACATAATGAAGAAGGAAGTGTTGGGTGTCTTGGAATGCATGAAGGTAGACAAGTCCCCAGGGCCAGATAGGATCTCCCCCAGGATACTGTGGGAGGCAGGGAAGGAAATAGTTGGGGTCTTAACGGTACTTTTGCATCCTCTTTGGCCTCGGGTGTGGTTCCTGAAGACTGGAGAATGAGCAAGGTTGTTGCTTTGATAAAGATGGGAAACAGTAATAATCCAAGTAATTACAGGCCGGTGAACCTGACATCAGTGATGGGGAAGTTATAATGATGAAGTGCTTTGAAAGGTTAATCACGGCTCATATCAACTCTAGCTTCCCAGCATGCCTTGATCCCTCGCAATTCACCTACCATTACAACAAGTCCATGGCAGATGCCATCTCCCCAGCCCTAAACTCTTCCCTGGAACATTGGGATAACAAGGATACCTACATCAGGCTCCTATTTATTGACTACAGCTCTGCCTTCAACATTATAATTCCAATCAAACTAAACTCCAAACTCTGAGACCTCGGTCTCAGCTCACCCCTCTGCAACTGGATCCTCAAGTTCTTGATCCACAGAGACCACAATCACTGAGAATAGGGAACATCTCCTCCATGACAATCCTCAACACTGGTGCCCCGCAAGGATGTCTACTCAGCCCCTTACTGTACTCCCTGTACACTCATCACTGTGTGGCCAAATTTGCTCCTAACTCTATCTACAAGTTTGCCAACAACACCACTGTTGTCAGCTGGATATCAAACAATGATGAGATAGAGTATAGGAAAGATATAGGGTGCTTGGTGGCAGGGTGTAAAGACAACAATCTCTCCCTCAAAGTCAACAAAAGAAAACTGTTGGCCATTGATTTCAGGAAACAAGGTGGAGGGCATGCCCTTGTCTACATCAATGTTGCTGAGATAGAGATAATCGACAGCATCAAATTCCCTGGAGTGATGGTCACCAACAATCTGTGCTGGACCACCCATAATGATGCGATGGCCAAGAAAGCACAATAATGCCTCTACTTTCTCAGGAGGCTAAGGAAATTCAGCATGTCCACAAGGACACATCAATGTTTATAGATGCACCATAGAAAGCATCCTATCTAGATGCTTCACAGCTTGGCATGGCAACTGCACTGCCCAGGACCATGGAAACTACAGAGAATTGTGAACACAGCTCAGTCCATCATACAAACCAAGCCTCCCACCCATCGACTCCATCTACACTTCCCACTGCATCAGAAAGGCAGCCAACATAGTCGAAGACCCCTCCCAACCCGGTTACAAACTCGTCTAGCCTCTTCCATCAGGCAAAAGATATAAAAACTTAAACACACATAGCAACAGATTCAATTACAGCTTCTTCCCCGCTGTTATTAGATTTTGGAATGGACCTCTCAGATTTCAAATGTAAAGGTGATCTCACTCGTTGTGCACCTTCTCTGCAGCCATAACATTGTATTTCTCGCTCTGTTCTATTACCCTGATGCACTTTGTATGGTTTTAGCTGCCTGTATTGCACACAAAACAAAACCTTTATCTAGGTACATGTGATAATAATAAATCAAATCAAATTTCCCATAGACTATTCATTGTGTTAAGTCCCAGGTTAAACTACAGATCAAACAAAGTGCACGAAGCACACTCACCGCTCTGAGCAAGGAATAGAAACATCAAACAGAACTACTCAGCAAGTCTGAGAGCATCATGGAGTTAGAGATAGACAGGAGCTGAGAAATCCTTTGGGAAAGCAAATCTTAGCAGGACTTATACACTTAATGGTAAGGTCCTAGGGAGTGTTGCTGAACAAAGAGACCTTGGAGTGCAGATTCACAACTCCTTGAAAGTGGAGTCGCAAGTAGATAGGAAAGTGAAGAAGGCATTTGGTTGGCTTTCCTTTATTGGTCAGAGTATTGAGTACAGGAGTTGGGAGGTCATGATTTAGCTGTGCAGGACATTGGTTAGGCCACTGTTGGAATATTGCGTGCAATTCTGGTCTCCTTCCTATTAGAAAGATGTTGTGAAACTTGAAAGAGTTCAGAAAAGATTTACAAGGATGTTGCCAGGGTTGTAGGATTTGAGCTACAGGGAGAGGCTGAACAGACTGGGGCTGTTTTCCCTGGAGCGTCGGAGGCTGAGGGGTGACCTTATAGAGGTTTACAAAATTATGAGGGGCATGGATAGGGTAAATAGACAAAGTCTTTTCCCTGGGGTCGGGGAATCTAGAACTAGAGGGCATAGGTTTAGGGTGAGAGGGGAAAGACAGAAGGGGCAACTTTTTCACGCAGAGGGTGGTACGTGTATGGAATGAGCTGCTAAAGGAAGTGGTGGAGGCTGGTACAATTGCAACATTTAAGAGGCATTTGGATGGGTATATGAATAGGAGAAAGTGAGGTCTGCAGATGCTGGAGATCAGAGCTGAAATTGTGTTGCTGGAAAAGCGCAGCAAGTCAGGCAGCATCCAAGGAACAGGAGATTCTTCAGGAATGAGGAAAGTGTGTCCAGCAGGCTAAGATAAAAGGTAGGGAGGAGGGACTTGGGGGAGGAGCGATGGAGATGTGGTTGGGTTGGTTGGACCAACCAAACCAAACCACCCCGTGGCTCAAAATTTTAACTCCCCCTCCCACTCCACCAAGGACATGCAGGTCCTTGGACTCCTCCATCGCCAGACCATAACAACATGACGGTTGGAGGAAGAGTACCTCATCTTCCGCCTAGGAACCCTCCAACCACAAGGGATGAACTCAGATTTCTCCAGATTTCTCCAGTTTCCTCATTTCCCCTCCCCCCCACCTTGTCTCAGTCAAATCCCTCGAACTCAGCACTGCCTTCCTAACCTGCAATCTTCTTCCTGACCTCTCTGCCCCCACCTCACCTCCGGCCTATCACCCTCACCGTGACCTCCTTCCAATATCACATCTCCATCGCCCCTCCCCCAAGTCCCTCCTCCCTATCTTTTATCTTAGCCTGCTGGACACACTTTCCTCATTCCTGAAGAAGGGCTTATGCCCGAAACGTCGAATCTCCTGTTCCTTGGATGCTGCCTGACCTGCTGTGCTTTTCCAGCAACACAATTTCAGCTGGGTATATGAATAGGAAGGGTTTGGAGGGATATGGGCCGGGTGCTGGCAGGTGGGACTAGATTGGATTGGAATATCTGGTCGGCATGGACAGGTTGGACCATGTTTCTATGCTGTATATCTCTATGAATCTAGGATTAGGGGGTCGTGAACTCGCTTTCTGATAGGGGATGTAGAGGCAAAACCCCTCAATCACAGATGTCATTAGCTTAATGGTCTCCATGGCAGTTTTGGAAGCAGCCTGTAATGTGTCAGAGAGGAAAGCATCCAACAAAGCCCTTGCATGTTTGAGGTTAAGGAACACGTAAAAGAAATGTGATCGATGTGAGCCGGTTATTTAAGAGTCTCATGGAGAAACATTGAGAACACACAGTCACAGACACACTCTGTGGCACACTCATCTAGTGAATGAAAATGTTGTCTAGAAGTAGGCGGTAGGGTGGCACATTGATTGTGGGTGGCACGGTGGCACAGCGGTTAGCACTCCTGCCTCACAGCGCCAGAAACCCAGGTTCAATTCCTGCCTCAGGCGACTGAATGTGTGGAGTTTGTGCATTCACCGTGCAGGTTAGGTGAATTGGCCATGCTAAATTGCCCGTAGTTTTAGATGCAGGGGTAAATGTAGGGGAATGGGTCTGGGTGGGTTGCGCTTCGGTGGGTCAGTGTGGACTTGTTGAGCCGAAGGGCCTGTTTCCACACTGTAAGTAATCTAATATAATCTAATCTAATCTAACCAAGAGCTGTGACAACTGAACAAGAAACTTTCAGTTGGGATCACGGAGGTTGTTGAGGCTAAAAGGCTTGTTTCTTTATTTTTGTCATAGGTTGTGTTTTCTTTCCCTTTTGCATGTCATAGACTTGGTCATTCTTTTGTTTAAAGAACATTAACAGCTTCATGTGATTGACTTCAATGACTGACCACCATGGTAACCAAATTGTAAAAATATAACTGTCGAGCCAGGTCTTACTCTGGGATCTGAGCTCTGAGAACAAGTGGGATCATCAAAATAAATATAATGGGCTGAAAGGCCATCTGCTTATATGTTCCAGGTTGATGATTTTTTTTCAAAACTCGATAAAGTTTGAGATGTAACAGAAGCAGGAGAGATTCCGTACCAAATGGTGATGCTGCAGGGCCACAGGCTGGGGTCATGGAACAAGAAGAAAGCTGGGTCTAGAGAAGGTACAAACAGCAATAACTGAATCAACAGAAGATCTGTCTGAGAAAAACAATGGAAAAGAAGGTCAAACTCCCAAATTAATGAGTACATGATTACATCTGCAAGGTTGTAAAGCGTTTAAGTGAAAGATGTGGTGTGCTTCCTCCAGCTTATGTCAAAGTACAATAGGAGGCTGAGTACAATGGTCAGAGTGAGACAGAGACAAAAATAAGACAAGTTGCAGGAAGCTTAGAATCATTCCTGTGGACGAATGGAGAGGTTCAGGAAGAAGTTCACAAAAATGGAGGAGACTACATTGTGAACAGTGGGTACAAAAGACCAAACTCGAGGAGACGATGGCCTGTTGGTATTATTGCTTGACTATTCATCAGGAGACTCAGGAAATGTTATGGAATCATAGAGTCATATAGCACGGAAACAGACCCTTCAGACCAACCAGGTATCCCAATCCAATCTAGTTCCATTTGCCAGCACTTGGCTCATAACCCTCTAAATCCTTCCTATTCATATACCCATCCAGATGCCTTTTGAATGCTGTAATTGTACCAGCCTCCACCACTTCCTCTGGCAGCTCATTCTATACACGTACCTCTGTGTGAAAAAGTTGCCCTTTGGTCCTTTTAAATCTTAACTCTCTCACCTTAAATCTATGCTCCTCTAGTTCTGGACTCACCCACCCCAAGAAAAGACCTTGGTATTCACCTATCCATACCCATCATGATTTTATAAACCTCTATAAGATCACTTCTCAGCCTCCGACACTCCAGGGAAAACATTCCCAGCCTGTTCAGCCTCTCCCTATAGCTCAAACCCTCCAACCCTGGCAACATCCTTGGAAATCTTTTCTGAACCCTTTCAAGTTTCACAACATCCTCCCAATAACAAGAATATCAGAATTGAAGATAAAAATCACACAACACCAGGTTATAGTCCAACAGGTTTAATTGGAAGCACTAGCTTTCGGAGCGCTGCTCCTTCATCAGGTGGTTGTGGAGGATATGATTATAAGACACAGAATTTATAGCAAAAGTTTACAGAGTGATGAAACTGAAATTATACATTGAAAAATACCTTGATTGTCTGTTGAGCCTTTCATCTGTTCAAATACCATGATAGTTTCACTTCTTTCATGTGTGAATCACAAAACCTTTTTTAAAAAGTTGCATTCTCAGGTTAGCTGTAACAATTGATGTTAGCTGGACAATATGTTGGAGGTGTTAGCCATGATGTTTAGACTGATTCTAATCTAAAAAGTGAGATAACGGAGTTCTACATGAATGTATGCAGTTTTTGAGCAAAGTACAATGTAACTCTGCAAGTACAAATTCACCCCACAAAATTTATGTGTGAGCATGTCTGTCTGTGTGTTTGTAAATCTGTCTGGGTTGGGGGTTGTGAGTGTGTAGTAAGTGTAGAGTGTCTTAAGTTTGTGAGGGGGTGCATGTGTGAGTGCTTCCAATTAAACCTGTTGGACTATAACGTAGTGTTGTGTGATTTTTAACTTTGTACACCCAAGTCCAACTCAGAATTGAATGCAGTATTTCAAAAGTGGCCTAACCAATCTCCTGTATTGTGACCTCCCAATTCCTGTACTCAATACTCTGACCAATAAAGGAAACATCTTGTCTACCTGTGACTCTACTTTCAAGGAACTATGAACCTGCAGTCCAAAGTCTCTTTGTTCAGTGACTCTCGCCAAGACCCTACCATTAAGTGTATAAGTCCTGCCCTGATTTGTCTTTCCAAATGCAGCACCTCACATTTATCTAAATTAAACTCCATCTGCCAGTCGTCAGCCCATTGACCCATCTGATCGCAGTCCCATTGAACTCTAAGGTGACCTTCTAAAATATTATCTAGCGCTGGGGATTATATGAGATTAGCTTCAGCTTCATCATCTGAAAAAGTTGAGAGAAGTCTGTGTAGTTGTTTACTCTTATTACTGTTGCGTAGACCATTGACCTCTATCATTTTAGCTTGTTACATTTTTATTACTTGGTGCTTAATAAACCTTCTGAATTTACGACTTGAAGTGTTCAGTCTTGCCTTATATGCTAAAGTCTCATACAGACCTGGATCCGTCAATACTGGGGACTCTTTGTAAGTTAAAATGTTAAGTCAGATAATATTAATGATTCTCACTAAAAGTATTACCATGGCAGGGCGAGACTTTAGACTGAAATTCTGGTGTAAACAGGTGAAAAAAGGAGTTAAAGCACACAATAGTGTGTTTGGGAGTTTGTGAATTAAAACAACTGTATTTGGGGCATTAAGGTGAAACCAAACATAATCTTGCAGTAGGATGCTCAGTTAGACTGTGGATGAAATGGTGGTATCCCGAAGCTGCAGTCACAGTGTTTTTGGAGGAACAGTAGTGTCAGATTTCCAGATGCGTCATGGACCAAGTTAATAAATAAATCTGGAGGCCAGTGAAGGGACTGGAATTTGCTGGTAGACAGTGACATGAAGGGTAACCAACTCAGAGAATCTATGACTTAGTACATCTGTTGAATAAAGAAAGTAAATGATGTGCTTAACAGAATTAGCTCAATGCATCGAATGATTGAAGCAGAAGAAAATGGATTTTTTTTCTTTGGTAGCACAGTACAGCCAGTTCGGAGTTAGTCCTCTGAACTGAGGAGATTATAAATCCCTTGCTTATATATTTTTTTCTATTTTGTTATCCCCACAGTACTGCTCTCCAGCAGTAGTGTGATTGTTTCCCCATAGTACGCATGTTTAGTGTGTGTAAGTGCAGGGACTCAGTAATGACACTATTGTGCAAATAATTTTACTCCATACTTTCCACCATATTGTGGCCAGGAAAGCAGTAACAAGCAAATCCCGACAGGGGTAATGCTTATGTGACAAAGGTCAAGGGGGAGGGTAGGTTTAAATCAAAACAGAGTTGGAGGGGGAAAGAAGGCACGCCACCCCCACACTGCCCACCTCTCCCTAAAGACATCGACAGAGGAAATACATTTTGTGCAAATGGAAAATTTTAAGTAACAAAGTAAACAGAATTAACACAAATAAAAGGAAAAGCAGGAGAAGACCTTATGTTGTGCCCAAACCACTTCTATCCTGACCCCTACCTCTCTCCTCCCAGAACAATGACAAAATTTCTCCTTATCCCAAGGATCTCCGTGGGAGACTGGTTAGCAAGATTAGGTCTCATGAAATAAAGGGAGAACTAGCCATTTGGATACAGAACTGGCTCAAAGGTAGAAGACAGAGGATGGTGGTGGAGGGTTGTTTTTCAGACTGGAGGCCTGTGACCAGTGGAGTGCCACAAGGATCGGTGCCGGGTCCTCTACTTTTCGTCATTTATAGATGTGAGCTTAAGAGGTACAGTTAGTAAGTTTGCAGATGACACCAAAATTGGAGGTGTAGTGGACAGCAAAGAAGGTTACCTCAGATTACACCAGGATCTGGACCAGATGGGCCAATGGGCTGAGAAGTGGCAGATGGAGTTTAACTCAGATATATGTGAGGTGCTGCCTTTTGGGAAAGCAAATCTTAGCAGGACTTATACACTTAATGGTAAGGTCCTAGGGAGTGTTGCTGAACAAAGAGACCTTGGAGTGCAGGTTCATAGCTCCTTGAAAGTAGAGTCGCAGGTAGATAGGATAGTGAAGAAGGGGTTTGGTATGCTTTCCTTTATTGGTCAAAGTATTGAGTACAGGAGTTGGGAGGTCATGTTGCGGCTGTACAGGATATTGGTTAGGCCACTTTTGGAATATTGTGGGCAATTCTGGTTTCCTTCCTATCGGAAAGATGTTGTGAAACTTGAAAGGGTTCAGAAAAGATTTACAAGGATGTTGCCAGGGTTGGAGGATTTGAGCTATGGGAGAGGTTGAACAGGCTGGGGCTGTTTTCCCTGGAGCGTCAGAGGCTGAGGGGTGACCTTATAGAGGTTTACAAAATTATGAGGGGCATGGATAGGATAAATAGGCAAAGTCTTTTCCCTGGGGTTGGGGAGTCCAGAACTAGAGGGCATAGGTTTAGGGTGAGAGGGGAAAGATGTAAAAGAGACCTAAGGGGCAACGTTTTCACATAGAGGATGGTACGTGTATGGAATGAGCTGCCAGAGGATGTGGTGGAGGCTGGTACAATTGCAACATTTAAGAGGCATTTGGATGGTTATATGAATAGGAAGGGTTTGGAGGGATATGGGCCGGGTGCTGGCAGGTGGGACTAGATTGGATTGGAATATCTGGTCGACATGGATGGGTTGGACCGAAGGGTCTGTTTCTGTGCTGTACATCTCTATGAGTCTCTGTTCACCCAACCTCACTAGTCTCCACTTTCAAAGGACTACTGTCTGCCATTTCCACTATTTCCAGCACGAATGCCATCACCAAAGACATCCTCCCCTCCCATCCGGGTCAGCATTCCGCAGGGACTATTCCCTCTGTCACACTCTGGTGTGGTACAGTGGTAGCGTCCCTCCCTCTTAAGCCAGGAGACCTGGGAGATTGTTGGAGGATCAGGAAGTTGCCTGTTGCTACTGCTCGATGGAAGAGGAGGAGTGAACGTGAATGCTGCTTACTCCACCCCCCCGGGCCTTCTGCTTTGTCTGATGGGAGCCTCGGATGACCGCCTGGAGAGGAGGAGGAGGGCTCAGTGGTCGGCGATGAGGTTGGCATATGGATTCCCTGGTGTCCTTCCAATCACCACTGAGGAATTCTGGGAATTTCTGGGGCAAAATCTTGTTAATCAGGATGGAGTCCAGCTGGAATGATGGTGAACTGCTCTTCTGCATCCTCAATGACAGAGACCACGGCGGTGCCCGGTCTGTTTGGGCGTCGGGGAGGAGGTTGGGGGACTTGGTCAAGTCCTTCAACCTGGTGGATGTTTGGCAGAATCTCCATCCTGACTCCATCACCTTCACCACCTGTACGTTTCGTGGGCGTACGCCTCCTGTTTTCCGGCGGCCTCCACGCGGCAGGTGTCGTGCATGAACCATCACCTGGTGTGGGCGGAACTCCTTCCATTTGGCGCCTGGCTCGGGTCCGCGTACTGGCACTTTAACAACCTGCTGCTGGAGGACGAGCGGTTCCAGGACTCGTTTCGTCGTGTCTGGGCTGGCTGGAGAAGGAAGCGGGGAAGCTTCCCCTCCCTGAGGCTATGGTGGGATGTGGGCAAGGCTCACGTCCGCGTCTTCTGTCAGGAGTACGAGAGGGGGTTAACAAAGAGGCGGAAATCCAGGATCGGGGAGTTGGAGAGGGAGATGCTCGACCTGGAGTCACACCTCGGTCAGCCCGACGCGGACCCGGCCCTGCGCGGGGTGTACGAAGAGAAGAAGGCCGCACTCCGGGAGCTGCACCTCGTCGGGGCCCGGGGTGCATACGTGCGTCGTGGATCCAGCTCCTTCAGGACCTGGACCGCGGCTCCCCCTTCTTCTACTCGCTGGAAAAAAGGCGTGGCCCCTGTTAGCAGCTCCTTGTGCTGCTGGCCGACGACGGGTCCCTCGTCTCGGATCCGGAGGGTATCAGGACCCACGTCCAGAACTATTACACGGCCCTGTTCTCTCCAGATCCATCCAGCGAGGATGCTCGCAGAGTTCTGTGGGAGGACCTGCCGCGGCTCAGCCCAGAGGATGCCGGAAGGCTCGACATTCCCGTCACTTTAGAGTAGCTGACCGGCGCCCTCGACCGGCTCTCGAGGGGCAAGTCTCTTGGGCTGGACGGGCTGACTGTGGAGTTCTTCAGGGCGTTCTGGGATGTCCTGGGGAACGACTACGCACAGGTCCTGGGGGAGTGTCTAAATGCCGGAGAGCTGTCCCTTTCTTGGCGTAGGGCGGTCATAGTCTTGCTGCCAAAGAAGGGGGACCTTCGTTCTTTGAAGAACTGGTGTCCGGTCTCCCTCCTCAGCACGGACTACAAAATCTTCGCCAGGGTGTTGTCTTCTTGCCTGGCTTCCATGCTGGCCCACATGATTCACCCGGACCAGTCCTACATGGTCCCGGGCCGGAGGATACACGACAACATCCACCTGGTCCGGGACCTGATCCATTTCTGTCAACGGGCTGGTCTGCCGAGCGCCTTCCTGTCTCTCGACCAGGAGAAGGCGTTCGACAGGGTCGATCGCGAGTACCTGCTCGGGACTCTGCGGGCATTCGGGTTCGGGACGCAGTTCGTCGCCCGGATCCGACTTTTGTACGCCGCCGCAGTGTGTCTGGTTAAAGTTAACGGGTCCCTGACGGCGCCCCTTCGCTTCGGGAGAGGAGTGCGTCAAGGCTGCCCCCTGTCTGGCCAGCTGTATTCCCTGTGCGTGGAGCCTTTCCTGCGCCTCTTGCGGAGGAGGTTGTCGGGGCTGGTTCTGCGCGGCGCGGGCACGGGGGTGGTCCTTTCGGCCTACGCTGACGACGTGCTCCTCACTTTCACCGACCCGGCTGACCTGGGGAGGATGCGCGAGTGCCAGGCCGTGTACGCGGCAGCGTCTTCTGCCAGGATCAACTGGGCCAAATGTTCCAGACTACTGGTGGGTCCGTGGCGGGTGGACTCCCTGCCGGAGGAGTTTCGGGGGTTCAGCTGGAGTACCACCCATCTCCTATACCTGGGGGTCTACCTCAGCCCGGCCGAGGAATCCTGGCCGGCCAACTGGCAGGAGCTGGAGTCTAAAGTCTGGGCTCGCCTAGGCCGCTGGACAGGACTGCTCTGAGTGCTATCTTACAGGAGCCGAATGCTGGTCATAAACCAGCTGGTGGCCGCCATGCTGTGGTACCGGCTGCTCACTTTGGTCCCTCCTCCTGGCTTTGTCGCCGATATCCAGAGAACGTTAGTTAACTTCCTCTGGGACAAAAAGATGCACTGGGTCGCTGCGCAGGTTCTGAGTTTCCCTACTGAGGAGGGCGGTCAGTCGCTGGTGTGCGTCCGCACCCAGGTAGCGATGTTCCACCTTGCAGCAATACCTTTACGTCAAGCCTCCCCCTCGGTGGTGCGCCCTGGCAACGTATTTTTTTCCGTCAGGTGCGTAACCTCAACTATGACACGCAGCTCCTGTTCGTCGATCGTGACGGTTTGGAGGTCACCCTCACGGTGCTGCCTGTCTTTCACCAGGACCTGATCACTGCCTGGAACATGGTCGAATCGCGTCGCGCCTACCCTCCGGCAGGAGTAGCGGCTGTCGTCAGGGAGACGTTACTCAGGAATCCGCACCTCCGTGCTTGCAGGTTCGAGTGGCTGTCGGAGGGGAGGCCCGTGGCGGTGAAGGTGACCAGGGTCGGGGACGTGCTGGGTGCCGGGGGCCTGGGCTGGACGCTGCCGCAGGACATAGCAAGCAGGGCAGTGGTAGACGTCCGGTACGTGGCCACCGCCATCCAATGCCTTGAAACGGTGGTGCTCGGACCCAACGTAGTGCACCAGTTGGAGGATGCTCAGGTGTGCGGTGGAATCCCATCCGCGCTCATCCCAGCCCGGACTGAATTTCACATTGGCCTCAACGTCCCGTACTTCCCCCAGGAACCTGTGCCCCACAACCTGTCCCCCGCCTCTGGAATTTTAGTTTTGTTCCTTTCAGGGACATATCACTGCGGGCCCTGTATCGACTGCTGCTGCACACCGTCCACCTCTTCTCCCTCATCCACCGCCGCCCATTTGCCGCCAGGCGTTGGGGATCCCCAGTGGAGGGCTCTCTACGTGGGAGGCCTCCCCCTTTTCTCTTGGCGATCTGGGGTGGACAGCGCTGCATGTAGCGGTCCCCTGCAACCGCAGATTGCGGTGGTTCACGGACTCCCAGCCCAACTGTTTGTCCTGTGGTGCTGTGGACCACGTATATAAGGGATGTAGGCACTTGCGCTCCCTTTTAGTTTTCCTCAAGAACCTCTTTTATGTTGTTGGCTGCACTTCAGCCCCTCTCTCCTGATCTTTGGGCCCCCCGTGCAGAGGGGGGAGGATAGTCAGAGGCGTCCTCGTGGGTCTGCTCCTGGGCCTGGCCAAACTGGCCATAAACAGGTCCAGGCAGTGGGCCGTGGAGGGGGTAGTTATGGCTGATTGCCTGCCCCTCTTCCATGGCTACGTCTGGGCCTGGGTATCCCTGGAGAAGTAGCACACAGTGTCTACCAACACCCTCAGGGTTTTCAGGGAGAAGTGGGCACCGAGGGGTGTAAAGTGCTTTAATTGCCCTCCATCTCTATTTTGATTGAATCCCTGCTCTCCCCTTCACTTTTTGATCACACAGCATTGCTCTTTGATGTGAAGGGCACTGCCTGTCACAGGTCACTCAGGTATTTCCTTTCTTCCTGGTGGTGGAATATAAATAAAGATTTCTGCACTCGTTGTTCTTCACTGAGTCCTACACCAGCACACACACTACATGGGTGCTGGGGAATCAATAAGCACTACTGCTATTAGGCAGTAGTGTGGGGGTTTATTGAGAGAAAACACAGGAAATTAGAATCTCCTAAGAAAAGCACTGAGCTGGTTTCTTATAAGACCTATTATTTTCTAAAAGGAAGTAAATTTTAACCAGACAAACCACTTTGCACTCACACATGTAATTCTACCAGTGGAAACTCTAACCCTCTTTTAAATCCATACACACGGAGACAGACACACACAATAGAAAAAAAATTGTGCAACAGGTTTAAGCAAAAATACTGAGAAAGCACAAACTTTAATAGCACCAATCCACAGGAGTTGTTTTTTTAAATTGCCCACACTACTGCCAAACAGCAATAGTGTTTATTTCTGCCCAGTACCCATGTCGGGAGTGTGTAGATGCAGGACACAGTGACGAGTGCATTGGCTGTAACATGATTTGAACTCTTTGTGGTCCTTCGCTTGAACGATGATGTAGTCTGTTAGATGCCGGGTGCGCGGAGCGAGTGTGCTGCCATTAGGTGTTGTACTTGTCCCTCTGGTGAAAGATTTGTCCCAACATTGCTCTCGGCACTTTGTCAGGAGAAGGAGAATTCCTTTAGCAGTTTATTTTCCTTTCTCCCTCCTTGCCAAATACCTTTTGCCTTTCCAAAGGTTTGTGTCACTCCAGACTCTGGGATTGAGCTCACTAAGGAGAATGTGGAGATATGGAACAGTGATTGGTTGAGGCTGATGTAGAATATCTTTTTTGTCTTGTCCATTGGGTCTAGGATCGGGCTGTGGGCACTGATAACTGTAATGCACTGTTTCTGGGCCAGGCTGAGACACAGGGTCATGCGGTACTTATTTACCCCATGGGGGGAATTTCCTGAGGTTTCTGTGCGTTTCTTAGGCAAAGCCGACCCCACACAGACGCTGTTCTTCTGGTTTGCCTTTCCTGAGGAAGGTGTAACCCCTGCCTTGATCTTTAAGCTGCCCTTCTCCTGCCTGTCCTGTCTCACCCAGGGTGGCAATAGAACATAGAACAGTACAGCACAGAACAGGCCCTTCAGCCCACAATGTTGTGCCGACCACTGATCCTCATGCAAGGTAAACCTAATGTACGAACCCTCAAATTTCTGTGACCATATGCATGTCCAGCAGTGTCCCCAATGACCTCGCTTCCACAACTGCTGCTGGCAATGCATTCCATGCTCTTACACTCTCTGTGTAAAGAACCCGCCTCTGACATCCCTTCTATACTTTC